>NW_009953392.1:90334-110037 GCF_000747805.2 Chaetura pelagica | reverse complement strand
CCTGAGGTTGAGGGGGGAACCCCCAGCCCCCCCCTGGTTTAGGGCGGGCAGGGCGTTCCGTCCCCCCGCCGAGGTCGCTGGCCCCGTCTTCCAGTAAATCCAACACGCCCCAGAGCGTGTCTGGCGCCTGGTGCTGCTCCCTCAGGGCACAGGCTGTTTCCTCCCTCAGGCAGGGGCCGGACAGCGTTGGTAACCAAGTGTCTCCGTGCCCTGTTCACCTTGGCCTTGCCCAAAGGCACCTCCCGTGCCCTCGGGTTGTCTCTCCCCTACCTGTTGTTGGGGTGAGAGCCTCCCCGGCCCGATTTCCAGCCTGCCTCAGCTTCTCTGCTCAGGCTGCCGTCAGAAATGAAGGGAATAACGCTCCGTGCCCTGTTGTACCAGTTGAGTTTAAGCCTTGCCAGCCCGTGTGCTGCTCCAGGACAGACTGGCTGCTCCTTGTTTACTCCTCAGCGTCTCCTCTCCCGCCCGACGCGCCGTGTGACGGGTGTCACTGCCAGCCTTGCTCTATAATAAGTGGGTGACACTCTGCTTGTCTTTTCCTTCCTAGAAGAAGAGGTTCTGAGCTCACCTCTGAGCACGGGGGCTTTTCAGGGCACCGAGCAGCCCCTGCCAGGATGTTTCTGCGGGTGCTGTCGGACGTTCGGTGGCGGGCGACGAGCCCCGGCTGGAGGAGAGTGACCTGCTCCCAGAGAAGCACCTCCAGCACAGCAGAACCTCAGCAGGTTCCCTTGCCAGCACAGGCACAGGTTGTCATCTGTGGTGGTGGAATCATGGGCACCTCCGTGGCCTATCACCTCTCCAAGATGGGCTGGAAGGATATAGTCTTGCTCGAGCAGGGCAGGTAAGGATTTCTGGGAACAAAGCCAGAGGAAAAGGGTGTCCACACCTGGGTTATTTCTGGTTACTCCCCTGGAATTGGGACCCAGCTTGTTGTGAGAATTAGTAAATGAGTCTTACAGCTCCTTCCCAGCACAGGCCAGACCTGCAGGGTGAAGGGTGTGGTGGGTTAGCCTTGGTTGAGGGCCCAGGTCCCACAGAGCCACTCACTTTACCTTAGCAAGATGTGGAGAAAGTAGGCTGAGAAAGCTTGTGGATCAAGGTAAAGACATGGAGATTGCTCACCAGTTACTGCCCTGGGCAAAATAGGCTTGATCTGGGGAGGATTAATTTAATTTATTGCCATTTAAAAGAGATTTGGGGACTGAGAACTAAAAGACGAAGTAAAAGACCACCTTTCCTTTCCCATGCTTGACTCCACTGCTGTGCTCCAGGGTCTTCTACTCACCCCTGCACCTCAAGAAGGGTGGGAGGTGAATGCTGGGGATATGGTCACTGCTGGGATGCAATGTGGGTCCTCCATGGGCTGCAGTTCCCCTCAAGAGAACTCTGTCCTGGCATGAGTTTTCCAGTTCCTTTGGGAGAGATCCATCTGCCCTGGTATACATCACAGAAAAACTGAAGCTCACAAAGTTGGGCCATTTTGAGAGAGCTGAAAATCTGCAGAACTCCTTCAGCCCCTGTTGATCATCTCTAGAAGCAGGATGTGATCTGTGTATGAATCTCCCAGCCCTGGCAAAGCTCAGAAGAGCTTGTGGGAGGTGTGGGGGTTACAGGTAGGCATCCCAGCCCCCTGTGAGCTGGTTACAGGCTCGGATTATCCAGTCTGACTGTTGCAGGATTCAGTGCAGTTCTGTACAACAGCTCAGCCCTGAGTCCAGGTCTTGGTGGGGGCTCTTTGGTGGGTTGGATCTGCAGTCTGGGGCAGAGCATGTAGATCCTGTTGACAGCTGACTGTGCAGCCCTTGCCTGTTGTTTGGATTTCTGCTCCAGAGATGGGTTCCTGGTGTTTTCATTAAGTGATTTGGGGACCTCAGTGTTGAGACTTCAGGGCTTTGAAGAGGTGTTTTATGGCAGCAGCTTCTCACACCCTTTAACAGGTGCTGGACTATTTAGTGTAGAGCTTCCCACCTGATGCTGCCTTTAATGAGTAATTAACTGTGATTCCTTGACTGGCAAGCAGGCAGCATCAAGTTTTTTAGAGTTGCAAAGAGAGGGCATGGAGTCATCTCATCCCAGACCTTGTGAGCAGGGAGTTTTCTGTAAGTTTCTGCCTCTGCAGCAGCTCTTCAGCAAACAGCTACATGGCCAGTGGTTTAAGAACAGTTTGAAAGGGGACAAGAAATGTGTGTCCCTACCTGCGGCAGTTGCTGCAGGGTGAGAGAGACTTGTTCTTACTGTGAACTGCAAAGATGCAGTACTCAAATCCAAGTCAATTTTTCATTGGAGGGAAATGCAGCTTTGGAGGAAGAAGAGTAGGTAGGCAGATCAATGTAAGCATAAAGTCTTTTTTTTTTTTTTTTCAAGTGCTTTCTTTAGAATCCTGGAACACCAGGTTGGGAGGGACCTCAAGGATCATCAGGTCCAACCTTACTAGGTAATAATCCAGTTGAAATGAGGTGGCCCAGCACCCTGTCCAGCTGAGTCTTAAAACTGTCCAATTTGGGGCAACCCACCACTTCCCCTGGGGGATTGTTCCCATGTGTCACTGTTCTCATGGTGACAAATTTTCTTCTGGAGTCCAATTGGAATCTCCCCGGGAGTAACTTGTTCCCATCACCCCTTGTCTTTTCCATGTGTAAAAAGGGAGTCTCCCATCTTCATGGCAGCCCCCCTTTTTGGACTGGGACATGGTCATAAGGTCTCCCCTGAGCCTTCTCTTCTCCAGGCTGAACAAGCCCAGTCCTCTCAGCCTCTCCTCATGTGACAGGTCCTCAGGTGGATTGTTTAGGATGAGTTAAAGAGAAACAGTTGTGGGTTAACAAGTGTTTTCAAAAGGGAGCTGAAGGAAAAGCATTCTAGAGGCTGCATTATCCCTCCATCATCCCACTTTTGGTTGGACACGTTTGGAGGAGAGGTTGCTGCCTGGTGCCTGCTGTGGGCAGAGCTGCAGGAGGAGCTGGATGAAGCCTCTTTGCAACTTCTCCTGCAGGTTGGCTGCTGGTACCACTCGCTTCTGTGCTGGCATCGTGAGCACAGCCAGGCCCATGTCCATAGAGCTGAAGATGGCAGACTATTCCAACAAGCTCTACCAGCAGCTGGAGCAAGAGACAGGAGTGAAAACAGGTACTGGAAATGCAGTCCTCATCTTTGGGAAACTGGAACAAAAGCATGGAGGCTGAAATATATTAATATAATTTTACAATGGGTTAAGAGTTGGTGGTTCCTGCTCAAAAAACGACTGAGTCAGATGCAAAGGGGTGTTGTTAATCATTCATTGGTTTGGGTTGGATGAGACCTTAAAGATCATCTAGTTCCAACTCCCCTGCATGGGCAGGGACACCTCCCACCAGCCCAGGCTGCTCCAAGCCCCATCCAACCTGCCCTTCAACACTGCCAGGGATGGGGCAGCCACAGCTTCCCTGGGCAACCTGGGCCAGGCTCTCACCACCCTCACACCAAACAATTTCCTCCTCATGTCCAACCTCAATCTCCCTCTTCCAGTTTTAATCCCTTCCCCCTTGTCCTCTCCCTCCCTGCCCTTGTCCCAAGCCCCTCCCCAGCTTTCCTGGAGCCCCTTCAGGCACTGGAAGGTGCTCTAAGGTCTCCCTGGAGCCTTCTCTTCTCGAGAATGAACACCCCAACTCTCCCAGCCTGTCTCCAGAGCAGAGCTGCTCCAACCCTCCCATCATCTCCATGGCTTCCTCTGGACTTGCTCCAACAGCTCCATGTCCTTATGTTGGGGGCTCCAGAGCTGAACCCTCTTCTCTGGATGAAGTCTTCCAAGAGCCAAGTAGAGGGGGACAGTCCCCTCCCTTTGTCCTGCTGGCCAGTTAACCAGAATAATGGGAAGAATGATATCAGATGGGCAGACTGAAGGCAGTCTGCAAGCTGTGACCTCTGATTCTTGTCTGTAACTTGAGCAAAGAGCTGAGTTTTCATTAAGGCACTGACAAGTGTAATGGAGCACGTGGCCCTTTTTCTGCACCAACTCACTTCTCAAAAAGAGAGGGTAGTTATAGAAGCACTAAAGCACACAGGCAAAGCAAGGTGTCCTCCTCTGGAAAGAACAAGGAAATACTGTGTTGAAATTCTCCCTCCAGAATGTTCAGGCATTACCTGAGAGGAGGGAACTTTGATTACTAGAGGTTTTCTGCCAACAAGGACTTGTGATATATGTGAGACTCAGCAGAAGTTAATAACTGTGCCTGTAATTAAGATTAGCATTAATTTATTGCATGTGGTGATGTCACAAAGTGTCTGCATTTATTTGTTGAGGTTTTATTATTCTGGGTAGTTATTAGATCACTTTTTCACCAGTAACATCTCTCTCTTTTAGTAGGTGAAGCTGAATTTTGTTGATAAACTTGAGCAAATGTGCTTGAGTCAGAACACAGATGAGAATCAAATGGCTGTGTTGGGAGGTTGACTAATGCAGTTTTTAATGACTGTTGGGGAGGTTATTTGCGGATGGGGGATCCTGAGTGGTGGAAGCAATGGATCTGAGGTTGAAAAAGAATCCAGGATCCTGCCCAAATCTGACTCTGGTCACTGTCACAGGGTACGTGAGGACAGGCTCCATTTCCCTGGCTCAGACCCAGGACCGGCTGATCTCCCTGAAACGCATTGCTTCCTCACTCAGGTAGGTACCAGCAGGAAGTCAAGCTGACCTGAGATTTGCACCAACTCTCCTGCCAGAGCAGTGATGGCATTTTTCTTACCTCCTGTGGCAGTGTGATGGGGATACCTTGTCAAATCATCACCCCAAAACAAGTGGCCCAGCTCCACCCGCTCATCAACATCCACGACCTTGTAGGGGCCATGTATGTGCCAGAAGATGCAGTCGTGTCATCTGCCAGTGTGAGTGTGGCCCTGGCAACTGCTGCCTCAAGGAATGGTATGAGGGGTTTCTTTGAATCTCTAGAGTGCTCTCCTGCATGATAGTGACCTTCTTTTCACAGCATCAAATTATGCCTGGTATTCCCAGCACTGAAAACCCAAACTGGGTTATTTCTGTAAGGTTCTGGTTCTTTACCATCTATTTTCCTTCAAAGAACAGGCTGAGTTGTTATTTTTTTTAACATCCTGAATTTTTACAGATCTCCTGTGATAGTTCAAGCACCAGTTTCTTACTGGTTATATTTTCCTCTGAATGAGCACACCCTCTTTCATTATGAAACCAATCCTGCATAGGACCCAACTCAAAACTACCCCTCCAGAGGGACCTACAAATGCAAAGATGTGACTGAGTATTTGTGGAATATTTCACTGGGCCTTGGGAAATGGATTGGGAAGTGTAGTAATAAATGCAGATTTGCCCAGCACTTTGGCAAATTCAGAGTGGGCTATAAGTGGGAGAAAGGTTAGATATGAAAGCAGAGATGAGGCTGGAAGTCCATCAGATTGCAAGAAGCTACGTGGGAAGGTGACTCTCAGTTTCTTTTTAGTCCTGCTTAAATTTTTGCATGCTGTTAATTGATTATTTTTTTACTAAGTTGCTGATTTCCAATTAAAGAACCAGTTTTGGCAGCTGAAACTGCAGCTTTTCTTGCTTAAAAGAATTGCAATGGAAAGAAATCCATAGCTGAAACTATTTTTTCCTACGTTGTTGATACTAGGCTGTATTTGTCACCCAGATTGTCACATGGGCAGGAGAACTGTAGCTCCTCACAGTCTCAGCCTTAAATGTTGTACAAGTTGTGAACAGGCTGTTCCACAAATAACAGAGCTTAAGAGTGTCAAGAATATCAATTTTGTCTTTAGAAAATAAGCAATTAGCTCAAATTTAAAGGTTTGATGGTAGCAGTCTGAGGGATCAGGAAGCAGGCTGGTGGTGTCCTGACTTTGGGATGTCCTCTCCAGGTGTCCAGGTCCATGAAAGGACAAGTGTCAGTCATGTCACAGTGCAGAAGGGGTGTGTGACTGGAGTGGAGACCGACAGAGGACGGATTGGATGCCAGTACTTTGTCAACTGTGCTGGCCAGGTGGAGTCATTTCAATGTTTCTGCCTCAGTTGTTGGGTTTGGTTTGTTTCCGTCTTTGTTTTAACTGTTTGTGCTGTGGGTTGTTTTACTGGAGTAGAGCAAGGTCATGTTGTTCAGCTCAGAGATGCTGTGCAGGAGGAGAGCAGTGCTTGCTGCTTGCTTGGCACCTTCACCTGCTGAGGAGCCCCCTGCAGCCTGTTGGGACAGCTCTGTCCTGGGGGTTGCACCTTTCTGACTTTTGCTTTGGTTCTTAGGGAGATGTTAAGTCTCTCTCTGCTCTATTCTCTCTGAAAATTCCTTTTTTTTTCTCTTTTTGTTAGTGTCATGTCTTCTCCAGTCTGAAAACAAGCTGTTTCTCACTAACTGGCTTGTAAGTGGGGGGTCTTCACAGTACAGGCTCCTCAGTCCTGACTTCCTCTTCTAGAGGCTGAGCCTGCTGGTGGCTTTGATGGACCGATCTTACTTTGCTTTTCTCTTCTTTACCAAGAAGTTGGTACTTCTTGGGCTCAAATCAGAGCCCCCCTTTTCTAGACCTTAGATGAGGAACAGAAAAACACTCTTTGTCGTGAGCAGTTCAAATTCTATACAGAGAGGGTGGGAAAAGTGTGTCTGCTTAAGATTCAGGGCACTAAACCAAACCTTACTTGTCCTCTTAAAGGAAACCCCCAGAGATGACCTGTGGAGTTGTTTTTCTTCTTTTGCATTCTAACATGGCATTTTTTTTCTTTCAGTGGGCCTATGAGTTGGGCCACTCTGGGGAGGAACCAGTTAACATCCCACTCCATGCCTGTGAGCACTTCTACCTCCTGACACATCCCTTGAAGGAACCTCTGGCAAGCAACTTACCAAGTAAGGATTCTCCAGCTCTGCCTCACTTTTCTTGGTCAATCACAGCTGTCTTTCTGAGGCTACACGTGGTTTATGACATACAGGCCAACTAAGTGCTATCAGTTCTCACCTCATTTGGGATTGTGAAGTACATTCTAGCTGAATTGCTCCAACTCTCCTTCTCCAGTGGTAGAATCTCTTTCCTTGCTCTTGGGAAAGCTTCCACTGCAGAAATTGGTTTTCAGAGTGGGTCATCTTAGCAGGAGAATGACTCTCTTGACTGGTAGGTGTTTCTTGAGACTTGGGTTGTTGCATTTGTGAGCTGGAAAGGGTGCTAGCCTTAGCACTATGTTTTCCTTGCAGGCTGCTGTCCCCAAATGGCCCATCTATTCCTTTCCTCCAACTGAAGCTCAGGCTTTACAATGGCATTTACATGTCTATGAGCTGTAGGGGCAACCAAAGCACTTGAGGTAATGGCTCCTCCCCCATGTTCTGGCTTTTGGATCTCTTAAAAAAAAATAAAAAAAGACCTTGTGTTTAAAAACTGGTTGGGAAGTAGGAAGTTTTGCTTATTTACTCTCAGTCTTTAGCAGGAGTTTCTGCTTCTGGTGAGTCATGTCTATGTTGTCCAGGGAATTTAGCTCAGACCAGAGTCCCTGAGTGCTTCACTTTTACTTGACTGGGTCTTTAGATACATAGATCCATGCAGATAGAGATACCTGTCTGGATATATTCACAGCTTTTCTGTACATGGGAAGAATCGCCATGGAACCTGTCAGGTGGAGTATCATAAATGCTTCAAGGTGACTCTACCACTGGAAGAAGCAATCCAGACCTGACTGCTGGTCCTCACCCCAGTGTTGCCCACCTTATTTGTGCTAGTGGCCTCCAGCAAGCTGGATCTGTGATGCATCCCCATAAAAATGAACTATTCATATAGGAAGAGAAAGAGAGGGAGGGCAGGACATCTCCTGATGGAAGGGCTGATCTTGGGTCAGGCTTCAGTGGAACCAAGCCAGTATAACAACTTGTGGATCTGCAAGGGATCTGACTCCCTCTTGTGTCCTCCCACTCCTGGTAAAACTGTCCTCCTGGCTTGGGTGCTCCTCAGGTTCAGTTCAGCTCACTGTGCTGCCCAGCAGGAAGGTGGTGGTGGGAGTTACTGCTGGTTTAGTTACCTAGACTGCCTCACCAGGGCAACACATGAGAACCAGAATGATGAGAAATTATGGGGTTGGGGGCCTGAGCCTGTCCCTTCTCATGTCAGGGAGCTGCTGGCTTGGCCCAGCCTGGCTCCAGGCCCCGTCCTTGGTGTTTGTGGAGCAGCCTGAGGCAGCTGAACCTTCTCTCAGTTCCTTTCCCACCTCTTTCCTTTCCTCTGCAGCTATTGTAGACCCAGATGGCAGGATCTACATCCGCAACTGGCAAGGTGGCATCCTCTCAGGGGGCTTTGAGAAGAACCCCAAGCCTCTCTTCACAGAGGGAAGGAACCAGCTGGAGATTCAGAACCTTCAAGAAGACTGGGATCACTTTGGTATGTTGGGGAGGAGAGATTCCCACAGCAGAAGGCAGAGTTAGCAGCAAGCCAGGCTGTTGGTGACCAGCTAGCACCTCTCTGCCTCTACCTGAGAGGTGTGGGAAAGATGGACATTTCCCTCAGCTTAATTCATCTCTTCATTTGTCACTGATTTGCATAAAACCCCTTTACCAAGGACTACATCAATCTCTAGTGTATAAAAACCCTCACTAACCCCCAGCATGTATCAGTTTCCCCTGGTGCAGAAGGTGCTACAGAAACTCTCCAGCACTGCTCTTCCATTTCATTGGGGTTTTGACTGTCAGTGTCACATGCTGCTCCCCCTAGGACACTGCACGTCCACCCTGGTCTCCTGCCACGTGGCTCTGGTGTTCTGTTTCTTTCTGCAGCTCCTTCCAGCACTGGCTGCCAAGTGCATTTCCACCACTGGCTGTTGCTTTGGTGAGCAGAGCCTGATACTGTTGCTTCCCAGACTTCATCTCCCCATTGGAAGTGGTGGTTTATTATATTCCAAATGTTCCGTCTTTCTCTTCCCTTTTTATTTGCTTCTATTTTTATATCCTGTATGGACTTTTTGCATGGAGGGCTTTTCCTGTAAGGAACATAACATGGTCCCTTTCTCTCCCCCCAGCCCCTCTGTTATGCCTGCTAAGTTTGTGTGTGTCCTCTCATCTTCAAATTTGCCTGAGTTTTTTTTCCAGGGACTTAGTTTTCCCTTGTGTCAGAGCTCTTTGCATCCCTTGTGAATGCACATGCAAGTCACTCTGGGCACAGATGGACTTTCCCTGATTTCTTTCTGCACTTGGTAGTATGTTCTTCCAGCTGCTCCCCAAGTTAAACTGATTCATTTGATTTCCCTTTCTCTGAGATCCTGTGTTGATACCATATGAGTGTGAACTCCAGGGGGTGGAGCCAGGGTGGTTTTGTGCTGCCATACACTGAAGGTTTTTAGATCTGTAGATGCCTGCAGACTTGCTTGGAGATACCAGCTTCACTAATGAGTTGCTTGAACTCTGCACCTACCTCATTTTTGGGTTTCTAGGTACTGCAGGAATGAAAAGGCACTGCTTGGTGGCACCCACAAACTTTTGGAAGCAGCTGCATGTGATGCTTCAACGTTGTTATTACCCTTCTATCACTTCAAACACACTGAGCAGAGTCAAGAGCTGACTCAGCCAATATTTGATCCTTTTCTAGGTTTCTAGTTCTGTGGTTTGAGCTCTTGCATTGCTGCTTTGATCTCTTTGGTTGGAACACCTTTTGATTTTAAAGTAGCCCATGCAGTTGCTTCAGCTTTGGGCTGGATGTGAGGACAAATCTAACACAGATCCCTCTTATCTGTAAGAATAAAAAAGTCTGTAACTACAGGCTCTTCCTCTGGAATTTTAATGCTTGAGAGGGGGAAGAAGAGGTCAGGAAGAAAAAGAAAATGTGAAATCTGATTCTTTTACTGCTTCTGTGCAAAGTGTTATCAGTGTTGAATCTTGAGGGTGTTTATCTGGAGTGCTGTGCAGAGGTAACTTCTGGAGATTAAGAACAAAGCAGATAGCTTAGCCCTTCATTAATGCTCTCCAGTGTCAGGCTACAAAGAATTGCCTAAGGACATTTCCAGCCTGACTGGGCAATGGGAGTGGCAAGGAAATTCCATGAGGATGAATGTGAAGTGACACAGGCACTCGGGGGAGGATTCTAGGGGGACGGTCTTACTTGCACCACACAAAATGATGGGCTTTGAATTGACCTTGGGGAGGTGTTAGTTCTGTGAAGACATCAGCTCAGCAGCAGTCAAAGCAAAAGGCAAGTTAGGAATTGGTAGGAAAGGAGCAGAAACCACAGTCCTGATCCAACCCTAAATCCTTAGTTTGCCAGATAGAAACTGTTGTTCCAGCCTCCCCGTCTCCAGAGGGTGCTGTGTGACTGGGGAGAATCTGGGGAAGGATCAGCAATGAAGCTGATCAAAGCTTGGAACAGTTTGCAAGCAAGGAATGACTGAGTGGGCTGGAAAAAAGAGATGACAGAAGGGAATTCAAGAGAGGTCTGTGAGATCTTGAATGGGATCAAGGGGATCAAGAGGGGGATCTCCTGGTCAGTGTCTCTTGTATTGTGCAATTTCAAAACAAAAGGAGATGATTCCTTATACAACAAATCCTAAGCATTTGGAGCTCCTTGTCAGCATCTGTAGGATGTTTTCATGAGTTTGGGGAAGCCTGGTTAAGGACTTAGAAGAGAGATTAATTTAGGGGTGAGTAACTAGGGAAAACAAGAGCTTTGCAGGAAATCCTCTGTGCTGATGGGAAGTGGAGGCTGGCAGAGGGTGTGGGACAAGCTTCATGTAGGTTTGCCTGTTCTTGCTCATCGATAGGTATCTATTTGGTGTCTGTTCCTATAGTTTTCCCTGACAAAACTGGAAATGCTTTTGCACTGTTGAAAGCAGTTCTGGGCTCTGGGGCTAGATCATAGAATCATAGAATCTTAGGGGCTGGAAGGGACCTCGAGAGATCATCTAGTCCAACCCCCCTGCCAGAGAGCAGGGACCTTCAAGATCATCTAGATCCAACCCCCTGCATGGGCAGGGACACCTCCCACCAGCCCAGGCTGCTCCAAGCCCCATCCAACCTGCCCTTCAACACTGCCAGGGATGGGGCAGCCACAGCTTCCCTGGGCAACCTGGGCCAGGCTCTCACCACCCTCACACCAAACAATTTCCTCCTCATGTCCCACCTCAATCTCCCTCTTCCAGTTTTAATCCCTTCCCCCTTGTCCTCTCCCTCCCTGCCCTTGTCCCAAGTCCCTCCCCAGCTTTCCTGGAGCCCCTTCAGGCACTGGAAGCTGCTCTAAGGTCTCCCTGGAGCCTTCTCTTCTCCAGGCTTCACCCCCAGCTCTCCCAGCCTGTCTCCAGAGCAGAGCTGCTCCAGCCCTCCCATCATCTCCGTGGCCTACTCTGGACTCTCCAGGAGCTCCATGTCCTTCTTGTGTTGGGGGCTCCAGAGCTGAACCCAGTTCTCCAGTTGGGGTCTGATGAGGGCAGAGCAGTTTGATTCCAGCAGGGAAACGGTTGATCCAGCAACGTGTCTTGAAACGCAGAAGCCATTTCCATCTCTTCAGATAACTTGTCTCTGTCCAGCTTGGAGGTGATCTAAAGTGATCTAAACACGTGGACACTGAAGGCTGTGAGTTTTTATCTTTTGATTCTTTTTATTCCAGAGCCACTCCTGAGTGCCCTCCTGCGCAGGATGCCAGATCTGGAGGCTCTGCAGATCATGCAGCTGGTGAACTGCCCCGAGTCCTTCACGCCAGACATGCGCTGCATCATGGGGGAGTCACCCACTGTGCAGGGCTACTTTGTGCTGGCTGGCATGAACTCTGCTGGGATCTCATATGGTGGGGGAGCAGGCAAGTAAGTGGTTTGTCACTGTTATGTGTGTAAGTTAGGTTTTAACCAAGAGGCTGCTCAGGTGATCCTGCTGGGTAGAAAGTTCTGGTCGGTATTTGTCACCTACTCTCCAACAAAGGCTCCTTTTCTTTCCAACTTGAGTGAAGGAGACAAGAAGTTGCCATGATTATGTTCTCCTGAGTATATTCCAAGTGTGTTGGCCTCTCCTCCTGCCCTCAGGCATCACATCTCAGTGATCAGAAGCCTGCTAACTGGTTTGATTTGGTGATCTGCCAGGCAGAGATAAAAGCTGAGCAAAGCAGATATTGCCTCATCTTCTGTACTCCGTGATCCCCTGCAGTTTATTATTTGGCTGAAGTCCTTAGATCATTCAGGTTGACACAGCAGTTAATTCCTGAAAGCAGAGTGAATTTGAGGCAACTGAAGCACCACACATCTTGCTGCCAGTGCTGCTAAGGACTGTCCTGTGCCAGTGAGCTGGGGATGGAATCGTTTCCCAGTCAAATCCAGTTCCTGTGTTAATGCAGATACTTTGACAGGCATGTGAGTGTGGTCCCAGCAGCAGAGTTGCTTGGAGAACCATCATCACTCCTGATTGCCATTTGGTTTTGGCAGCCCAGCATCCCTCTGCCATGCAGCCTTCTCAGGAGGCTGTTCATTTTCATGGCAGGTGTTGGTATCTGCATTTGTCTCTGCCGCTTTCTGTCTATTGTCTAATAATTTAACTCACCAGGGAAGCAACTCATGATTTTTTTTTCTATGTCGTATAAAATACAGAGAATCTTGACAGTGAGGTTCTCTAGGAATCAAAGTGATTTCTGAAAGTGGAAGGGCTATTTTCTGTTTGTGTTTTTTACAGCCTCAAGATAAGCAGCTTAGCTTGCCAATGTAACTTTTAATGACCAGTCTCAGACCCCTTTGTTTTCCTGTTTACTGACCGTGAACAGATCCTTCTGCTCTGCTTTGGTCTGAGCTGCCTTTGTCCTTTAGCTCTGGAGCATGCCTTCCTCCTCCACTGCTAGAAGTGTAGCTAAGCATAAGTGGGCTGGCACCTCGTGCTAAAATGAATGCTGTCCCTGATGGTTTGTGACTGAGCCTGCACCAGCTTCTGAAAAATGACACAAAGCTGTTGTCAGCCTCTAACTCCAACCCAAACCACCTCCTAGGGTAGCATAACCTGAGGACTTTGACCCAGGGTCAGCCAGGCTACTTCTCCAGCCTCTGGCTTCATTTACCAGATGTCCTTAACTTCCTACTGCCCTGTTTGTTTCACCCTGATGGGAAATGGTTTTGGAAGTCTGGTGGATGGGTTTTGTGAAGGGAAACCTCCCAGCTTCACCTAGTGTTTAGAACACCACGTTTGTAGCCTTCTCTCTCCCTATTGCAAGAACTTTTCATGTCCAGGCTGCCTTGCTGCTGGCTTCAAAGCTAGACTCTTTTCCTTCAGATGCTGGGAAGTATCTCAGTGTTCTTTGCACTTCTTCCATCAGGTACCTGGCAGAGTGGATGGTGAATGGGTATCCCTCAGAAAATGTCTGGCCTCTGGATCTGAAGCGTTTTGGTTCCCTCCAGAGCAGCCGCACGTTCCTCCGCCACCGTGTGATGGAAGTGATGCGTAAGTGAGGTCCCTCCAGCCAGTCCTGGCCAGGATGACCAACATTTTTCCCCTCTGCTGGACTCTGAGGACCATTTTCCTTCTTCCTGGCCTCCTTTGTGGCCATACAGCCTATTCCCAGGAGAAAGGAAAGGATGGGTTTTCTATTAACTTTCCTTTTGGTCCTGTGCTCTGTCCTGTATCTGTGCTTTGCCTCTGGTAGAGGGGAATTTGTGCCCCTCTCTGTAGGACTCCAGACTTAATAATCAATGCTAAGGTCTTATCTGGGAGTATTATGCTGTCTCAAACATTGTTATTCCTTGCCCATCGTTACAGTGTGGAAATGTCATCAATTCCAACTTGGGAGTGTGTGATCCAGTTATCTTAGATCATTCAGGAAGTCTTCACAGACACATTCTGCTTTCTCCTATCAAAGGTTGTGATAAACACCTCACAGAACAGATTGGAGATGTCACTGTTGCTGTCTAAAACCATGCTTAGTTTCCTCCTGTTGTTTGATTATCTCTCTGGAGATACCATGGACTACTTCTTTTCAAGTTGCAAACAGGAGTCTGAAGGGCTCCACAAGTTGCAAAACATGAACAAATATTTGAATACCAAATCTGAACTCAAAATATGTGTCCAGGTGAAATCAGAGGAGTTGGGTAAAACCTCTTAGCCCTGCTGAGGAAATAAAAGCCTTATGCTCTGACCTTCCTCCCAGGAAAACTCTTGGCATTGTTCTACAGTTGCTTTGCAATACAAACCTCGATTCTGGTAGCTACAGAAACATTCTAGTTTTTACAGGACAAGCACTGAATTCAATTTCTGTGCTGTTATGTTCCCATTCTAATCTGTTCTTCACTCTACCCACTCTTTCAGGAGCACCAAATGATGCCAATAAAAAAAAATCATCAGCTGTGAGGCAAGATCAATAGAAATGTTCAGTAAGAAACATTCAGCTCATTTTCAATTTTAAGCTTTCTCACCCACGTAGAAACTTCATGCTTATAAAGAAGGATTCAGGCATCCTGGATTTATGCCACCCCACTGGTAACCAGGGAGGATGCTAAACATTTGTTAGGGTCACTTGGGAAGGTTTAGGAACCATTTGTAACAGCTGCAGTGATGAGAAGAGGCTGAACTGCCACTAATTAGGATGATCCTTGAAGCTGTGGGCTGCGTTTGTGTTGTCAAAATGATGTGTGTCTGATCCAGTGAGCTGTCAGGGAGGAATGGGGCATCATTAATGCTAGGAAGCAGAACTTCATGAAAAAATAGAGCTTGTGTTACCTGGACAGTACTGTGGTGGGACCACAAGTGTCTATAAATAGAAGGGTTCTGTGCAAATACTGGTGCTCTGATTTTTGGAATCAGTTGGAAATGGATCAAACCGGGTCTTTCCCCAAAACCAGCAAGGGAAGTGCAGAACTGTTCTGAGGGGATTCCATTCATGGCTCAGGAAGGAAATTTGAGCTCAAGATGATAACTGTGCCTAAGAATGGGGTTTTGTGGCTGTTGCAGCTCTCATGTGTGACCTGAAGGTTCCTCGGTGGGACTTCCAGACGGGCAGGCAGCTGAGAACATCCCCCTTGTATGACCGCCTGGATGCACAGGGAGCCAGGTGGATGGAAAAGCATGGATTTGAGAGAGTCAAGTATTTTGTCCCACCTGGGAAAGGTGAGCTAGCATGGCCTTTTTTTGCTTTGTTTCTCCTTCTCCCCTGTCCTGTGCCCCACTTCTCTCTTGTTTTCTCTCCTTTATACTGCAAATTCTTCTCTCTTCCTTTTTGGCCCCACACCTTCATTCCCAACACCAACTTCATCTGTGCTTCCAGGCAGTATTTTAAGGAGCATAAATCACTTAACCTTTATACCCAGCAGCTACCATCTTAGTCTCTACCTTATGAGGTGTATCTTTTGTGCTTGTAGTAGAATCAATAGAGATTTTAAAGAGTGCTGGTTCAGTTTTTTCATGCTTTTTCATGCTTGGGTTCTGTTCTTCATGCTCTGTGCTTTTATTACATTGTGATCAGAGAACACACTGGAAAGAATCACACTTCATCTTGGTTAACAGAAAATTGTGGAGTATCAAAATAGCCTGGAAAGAGATCTTAATCAACCTGTGTGAATGGATTGACTAAGCTTAAGTATACAACTAGATTATTAATTAGCCTGAAGATCCAAATGCATGCTCAAGTAGATGACCATGCCCCTGGGCTCATCCATTTCTTTCTGTTCACTCAGTTTAAGCAGTCCATTTTATCTGGAAGATAGACTGTCATGGAATCAATTCTTCTCTGCCTTGTGCATCCCAGTTCCTGTATGTAAGATCTTAGTTCATCCAGTTTTGTCCCCTTCATTCTTCTTTACACTAGATCTGCTGGATTTGGATCAGAGCAAAACCTTTTACAAACCAGACTGGTTTGATATTGTGGGTTCTGAAGTCAAGTGCTGCAAGGAGGCTGTTTGTGTCATTGACATGTCATCTTTCACCAAGTTTGAAATAAGTGTAAGTACCTGGGAGGTGACAAAGCATCAGCCTGGTGAAGGTGGCCTTTGCTTTTGCAGAGCTCTGCGTGTCCTGCTGAGGACAGGGAGTCAGGCTGGATCCCCAAATCCAGCTTGTACCACCATATTTAGCACAGATGGCTTTTTATTTTCTCTCAAGGCCCCAGTTTCTAGAAATACCAGCTGAATCTATAAATAGAATTTGACCTCTGGCAATTTGTCACCTCTGTGTCCTATCACACTGGAGACATCAGAGACATCATCATTAGGAACTGCAGGAATTTGGGCCAGGACACGGATAATGATCTTAAGCAGCCCCAGTAGATTGTGTTTGCTCAGGTAGCTCATCTGACTTTCTCTCCCTTTTCCATTCCCATAGTCCACAGGAGACCAGGCCCTGGAGAGCCTCCAGTACCTCTTCTCCAATGACCTGGATGTGCCAGTGGGACATGTTGTGCACACAGGAATGCTTAATGAGAAAGGAGGGTATGAGAATGACTGCAGCATTGCACGACTGAGCAAACGCAGGTGGGTGTCTGGGCAGCCTCTCTCCACCACCCTTTGGGTGCCAGAGCCTCTGAATAGGGATGAGGAACTTTTCTCCCCTCTGTGAAGAGATAAGTCGTAATTCTCCTTTTACTTAACTGAGGAACGCAAATGAGTGGAAGCTCCTGAATTTGCCAGTATTGGGGAAAATATGTCTGTCTGAACATAGATTTCTACAAAATATCAGGCCTTCAGGTGTTTAATTTCTCAAGTGAAAGACAAATTGTTTCATAGACTCATAAAATAGAATCCCAGACTGGTTTGGGTTGGAAGGGACCTTTAAGATCATCTAGATCCAACCCCCTGCATGGGCAGGGACACCTCCCACCAGCCCAGGTTGCTCCAAGCCCCATCCAACCTGCCCTTCAACCCTGCCAGGGATGGGGCAGCCACAGCTTCCCTGGGCAACCTGGGCCAGGCTCTCACCACCCTCACACCAAACAATTTCCTCCTCATGTCTCACCTCAATCTCCCTCCTCCAGTTTTAATCCCTTCCCCCTTGTCCTCCCCCTCCCTGCCCTTGCCCTCCCCAGCTTTCCTGGAGCCCCTTCAGGCACTGGAAGGTGCTCTAAGGTCTCCCTGGAGCCTTCTCTTCTCCAGGCTGAACACCCCAACTCTCCCAGCCTGACTCCAGAGCAGAGCTGCTCCAGCCCTTGGATCATCTCTGTGGCCTCCTCTTGACTCCCATTAGAGTTTATTATTTTAGATAACCACTTCAAGTTCAAACCAAACGGTTCCTTGTTGGCTCCTGGCCAGTTTTCTCGTTGGAATTGCATGCTGAAAATACTACTTTTTGATTATTTCAGCTTGCATTGCAATTCTGGGCACTGTAATGCTCAGCTCTGCAGTATCTCCTGGTTCTTTTTTGTGCTCTTGGGTGCAAACTGACCCTTAGACTCAACAGTTTGGGCTCTCTTGGGTGTTTAATAAAACAAATCCACCTCCTTTTAAAAAGCTTCTCCATCAGCATGACCCAGTTGAGGGTTGGTTTTATTTCTCTAGATCATTTTCTGTGCATGCTTTCATTGTGTTGATGTGAAACATTCTTTGCTGCTCTTTCAGTTAGAAACAGCTTTTCTTTCTCTTCTCTATGAATTCATGTATTGTTTCAAAGGATTGTCCTTCTCTGTGGGAAACCAGGAGCTTCCCTCCTTGCCTGGTCATTTCTGCAGATCTTTTCTCTGTCAGTCATGTGCTTTAACTCACAGTTGGTGTGAAAGAGACTCACACCACAAGTAGCTCATTTTCACACATCAAGTGGAGCTCTGTTTTTAGAAGCTGTTCATAATAAGCCCCATTGTGTGTGACAAGATGTTGGCTGCAACAAGAACTTGCTGTGTGAACCAAGCAGTCCTCTGACTGTCAGAGCAGGCAGTCCCTGGGTGGGGAAGAGCTGCAGATACCTGCTGCAAAATGATTGTGGCTTTTGAGCTCCCCTGTGAACCTCATGTAGAACTGTGTTCTCCTTCTAGTCACTTGTTGTCACCAACCTGCTGTTAACCCTGGAGGGCTGGGGATTCTTGTCATGACAGATTAAAACTAGAAGAGGGAGATTTAGGTTGGACATCCCTGGCAGTGTTGAAGGGCAGGTTGGATGGGGCTTGGAGCAGCCTGGGCTGGTGGGAGGTGTCCCTGCCCATGCAGGGGGTTGGAACTGGATGATCTTTAAGGTCCCTTCCAACCCAAACCAGTCTGGGATTGATCCAGAGGCTTCAGCTGTGGTTTTCACAAACCAGCTTGTTTTGGCCTCCTGTTAGCTTGGAGAACTGCTGGGTGGCTCCAGCAGTTCTTGGACAAAGATTGAACTGAGTCATCTTGTGGCTGTCCAGTCATTGATTTCTTGGTTTCAACGTGTCTGTTCCAGCTTCTTCATGATTTCTCCTACTGACCAACAAGTCCACTGCTGGGCCTGGCTGAAGAGCCGCTTGCCCGATGACAACAACCTGACCTTGGAAGATGTGACCTGGAAGTACACAGGTTAGGAGTCACTGAAAGCAAGACCTCCTTGTACAGCCTGAAATCACAAATGGTGTCTTGTGCTGCATGCCAGTTAATTGCTTAAGGTGTGTTAATTGCTGAAGTGGTGGCTGGCTTTCCTTCCCAAACAGCTGGAGGAAAACAGCACCTCAGAGGTTTCCTTCTAGCAGGGAGCTGGGACACAGCTCTCCTGTGGGCTGAACGATTCTTTCCTCCTTAATTATAAACATACCTCTTAGTTCAATAAACTCTTTAAGACTTGGGGCATGTGTCTGTGCAGGTTGGACAGCAGGCAGCACCTCTCCAGATCCCAACCCTCTTCCTTCCCCTCCTCAGCTCTCAACCTGATTGGCCCCCGTGCTGTGGATCTCCTGTCAGAGCTGTCGTACGCCCCGATGACTGCAGAGCATTTTCCCTCTCTCTTCTGCAAGGTGAGTGACTGGGCTTCCTCCCTCCCCACCCTGCAAGCTTCTTGCAAGCATGTGTGGAAGGAGGAGAAGACTTATGGTTTGGTTAATTAGAGGGGACTTCAGATTTACATCTAGATTTCCTGCAGTTGCTGGGCTGGTGATGCGCTCACTTTGACTACTTCTCCTTGGGTTCTGATTGCTAAATATACAGGTGGATGTGCATTTGTGTTCAATATTCCACCTCTTGTAGGCTTGGTGCCACTTGGTCTCCTGGCATATTTCATAGGAACAATGATGAAGCTGTCAGAGGGGCAGCTGGGGTGGGTGACCCAGGAGCTGTTGTCCCCTGTCATGGCAAATGGCTGCTGTTCAACTTCTGCCTGGCAGCTGGAGCACAAGCCTGTGTCCTGGCCCTAGTTCTGAGGCTTCTTGCTAAGGTGTCACCAAGTGATTAAGAAAGTCTGGATCATGTGGTATCAGGATTTGAATTTTTTTATGGAAATTCTTCACTGGTGGGTGGTGGTGGGGAACTGCACCAAGGGAGGGGGGTGGTTTGTGTTGCCCCCCGTGCTCCTTCTGGATCTCTGTGCTGTGTTCCAGTTTGGATCATCTCACCCCCTCTGATTCTGCAGGAGATGAGCGTGGGCTATGCCAATGGCATCCGTGTGATGAGCATCACCCACACAGGGGAACCTGGCTTCGTGCTTTACATCCCCATAGAGGTAAGAGGACACTGGTGCCTGAGCTAATTAAGGCAGTTGCTCCCATGCATAATCAGAAACACTTCCCAAGTTGACTTAGGGTGGTGAAGTGTTTGGTCTGTACCATGGCTGAGAGAGTCCAGAGGAGGCCACGGAGATGATGGGAGGGCTGGAGCAGCTCTGCTCTGGAGCCAGGCTGGGAGAGTTGGGGTGTTCAGCCTGGAG
>NW_009953392.1:79956-90270 GCF_000747805.2 Chaetura pelagica | reverse complement strand
CATCCCTGGCAGTGTTGAAGGGCAGGTTGGATGGGGCTTGGAGCAACCTGGGCTGGTGGGAGATTGGATCCTGATGATCTGTAAGGTCCCTTCCAACCTTCACCATTCCATGATTCTATGGAAAAACCGCCTGCGGGCACTAGGGGGAGTTTCCCTGCTTCCAGCCTGGGCAGACCTCTTGTGCTGAGCAGTGGGAAACATCCCTGGTAGTGTCAGGTGCTGCCAGGCTCTCCGGGGGCTGTCTCCAGCTCTATGTTTCACCCTCCCCTTGCAGTATGCCCTTCATGTCTACAACGAGGTGATGAACATGGGCCAGAAGTACGGGATCCGGAACGCCGGGTACTACGCGCTGCGCAGCCTGCGCATTGAGAAGTTCTTTGCCTTCTGGGGCCAGGACCTGGATGCCTTTACCACTCCTATGGAGTGTGGTCGTGAGTTCCAGGTCAAGCTGGACAAGGTACACCCTCTGCTGCCTGGGGGCGGGTGGGAGGACAGCTTGGAAAGCCTGCCATCCAAGTGGTAGCTTGTTGTGATGGAGCTGTGTGCTCTGCAGAGCTGTGACCCCTGTTCACGTACTTCAGAAAGGTGCTGGAAGTATCAGAAATGCTCATCACAGAATCATCAAGGTTGCAAAAGACCTTCAAGATCATCAAGTCCAACCATCCACTTTAAAACCCCTAACCACTAAGCCCTCTCCTGATACACCACGTCCATTCCATCTTCCTTCCTGAGCAGTGATTCCAGGGATCTGTGTAGCAGCTGGTGTGTGCAGTGCTCAGTGTGGTGAAGGGTGCTCAGAGTTCATGTTTCTCCCACTTCTTTTCCCTATCTGAGGAAGTAAAAGGCAGCCCTTGCACTGGGTGACATTTAATGAAGCATGAGGAGAGGGGCCAAGAACAGTTCCTCTCTCTTTTTACTAAAACATGGGAGTTTTATCAGTGTAACAGGAGATGGCAGAAAGTTCTGCCCTCCTTGTGGTGCCACCTCTGTCACTTGCTTTTTTCCACTTTGTCATATTTTTCCATGAGCCAAAATAAACAAGCAATTCAGGGAAGAGAATGTAGTGATTAGGGCTACACATGTCAGATGTGACACTTTCCCTCTGGTTATAAAACACAGAACAAGAAAAATGGTAAAAAAACCTAGAGTAGTGACATCATTTTTACCTTGGTGAAAATTGGAATGAATTTTTTGTTTTAAAGGCTCATGTCATGGGTCAGTTTCTGCCCTTTAATACCAGGTAGCATCTGGAACAACAAACTTCTGCCTGAACTGGGCTCCTTGCAGCCTGTCTTGGTAGAACATGAGTTCCAAGCACAAATTCACCTGGTGCCACCGAGCTTGTCTGCTACAATTCAGCAGCTGCTGCAGCTCCTGTCCCCTCCAGCAGTTCCTGTCCCCTCCAGCAGTTCCTGTCCCCTCCAGCAGCTCCTGTCCCCTCCAGCAGCTCCTGTAACCTCCAGCAGCTCCTGTCACCTCCAACAGCAGCTGCTGCAGCTCCTGTCCCCTCCAGCAGCTACTGCTTCCTTCGTCTCCACAGGGACTGCAGTTTGTTGGCCAGGAGGCCCTGCTGGAGCAGAAGCAGAACGGGGTGTACAAACGTTTCACCATGTTCATCCTTGAGGACCATGACACAGACCTGGACCTCTGGCCCTGGTGGGGGGAGCCCATCTTCCGCAACGGCCGCTACGTGGGCAAGACCACCAGCAGCGCCTACAGCTACACCCTGGAGCGCCACGTCTGCCTGGGCTTCGTGCACCACTTTGATGAGAAGACAGGGGAGAAGCTGGTGGTGACAACTGACTTCATCAACCAGGGGGAGTACGAGATCGAGATCGCCGGGCAGCGCTTCCAGGCCAAGGCCAAGCTCTACCCCTTCAGCTCCCTCTTCACGCAGCGGCGCCGCAAGGACGAGGTGGAACTGAGTGGCTACCAGAGGGAGTAGTGCTGACCACACCTGACCCCCCCCTCCCCTTTTCCCAAGCTGGGATCTTCTGCCACCATCTTCCAGTCTTTTCTCCTCACCCCAGAGATTTCTTTCTTTTCCTTTCTTGTCTTGCAACTTCTGAACTTTTTCCCTGGCGTGTTGCATTTTTTTTGTACATTTTAAACCCTCCATTTTTCAAGCTTTCTCCATCCTCTCTGTCTCCCTCCTCCAACCCTTTGCTTGCCAGGCTTCCCCCCTGCCCCAGTGGACGAAGCACAGTGCCCAGCATGCATCCAGAAGTCCATGGGAAGCCTGGGCAGGAATGAACCCCACCAGGACTGGTGGTGATGGGAAGGGTTGGGATGGACCTCACCCTGCTCTCCACGAACCGCACAGCAATAGAACGATCAGCTACCTCACTGGCACCAGACAGAGCATCCCATGAGCAGCAGCCAAGGGACAGGTTTGGCTACAGCCCAACTTCGGCCACCCAGTGGTTTGTTGGTTGTTTTTTTTCCTCCCCTCACATGGGAGTCAAGTAGGTTTAATCATCAGACCATGGAGGTGACAGTGGAGCTGGTAAGTTTGGCATCGTTGGGTTTGGGTTTTCTTGGTGTGAGGTCACTGACACTAAATGGCCACTGACACTAAATGGCCTGCTAGAAATATAGCTGAAGATCAATGTGTGTGTTTCACTTCTGGAAAGGCATGGGATTTGGGGTTGATTAGCAAAAAATACTGTTTTTGAGCAGGGACAGATGTTAGTGTCTCATGTTAACGGCAGCATTGAAATGCTGCATTGTGCACGGTCTCCTTGGGGATTTGCTTTCACTTCCCTTTGTTGATGTGGTTTGGTCAAGCTGCTCTGGCAAGATTGATGTAGGACTCGTGTTGATTCGGGGGACTTGAGCAGCAGGAGGTCACAAAAACACAACATCTTGTGTTTTTAGCTGCCCAGGGTGGTTTTGAAAGGAGAGGCAAAGCCCCAGTGTTGGCATCAGCCGTGGTGCTGCCAGTATTGCAGGAAACACCGGGTCTTCTGGTGGGGAGAGAGCATCTCAGCTCCTGCCTTACTGGAGAACTCATCTTCCATTTTGCTCCTCAAATCTGTTGCACTTCTTACTTCTCTCTCTTGCTGGTGCCTCAGCTGAGGGGGTGGAGCAGAGGGAAGGGGTGTGATAGTGGGATTATAAATTGCTTTCCTTAGTGCTCCTCATCCTGAAGCGCCAGGCAGTGCAGCTGGGACTCACCCCTCCTCACCTGTCAATATGAAGCCACGTGGTGAAGAAGAAGGTGGTGTGTTGCTGAATTGGATTGCACACATTTGCATCTTCTTCCCATTGTGAGCACCATCAGCAGCAAATACTGTCTTTATTTACTTGAAAAACATCTTCTCTGCCTCCACCACCTGCATTCACCTCATGGTCTTTCTGCTCCAGCATCTGTCTGAGGTTCAAATACAACCTTGCACTGTTGTCTGCCCTCTCAGCCACCATGAACACCTGCTCTTTGATCTAGAAACCTTTTTGGGGGGCACTTTTTAGAATCAGTGATGTAAATATGAGCTCATAACCTTGCCTGGATCTCATTTTCAATTTGCTTTCTGCTGCTTTCGTTGTTTCGGGTTGCACCTTCGGGTTGAGTCTGTGCTCTGCCGGTTCATGATCCAGGTGTTCTCAGGATGCAGAAGGAGTCAGACAGGCCCTAAGGCAGGAAAGGTGAAAGTCCAAAGCCTTTACACCTTAAAACAGGGTGTCAGAGCACACTCCCCCATCCTAGGTGAAACCATGGGGTGGAGAGTTGGGAAAGGGTGTAAGAGAATTAAGGATTTGAGCACGTGGTGGGGTAGGCTGAGCAGAGATGTCAGTTCTTGGAGCGTGCCCTCCTCTGGGAATGGTGAGTTCCTTTGCAGTGTGTGAGCTCCTCAAGGGTTTCAGACTGATTTTTGAGTCAATGTGCAGCAATTCCCTGGGCTCTGAAACGGGAGTGACCCCAGCAGGGCAGCTATTTGGGTGCCCTGCCTGGCTCCTGCAGGGGGCGATTTTGCTTGGTTGTCATTTCTTCCAGATTCCCCCCCATTGTTGCTCTTCAAATGGAAATGTTGCCTGCTGTGTTCAAATGAATTGCTTAAATGGAAGGTTCATAAGGCCTCTAATAGCAGTTTAAAATCCAATCACTTCTTGCATGTTTTTCCTGCACAGAGGGATGCTGTGATCCTGCTGTTCCTGTGCTGGATGTGCATATCAAGGAGGGTCTTGGTCCCTCCACTGGTTTCATGGGATGTTGCTGTGCCTTCCTTATCCAGGGAAACAGCTGTTTAACCAAAGAAAGAGTTTTATATGTGATACTTAGTACGTGTCCCAGAGCAGCCCTTCTGATGAGAGTTTGTTGACCATTTGTTATCACTGATGGGGCATGGCAGGTCTGCAGGAGGAAGCAAAGTGTAGAGCTGAGGTGAGCTGAGGTGCTTCCTGCAGCTCCTGAAGAGAGATTTTACCTCCAATCATTCAGTTTGTTCTCTGCAGAGTTAAAACTAGTTAAGACCAAACTGGGAAGTCAGCAGCATCCTGTCCTCTACCAACCACTCATCCCTGAAGAACCATTTCAGTTGCATTCAGGTTTTATTTCTCCTTGTCATTATTGTTTCTTTTCCCTCCTTTATAGGTGCCTCTTAGTTCCTCAGACAAGTGTCTTTCCCCACAGCAGTTCTGACAGCAAAATTGTGTTTCATACTTTTGACATGATGTCTGCTTAGCTTCATTTTCTGTCTAAATCTATTGACTTTTCAACACCCAAAGGAGAGAAAATAATTGTCCATCATGCTAACAGATTCAGCAGCACTTTCTGTAATGTTCTGTTTGCTGATTGAGACTTAGGAGGCTTGATAACTGTCAGTCTTGCAGCTCATTAACACCTCCTCTGGCTTTCCCTGCTATGAATTCTGATCCTTGTTTTATATCCCAGCCTGCAGTCTCCAGCTGCTGTCCAGGCTGAGCCCATTCAATTTTTGGCAGCTATTTTTAGCCTAACAATGTTAAAGAACCAGTTTGCTTTCAACTTGAAATAGCCATCGAGGGGCCAGTTGGGTAACATCTTTTAAAGTAATGGTAGATGCTGAAACCAAGGTCCTTCTGGTGTCATCTTTTCTTCCAGAGGTATGAAATGGTGAAGTAAGACTTTAATCCCTTTGTCTGAAATTAGAGCACCTAAAAAAACCCCAAACAAACAACAAAATCAGTGGAAGAGTTATCACCTTCAAAGGAGAAAATGAGAAACTGGATCTTGAATGTTGTGGTGACACAGATTTACCCTCCAAGGTGGTAAATTAATGTGGACTGTGAATGATTCTCACCCTTATAACTGCCTTTCCTGCTGAGAAAGGCAGTTTATCCTCATTCTGCCTGGTGGGGCTGTGAACCTGCTGCTGAGAAAGGCATTTTATCCTCATTCTGCCTGGTGGGGCTGTGAACCTGGGGTGGGAAACACTGCAACAGAAGCTCTGCCTTGTGCCCCTCTTGCCCAGCAGCTTCAGGGGTGTTCCCAGTGCTCCCAGTCTTGTTCTCCAGGATCCTATGGATTTTATCCCTGCAGGCTGAGAGAAACCCTTGAAGGGAAGATGACTGGAGCTTGGCATGAGGAAATAATGGACCTTTTTGGCTAGAATCTCCCATTTTAGGATAAACTAAGGGAAGTTTGGTCCTTGGGGGGGAAGTGCCACTGCAGGGGGGGTGCACTTGGCACCCAGGGTTGTGTTGTCTCCCCCAGAGGGCAGCTGAGGGGGTTTTTGATGAAACTACTTAAATGAACATTGTTCCTCTACCCTGGGAAGGGTGTTCTTGGCCAAGTGTCACCTTTAGAGTAGTGGGGGGGACCTGAGCAAGGGGCAGCACCTGTCCTTGGCAACCTCTGCCATGAAATGTTTCTTTCCAGGGGCATGATGTTGTCTTAGCCCTGCTGCACCCTTTCTGAATGATCATGTTTTGTCCTTGAGTGAGTGCTGACAGGCTTGGATAAAAGTGGTATTGGAGAAGAAGGACTTTATTGTTCATATTTAATGATCTGAGGATAAAATTAAAGCTATTAGGAGGGATGTTTTCTGCTTCAAGAGGGTGAGCTGTTCACATCTGTCTTTGCCAGGCTTAGTTTCTTCTTGTTTCCTCTCTCTTGTTTTTTTCTGCTGGCTCCAGTATCCAGATTGGATGTGCCTTGATGGGCAGTTTCTTGTTCTTGTGGCAAGGAGGGGAAACTATGTGAGACCTCCAGAACTTGGACACCTCCTTTCTCCTGCTGCATTCAAGCTGCCACCAGTCATGTTGCTGTTCCAGCAGCACCTCTGAGCCCAGCCCATGCTGCTGCAGGACCTCTCATACACAAGGTTCTTCTCTTTGCTCCACTTGGTCCTTTATCATCTGGGCCAGGCTGACTCTAGGTCTCTCTCTGCTTTGATTTAAGCTCTTCAGCTTCTAGATGGTGCAGATCCCAACATCCAGACTCCCAGGTGGGTTTGTGGCTGCTGCATATTCCATCCTTTACCCCTCCCTCTTTCTGCTCCAGGATATTCCCACTCTGGTTAACACTTCCCAGTCTCCTTCCTCAAGCAGCAGAGCACATGCTGCCCATCAGACAGCAAGGACAGTGACATCAAACCAGGCAGGGGAGTGGCAGAGGGACTGAGCAGGGTGGAAGGAGGGGCCTGATGGTGGTTTGACCCTTTGCCCACAACTCAACCACTTAATCCCAGCCTTGGAGAGATGAGCAGCTTTTCTCTTTCAAACCTTATTCTTACCTGCCTGGTTGGATTCTGAATTTTTAAAAGCAGGGAACAGGACTTGGGGAGGGAGGGGTTCATGTCATCAGAGGACTTCAAGCTGTCCCTCAAAAAAGCATTTGAACATTTTCTTTGCACTTTAAACTTTTCCTTGAGCGTGGATGATTGTAGCCCTCAGCTGGAGCAACCTTTGCGTTTGAGGGGGACAAATACCCACAACTTGAACTCTTTGTAAATGCCTTAAAGCTTTTGGTGAGGTGTTTGGGCACTGGTGGTGCCTGCTGGTGGGTTCCTCTCCCTGGGAAGCTGCTGTGTTGAGTGTACAGAACAGACAGGCACTGGCAGATAGTTCTGAGCAAGTAGTGGGGATGGTGGGAGCTGCTGTTGCTGCTCTGAGCCTGGAAGTGGTGCTGGACAAAACTGGGTGGACTAGAAGCCCCTGTGCCTCTACAGCTGTCTGTGCTGACCCCTTCCCTTTTGGGTTGTTGGTGTTTTCCACCCCCTAGAAATGGATTTATTCACTTCTCTTCAAAGAGAGAAGCCTGGGCTGGTGTGGAGGGCTCAGGGAGTGTCCCGTTGCATGAAAGCAAATCATTCCCTGCTTGAAGGCTTCCCTGCTGCAGGCAGGAGTCAGGAGGGGAGGTGCTGCTGCCTGGGTTGTTTGTGGAGGTGCCTCTGAGACTTCTCAGCTCCCATTTGTCCCAAAGCTCTGCAGGGTTCCCTGTGTCAGGCTGCCCTGTGGGACACGGCACGAAGCCCGTGGAGCTGCGCCCTTGTCCCCAGGTGCTGGGTGGCTTTGGTCAGGAGAAGGGACCTCTGTGAGGAGCAGTGGTGCCTTGTAATGAGAGAATCACCAGAGAACAGTGTTGACATTCCTGTTTATTGGTTTGCCAAGGCTGGGCGAGGCAGAGCAGACACTTGGTGGGCCTCAGCCATCCCAAGGAGGGTGTGATCCGTTCTGGTCCTGCCCTGTCACCTCTGACCTTGGAGGTTTCTTCCCTTCTACAAAGAATTTCCCATCCTTTTCCTGTGGTGGGACAGGTTTCACTCACACCAGTCTTCCAGTGTAACCAGAAGCAGACTGAGCTCCCTGGTGGCTTCTCCTGCATCCCGTGGTCAGGCTTGCAGCAGGACATGTCCCTGCTCCTTATGTGCTTCCGTGGACAGGCAGGCCAAGCCACACTTGAGGGCCATGCAGCACGTGGTGCTGGGGGTGCAGTTGTTTGAGAGCCTGCCAGGCAGCTGGGTGGTGGGTGGTCATGTTCCCTGTGTGTTCAGGAAGAGGTGAGGAAAAGCTTTTTGGGCCTAGATCAGCTCCTGGCTGCTGTTCCTGAGCCCACATGGTTCCTTTCTGCTCTGTTCCTAGTGTGCAGGTGTGATGGCTCCCACCTGAGCTCTGGGGGAGAAGGGCTTCCCTCTTCTCAGACAAGTACCCCATGAGACAACCCTCTTGTGTAGGGCACCAGTACATCCCTTCTCCACCACTGCTTCTGGTTGGTGGGTACACCACTTCCCTTGTCCCCAAACCCCTTCATGCTTGTACCAGTCTCCCGAGACCAGACGTTTAAAGGGCTGGGAGGAGTTCTGAAGTGTTCTGCTGCTGAAATTTGAAGAACAACTGAAGTTTGAACCTGTGGAAACCATTTTTTCTAGTGCCTTATGCTTGTGAATGTTGTGCAATGGATGTAGCTGAGGTGGGACAGGGCAAGGAGCAACCTCAAGTGTGGTGGTTCATCATCCACTGCAGCCACCTCCTTTTCCCCTCGCAGGGTCTTGGCCAGCAGACACCAACGGGTCACCTCTAGCAGCTGGGGGATGCTTTGTAAATCTCTTGGGAGGTCTGGGGTTGTAGAAATGTTGGACTGGAAAAACCCTCCTCCTGGTTGATCTGCCTGGCAGAGGAGTGATGGTCTCACCTCAGCTGGTGTTGGCTTTGGAGGGGGTTGAGGAGGGACAAAGCTGCTCCGAGCGCTCCACCCCGTGCTGGGGGATGTGGGCACTTGTTCCCAAACGCACAAGCCAGGGTGAGTTTGCTGCTCTCCACCAAGGCCATGTTGTCACATGTGCTGTATTTATATCGTGCTTGATTTCATGGAATATCTGGGTTGGCTTTGGTGTTGTTAGGTTTGTACATTAATAAAGAGGCGTTTTAACTACTCCCGAATTTGGCCGTTTGTATCTTTCAGGATCCCAACCCCTGATTATCCAAGAGAAATCCTGCAGGGATGCTGAGCCTGTTGCAGGTTCCAGCCTGTGGTGGGAGCTGGAGCAAGACCTGGCCCTGTTGTGGCTCTTCAGGGAAAGCCACTTCCCCTGCCTGTCCCTGTGCCCCTCAAAATTACAAACCCTGCTCCCATTCCCTACTCTCCCAGGGCTGGGCTTGGCACAGCAGGCAGGACTAGGGAAGGACCACACGGAGCAGCTCTGATGCATGTTTTTTTATTGACTTTTAAAAAAAAAACAAACCAAAAAGAGAGTTGGTTTAAGACAGTTGTGTGCAGAAGTCCCCACGTGTGCAGAAGTCCCCACGTGCACAGAGGCTACAGGCGAAGCCACCCGCCAGCTCCCAGCCCTTGGGGTGGGATGGGAGGTGATGGATGCTCCATCAGGCACCTCGTGAGGACCACCCCTGCCAGGTGGGTGGGCTTGGGTGCTTCTTCCCTGCCCACACCCCCTCTGCCTGGACCCTCTGCCTACATCTCCTCTATCTACAGGAGAGTGGTGCTCAGCGTGGCCCTCCCTGCCAGCGCGTTCCTCGTGCGTGTGGCCAGAGGAGCACGAGTGGTCACAAGTCCTAGTGGGACAGCTTAAATAAAAAATAATTATCAATAATAATTATTATTAAAAAAAAACACAACAAACAACAACCCCCCCAACCCAAAACAAACAACAAAAACCAAAGGGGAAGGAAGTTACCCAAAAAAACCCAATAGTGTCAGGGCAGCAAGTGTGACCTTTGCCGGCGGGATTGGTGCCAGGGTTTGGTACCTGACATCTCTGCTCACCCTCTGATTGTCTGGCCTAGTTCTGCTCAGGCAGGACAGGAGCTGGATGAGGAGAACAACAACCCCCCCAACCCAAAACAAACAACAAAAACCAAAGGGGAAGGAAGTTACCCAAAAAAACCCAATAGTGTCAGGGCAGCAAGTGTGACCTTTGCCGGCGGGATTGGTGCCAGGGTTTGGTACCTGACATCTCTGCTCACCCTCTGATTGTCTGGCCTAGTTCTGCTCAGGCAGGACAGGAGGTGGATGAGGACCTCCCTGCTGTCTGTGGAGGTGTCCCTGTCTGCCCCAGCAGCACTTCCCAGCTAAAATCCAGCCCAGCACGAGGAGGGAAGCAGGTACGACTGCCCCAGCAACCAGCCAAGCCCCCCGGCGCGGGCACAGCCCGGCGTAGCTGGCAGGAGGTGGTCAAGGCACTCATTGTTGCACGTGGTTTTGTGATTTGGATTTTGCTTCCCCTAAAAAAAACCAACGAACACAAACCACCAGAAAACACCCCAATCCATGGAAACCAGGGGCTTGCTGCAACCTGCCTCCACGTGTCAGGGTTTGGGGGTCACAGGGTGTGGGTGGGCTGCTCATGCTGGCACAGCACTGCTTCTGCCAAACCTTCC
>NW_009953392.1:78417-79942 GCF_000747805.2 Chaetura pelagica | reverse complement strand
TGAAACTTGGGGGTTCCAAGCCCTGGGGGACAGAAAAGATTCATTTCCCCAGCCCAGGGGATGCTCAGGGCCTGCTCCTGGGGAGCCAAACCCTCAGGTTTCATGAGTGCAGAGAGAAACCCCAAGAAAACAAAAAAAAAGAGAGAGAAGAAAACCCTGGAAAACAACCAAACTGAAGCAGAGCAACAGGTAAGAGGCTGCTGCAGAAAAGCCAAGTACAAAAGGGTAAAAACCCAAACTTCCAAGCCCAAAAAATAACCCCCCCTATGGTGATTGTTCCTTACAGGCAGGGGCTGTGGGCAAGGCTTCCCCTGCAGCCCCTGCTCCAGCCTGGGCACTGTGGGGCCCCCCTTTGGGGACCTTTTCCATGATTGCCTTTTTCTTGAGCTTTCCAGCATCTCCTAAAGAACAACAACAACAAAAAACAAAACTCATCCCACCCGCCTGATTGACCCAAAGAAAGTGGTTTGAGTGACACCTCTGGGGAGGCAGCTCCTCCTGCATCACCCCGGGGGCACCGGGTGCTGCTCACCCAGTGGAACAAAGACTTTGGGATTTCAGCTTCTCACCAGAGCTGTCTCTTTACAAAAGCAAAAGCACGGGGTGGGAGGGGGGTCATTCACCCACTAAAGCTACCTCTAAATCTGTTTTTTTCCCAGCCTGAAAGCAAAGGGAAATCTCATCGTCCCTGCCCATGCAGGGGAGTTGAAATTCAGATCAACTTCCAAGGTCCCTTCCAACTCCAAACATCCTGTGATTCTGTGATCTGTCTTCCCTCTGGACCCACTGCTGCATCCCGCCAGGGATGGAGGGACTGGGCTGCACTTCTCCAGGTTCCTTAGCTGCCTTTTTTCGTGGTATCTCCCAAAAATCCCTCCTCCAAGAGGAGGAGGAGGAGGAAGGACACCTCGCCTCAAAGCTGGGAGCTCCTCTCCATCGCCCAGCCCGGCTGTGCTGGCAGCAGAGCAGCAGTGATGATGGGCTTTCCAAGGCTGCTGGTTCCACCTCCAGGTGATGGGTCCACACATTTCCAACCCCACCGGGAACCTTCCTGTGTGCCAGGAGCCTTCCCAGGGGAGCCACAGCAGCACGGGTGGGTCAAACACACCAAACAGAAAGGAAGAAAAGAAGCAGCTGGTTCCACTGGTCAGACTGTGCTGCTGGGGAGGGAGGAGCCGAGTCCTGGGCCCGGCCCATGATGCTCCCCAAAGTCACCCAGCTCCGGGGGCTGTTTTGTTGTGTTTGTTTTTTGTCTTGGTTTAAAAAGAGCAGCATTTGGTTTGACTGTAAAGAGACACCAGGCCCCCGCTCCGGCGCTGATTGTGTTTACAAATCCTCCCTCAGCTGGGTTTGCTTCATCATCATTAAGAATAATTATAATAATATTTAAAAAGAAAAGAAAAAAAAGAAGAAGGGAAAAAAAAAGTCTCCTTTAGCTCTGAACCTGATTTTGGCTGCTTGGAGGCACCAAATCTGGCCGGGGGGGGGGGGGCACTGGGGGGGGCTGACCTCCCTGGGCTGGCCG
>NW_009953392.1:77282-78283 GCF_000747805.2 Chaetura pelagica | reverse complement strand
CCCAGTCTTCCGGAACTCCCCGGCGTAGCGGTTGTTCTCCCAGTAGTGGTGCCAGTTGCCCCGGCTGTCGGCACCGAAGCCGAAGACGTTCACCTGTGGTGGGTGAGGAGAAAGGGGGGGGAATGAGCCAGCCCTGAACCCCCTCACCAGGCTGGGGATCCCCTTGGCTGAGCACCCACCGCACTGCCAGGGGGATTTGGGATCGTGCTGAAGGGGCACATCCCTCACCACTGCTCCAGGGTGCCCATCGCCCTGGTGTTGGGCAACGGGAGGAAGCAAAATTGCTGTGGTTGGACCCGAGAAGCCACCTCCCTCTTTAAACCTGCGAGGTTCAGGTTCCCAGCAATCCCATCCCTGGAATATTTCACTGGCCCAGGTTGCCCAGGGAAGCTGTGGCTGCCCCATCCCTGGCAGTGTTGAAGGGCAGGTTGGATGGGGCTTGGAGCAGCCTGGGCTGGTGGGAGGTGTCCCTGCCCATGCAGGAGGGTTGGAACTGGATGATCTTTAAGGTCCCTTCCAACCCAAACAAGTCTGGGATTCTATGATCCTGTGTAGGGACCCCACAGCCCTGAGGAGGACCCTGAGGAGCCACCACCCACCTCATCACAGACGTGGAGGGCAAAGAAGAGCACCAGCATTCCCGTGGAGGGGTAGCGCCCGTGGTGCTCCGTCCAGCGGTCGTGGATGTACTTGAAGAAGGCAGGATTGTAGATCTGCACCTGGGAGAAGGGGCTGGGTGAGCTCCCTTTGGCATCAGCACCCCAGGAAGGAGCACCGAGATGTCTGGGAACCCTGGGGTGACAGGGTCAAATAGGTGCTCATCGTTGGGGTGAGTCCCTCCTTACCTTTTCTTTGTCCACCCGCAGAAAAGGCTTCACAGGTGCATAGGTGCTGCGGTAAAGCAGAGAGGCAGGTGAGCTCCTGGGGGTCCCATGTCCCCCAGCCTGAGCTGCCAAGGGACCAACCTCTGGGCAATGCTCCAGGAGGGAAGAACCAATGGA
>NW_009953392.1:76882-77190 GCF_000747805.2 Chaetura pelagica | reverse complement strand
CCTCTGGGCATTGCTCCAGGAGGTAAGAACCAATGGATGCCCCCCCCCCACAACTCCTGAGGGAGCTGCCCCCATGGCAGGAGCATGGCCAGCCCAGTGCCACCAGTGCCGGGTACTTACAACCTGATCTGACCAGTGGAGAGGGCACTGGCGATCCAGAGCAGGTCCAGGGCTTTGAAGGGCACCAGCACAAAGCTGACGTTGGCGGGCAGGTTCTTGGCACTCTCGGGGTACATGAAGTGGTGTGTGGTCCGGCCGCCCACGTCACCCTCAAAACCCACTGTAGGGGCCTGGTTCATCCTGGAGGG
>NW_009953392.1:72926-74348 GCF_000747805.2 Chaetura pelagica | reverse complement strand
TGCCAAATGGCCCTGCGGCCCGCCCCCGCCGTGGGGCTGCAGGGGACGAGGTGACCCCGCAGGGTGCAGAGAGGCCGGGATCCCCGGCGGCTCCCGGGCCTCGCTCTCCTGCCAGACAAAGGCTCAGCCACCCACTTGTCTGTGTGGGAGCACCAGGGGCTCCTCTCTCTGGGCTCAATCCTCCCTCTCTCTCTGGCCACGAGCGGCCTCTCCACAAACCTCTGCCCTGCCGCCAGGGAACAGCCAGTTCCCAGCCCCACGGCTGCCCCTGCGTGTGTGTGTGTCTGGGTGTGTGTCTGTGTGTCTGGGTGTGTGTGTCTGTGTGTCCCTGTGTCTGTGTGTGTGTCTGTGTGTGTCTGTGTGTGTCCGTGTGTCTGTGTGTGTGTCTTTGTGTGTGTCTGTGTGTGTGTGCGTCTGTGTGTGTGTGTCCATGTGTCTGTGTGTGTCTGTGTGTCTGTCTGTCTGTGTGTCCATGTGTCTGTGTGTGTGTGCGTGTGTCTGTGTATGTGTGTGTCCGTAAACATCTTGTGTCTGTTGTCTGTGTGTGTGTCTTTGTGTGTGTCTGTGTGTGTGTCCGTGTGTGTGTCTGTGTGTCCCTGTGTCTGTCACTGTGTCCGTGTGTCTGTGTCCGTGTGTCCCTGTGTCTGTGTGTTCATGTGTCTGTGTCCCTGTGTCTGTCTGTGTGTGTCTCTGTCTGTGTGTCCGTGTGTCTGTCTGTGTGTGTGTGTCTGTGTGTCTGTCCGTGTGTCCGTGTGTCTGTGTGTGTGTGTGTCTGTGTCTGTGTGTCCGTGTGTCTGTGTCCCCTCCCCCAGCTGCCAGTGTCCCCTGCACAAGGTCACCCTCTTGCTCATCATCCCAGCGGGTAAAAATAACCCGAGCAAAAGTGCCTGTGCCTGGCAGGGGAGGGGGCCCCGAGCCCCCCGAGCTGGGGGGCAAAACCAGACCCCCCCAGCCAGAACCAAACGGCTGAGGAGCCCCTGGTAACACAGCAGAGCTGGGGCAGGATCCAACCCAGGGGGTTGGAGATCTGACTCTCCCCCCTCCAAGGCTTTTTGGGGAGGGGGATGCCAAGGCAGGCCCCCCCCAACCCCCCCAAGGGGCTTCACCTCCCAGCCCCAATTAGGCCCTGGGGCTGGCAGCACTAATGAGGAGCTGCCAAGCTCCTCTTCCCTACAAAATAACACCCTCTGGAAGACTCAAATCCCCTCACCAGGGGTAGGGGCTGCTGGATCACCTAGCTTGGAACCCCCCAGCCCCCCCCAAAATGCTCCTTGTTGGGATGGGGGAGACCTGAGCGTGGATCAAACAATGAAACAAATCCCCCCCATCCTGCAGGTGCCTCCTGCCCAACCCACCCACCCAGATTTGTCCCAGGGGTGACAAACTTTAAAGGAAGGAGCCCCCCCCCCCCCCAACAAAAAG
>NW_009953392.1:68621-72915 GCF_000747805.2 Chaetura pelagica | reverse complement strand
GGGGCATTTTAATGGCACCTCCAGCTCCTGGGGAGAGGGGGGGGGAAAAGCTGGGATGGATCTTCCAGGGAGGTTTTGCACCCAGGAGAGTTTGGGACAGGCAGTAAAAAAGCTCCTGGATGGGCTGATCCCTCCTGGATGGGGTGATCCCTTTTTTCCCCCTGTTCCCACCCCTCTCTGGCCCACAGGGTTGTTTTTTTCCCCAAGGCTGAAGGAAATGGGTTTATCACGTGCTTGCAGGATTTTAGTTCCCGGTGAAAGGAGTTTTAGGGGGGTGGAAAAGGAAGAGGAGGGGAAATCCCTTTCCAGCTCCCAGATCCCTCCTGCTGCATCCCAGCCCTCCCAGTCCAGCCCCATCCCGGGGCCTCCCAGAGCTGTTCCCTAGGGAAAAATAAATCCCTCCTCCAGCTCAGACTCCTTCCAGCATCTTTAAATACCAACGGTTTGTTTGAGTCATCGCTTCCTTTTTGCCTCTTTCCATCTGGGCTGGTCCTTCCAGATCCCAGCATTAACCCTTCCCTCCCTGCCTGTTCCCACAGTCAAACCCTGGGGCTCTTTAAAACCAGGGCTGAATGTTTCCTTCAGGAAAATAATGAGGGATTTGGGGGGATTTCTGGCAACTCAGTGATACCATGAAATACCCTCCTGCTCCCAGATTCATCCCCTGGTGTCCCTAATTGCCTCCTGAAGTCCATGTCCTCATCAAACAGGCTTTTCTCTTTGATTGCAGGAGATAATGAAGTGAGGCTGGTAAAAATGTCCCTGGCAAATGGTTCCTCTGCTTTTCCAGTTGGGTGATTTCTCTGATCATATCATCTTGAATTTCCTTGGTGAACCCTGGAGAGATGTGACCAGAGGCCTGCAGAATTCCTCCCCCCCTTTGTCCCTAAAGCTGCTTTGTTATGTACCTTGTTGGTTTGGTTTTGGTCTTCCCCCCCCCCTTTGTCCCTAAAGCTGCTTTGTTTTGTACCTTGTTGGTTTGGTTTTGGTCTGGTTGGCTTTGTTTGCTCATTTCTAGGACGTTCCCCAGGTTGTTGGCACTGGGTATCCTGGCTGGGAAGTGACCCTGGGCACTGGGAGCTGATGGGATGTCACCCCCCCCTTGGGGCAGGGGAGCAGTGCCCCTCCCAGGGCTGGAATTCCCTATGGAAACATGGCCCTGGGTGTCCAGGTGCCACCTGCCCCATGGAGGGACATCACCTCCAGGTCATAAATGGGAGCTTGGAGGTGGAAGAGAAGTCCCCACACAGGCCCAGCACCCACCCTGCTGCCATGGGTGGCAAAAAAATGCCATTTTGGGGTGGGTTTTTTTAATTATTCCAAGAGGAAAGGGAGTGGAGGTGACTCTCCCACCTCCTTCAGCCCTAGGCAGAAAGAAATCCTGACTTTCAGGTGAGCAAAATGACTCCCCAAATTCCCAGAAACCACTTCAATTTGCCTTGTTTTTTTTCTTTTCCATGGCTGGAGGGGCTGCCCAAGGCTGCAGGTCCCTGGAGCTGCTTCAGCCCAGGCTGTCAGCTCCTGTGAGCTGGGAACAGTGGGTGGGAAGCAGCTGGGGGAGGCACAGGGAGGGGAACAATTTCCCTGTCCTTCCACATGACTTGGCTTCCTGAACCAAACCCAGCCCTGACGTTTAATTAAGATGATCCTTCCCTGTCCTGCCAATCCAGGGGGATCTGATTTCCCTCTTGGGTTGTTTTTTTTTTTCCTTCCTCCCTGGGAGCAGGATGGGAGAGGGAGCAGGGAGGTGCTGGATTTGGGGTGTCCCTCCCCACCAGGATGGATGGACACCAGGAGAAGCCAAGTTCCTGGGTTAAGGCACCTCCTGACAGCAGGGAGGACCCTGGTAACTTATTCCTCATCCTTTTAATTAATCATACTCTTTATCAGCTGGCTCACTCAGCTCGTGGAGCTGGGGTACTTGGGTTTCCCAGGTGTTAAACCCTCCTCACATCCCTGGTAACAGCAGCAATTCCAGCATTTCCTCACACCCGGGGTTATTTTGGGCTCATCCCTTAGCACTGGGAAGGGGCCAGGAGGGAACCAGGAGGCCAAATCCCAGGCATGGAGCCCCCCCAAGACTGTTTCCTATGGGATTGGGGGTGTGGGGGAGGTCCCAGCAGTGGGAAAGCTTGGCACAGGGTGCTCCCACCCTTGCTGGGGGGGTGAGGTCAGCCAGGGGGGTTGATAAGCCCAAGGTTGTGCTCATTGTGTGGCCTTGTTAGTCCTGGCTTGTACTAACTAGTGAGCTGGGGACCACCAGGGCAGGCACTACTAAGCCACTGGGTCATGTAACCACCAGGTTGGGGATCACTGAGCCAACTCAGCTACTACCAAACCAGGTACCACCAGGTCAGGTACCACTGGGTTGGGCACCACCAAGCCACTGGGTCAGGTACAACTGAGCAACCAGGTCAGGGAACCACCAGGTAAGGGAACCACCAGGTCAGGTACCACCAAGCAACTGGGTAAGCTACCACTTGAGCTGGGTCCCACCACCCAGGCCAGTCCCCAGTGGAGCAGAGCAGACCCTGGTGCTCACCACCCTTCACTACCTCCTCCTCTCACCCACCCCCCACCATGCAAAGCCCCTGTGCCCTGTGTGGGGGGGGGGAACACATTTCCAGCTTGTCCTTCTCACCCTCCACCCCCAACACCCAACCCCACTGGCAGCAGGACCCTGAGCCTCCCACCCAACTTCCCAGGAAGGAACCACCACCCCAGCTCATTTTACCCTTTCAGACTCAATGCCTCACCTGGAAAATATGTCCAGGAGCTCAAGTAGGGGCACAGGCCCCCCCCTGTACCACACTGGCCCCCTCCCTGGAGCTCAGCAGCACCGAGGATGGGAGGTGGTGGAAACCCAAAGGCTTTTGAGGGGTGGGTTGATGGCTCCTGTGACCCAACAACTTCCCCCTCCCACCTGCCAGGACACAGCCTGAGCAGAGAACTGCAAACTCATTGCATGCTGCAGGGTGGCCTGGGGGGGTGGCTCTGCTTCCAGGAATGCTGAGAGGCCACTGAACTGGTGAGGAAATTTGTGCCCATGAGATTTGATTGCAGGGAGGTTACGAAAGGCACAGCTGGTCAAAGGCCACCCAGCCCAGTTACTGCTGGGGACTCCAGTAAAGATAAAAACCAGAGCAGCTCCACTGCTAGGAGGGAGCCTGAGAGCTCCTCTCCACTGGCAGAGGCTCTGCTGGGTTTGGGGGGAAAATCTGCATTTGCAAATTTGCCTTTGCAGTTTCCCAATCAGCCCGGTTCCCACTGCAGAGGGAAACCCCTGGGCTGGGGACACGGTGGTGGCACCTGGAACCAAGGGACTGACCTTGCTCTGGTTTCCTGAGGGTGACTGGGGGGTGTGTGTGTGGGGGGGTGTTTATTTCAGAGCCCCATCACTGAGCTATTCAGCCAGGAAGAAACACAAATGAAGGCCCATATAACACACGTGTGTGTATAATAAATTGTTTCTATGTCTTCACCTTTCATCCACCTGCAGGTTTTTTTTTTGGGGGGTGTCTTTGGGAACTCTGCCATGGAACCAGGGCCCTGACCTCTTGCAGTCTCCAAACAACCTTCTAGGAGATGCCAACAAGGAACAGCAGGGATCTGGGAGCTCCCCTGGGCAGGGAGAGGAAGGATCCACCACCCCAACCCCCAGCGGGCTCCCATAAGTCACACCTCGTTGGGAAGCACCAAAGCCGGCCCAGGAGAGCAATTACTTTGCATTCTTAGCAAGAATTAAACCCAGTGGGAGGAGATACAAGTCATTAAGCTGCCGGGTCCTTGGCAAGGGCCAGGCTGGAGGCATCTCCTGTGCCCCGAGCTGGGGGGAAAATTGTCCTGCCCTCGGGGCTGCCAGAGAGTGACAGTTTGGAGCTTGTTTGGGCATGAAAATTGGAGTGAGTGAGTTGGTCCCCCCCCCGGCATGAGGCTGCTGGGGCTGCCCTGCCTGCTCTCCTCCCTGCCTGCTCTTCTTCCTGCTTTCCTGCCTGTTCTCCTTGCTCCTGCTCTCCCTCCTGCCTGCTCTCCTGCCTCCCCTGCCTGCCTCCTCTCCTCCCTGCTCTCCCTGCCCGCTCTCCTCTCCTCTTCTGCCTCCTCCCCTGCCTCTTCTCCTCTCCTCCCTGCCTCCTCTCCTGCCTGCTCTCCTGCCTCCCCTGCCTGCCTCCTCTCCTCCCTGCTCTCCCTGCCCGCTCTCCTCTCCTCTTCTGCCTCCTCTCTTCCCTGCTCTCCTCTCCTCCCTGCACTCTTCTGCCTGCCCTCTCCTGCCTCCTCCCCTGCCTCCTCTCCTCCC
>NW_009953392.1:62572-63843 GCF_000747805.2 Chaetura pelagica | reverse complement strand
CTGCCAGGGCCGTGACTTCTCCTTCGATGACTGCGGCCGCGCCTTCACCTGCCTGCCCGTGGAGGAGCCTGGTGCCCCAGCTGAAGCTCTGGTCTGCAACCTGGACAGTTTGCTCTGGACCATGACACACCGGGTCTGTGTGGCCAGCAGGGTGGGGCTTGTGGGGGGGGTCCTTTGGGGTGCCTTCAGCAAGGTGGGAAGGGTGCTGGGTGCCCTGGGAGGGATGAGCTCCTTCCACGCCGTCCCTGGGCACGTGGACCTTTCTCCCGGCAGCTCTGCGTGGGTTCCCCAGCTGGGGTGTGGGTCTGCAGCACTGACATGCTCCTCACCGTGCCCTCAGCACCAGGTGAGTGGTGCCAGCCTTGCCTCCAGCTCCCAGTTGGGCTCAGGGCAGGGGGCAGAGGTGGGTCTGGGATGGAGCTGTGCTCCCATGAAGGTGACATCGCTGACCCGTGTTGTGCCTGCAGCACCGTGGCAGAGGTTGGACGCTGCTGTCACTGCCTCTGGGCCCGTTTTGGGGGCAGTTGTTCCCAGTGTGGGTTATGTGCACAGCCCCAGTGGCCACTGGTCTGCTGTCCCTCTCCACAGGGATCAACTGGGAGAACTTCCAGGGTGTCAGAGTGATCGCAGTGCCCGGCAGCCAGACCTATGCCAGGAACCACGGGGTCTACCTCACTGATGAGCAGGTTGGTAGCAGCTCCCCCATTCAAGGGACATCCCTTGGAGGTGCAGGGGTCCCCCTCTTTGGGTGCCAAGATCCCAGCCCTGCCATGGCTGCTTGGCTTGGGACTCCCCAAAGAGCTCCTCGGGGTGGTCTTGTTCTCAGGGGCTGGTGCACAACATCATCTACAAAGGCACAGAGGCCCAGATCCAGGAGTGTGCAGGACCTGATGGCACTGTCCCACTGGTATGACACGACTCAGGTGTTGGTGGCCCTGTCCCTCATGTCACCACAGCTGCAGCCTCAGCCCTGCTGTGCCCCTGGCAGGTCTGTGGGGTGGTTTTCTTCTCCTCGGATGCCGCCGAGCAGCTTCTGGCCACCCATGTCATCCCTCCCCTGGATGCCTGCACCTACATGGGGCTGGACTCGGGGGCACCACCCATCCAGGTGACAGCCCCTCTGTGAGGGGACAGCACCTCTGTCCCCACCCCTCCAGGTGACAACCCCTCTGTGAGGGGACAGGACACTCTGTCCCCATGGTCGCTGCTGCTGCTCCTGGTGCCTGTTTGCCCAGAGTTGGGGTGGGAGAGGTGTGTGTATGGGGTGGGGG
>NW_009953392.1:60960-62178 GCF_000747805.2 Chaetura pelagica | reverse complement strand
TGCATCCCCCAGGCCTCCTATGACTACCTGACCACCTCTGCCAGCGACCACATCCGCAGCCTGACCCTCCTGCCCAGCTCTGCCAGCCACCTCCACTTCTGCAAAGCAGCCCATTCCCACGTGGAGGTAAGTCCTTCCATCCCCATGGTTGGTTGGTTTTTTTTTGGGGGGGGGTTGCTCCAAGGCTGTGTGGCCAGACCCTGGTCCCACCTGCCTCTGTGGCCCTCTGCAGCAGCCCTGTCTCCTGGAGGATGGCTCCTCTGTCACCAACTGCCTGCTGGAAGGAGCTGTGAAGCTGGCAGCTGGCAGTGTCATCCAGCACTGTCACCTCCAGGTAAGTGGCTGGGGTGGGGGTGACCCTGAGTTCTCAGTGCACTGAATTGGGGCAGCAGGGTGAGGTGGCCCTGGCTGGGATGGGGCCTGTGAGATTTGGGGTGTCCTTCCTCTTCTTTGGCTGCCTCTTGGCTGGTGCTGGGGAGCCTGGTGGCTGCCACCCTCTCTCAGAAAGGGGAGGAGGCTGTCATTGCTGGGCTGTCCCTCCCTTGGGGACCAGGGCAGGCTCTCTCCTTGGGGCCTGTGAGGCTGTCACCTCAACTTCTGCAGCCCATGTGACAAAGCCAAGCACGTCCCTCTGGCTCCTGCTGCCCCCACCTTGTGTCCTGGGGTGGGCTCTGGCTGCGGTTTGGGGTCTGCTCTGGTGCTGGCAGTGCCACTCAGGACCCTGCTGCCTCTTCCTCAGGGTCCCCTGGAGATTGGTCCAGGCTGCCTCCTCTCGGGCCTCTCCCTGGACTCCTCAGTGGCCCTGCAGGGCTGTCCCCTGCGTGACCTTGTCCTGCAGGGCCACCGCGTCCGGCTGCGCCACCTGCCCTGCCGCGTCTTCACGCTCACCGGCCGCCTCGACGACTGGCAGGTACAGGGCAGGTGAGGTGACAGGGGGGTTCCCCCCCTCACGGAGCCCAGGTGTCACCAGCCCCTCCATCCCCCTGCAGAGCCCTGCTGAAGAGGCCACCTACCTGAACCTGCCCTGGCCCGAGTTCTTCCGTCGCACGGGCGTACGGTAGGTGCCACGTGCCAGGGTGGCACAGGAGACCCAACTGGGGTGGGGTGGCTACACCCATCCTGTGTCCCACCTGGGAGGTGTCCTGGAACCCCAGGGTGCTGCTGACGGGCTGTCCCCATCCTATCCATCAGGGAAGGGGACCTTTGGGACACTGAGAT
>NW_009953392.1:59343-60872 GCF_000747805.2 Chaetura pelagica | reverse complement strand
AGAAGCAGTGGCCAGCGGGCAGCTGGCACGTTGGCGAGGGGCCTGGCGCATGTCCTGGCAGGAACTTCTGCCCTGCCTGGACAAGGAGGCTGAGCTGGGTGCCCGTCGGGACCTGTTCTTCCTGCAGGGGCAGCAGAAGGTGCGGCGGGTGCTGCTGGGGCGCCAGGACAGCAGCCTCCTGCCCCTGGCCCGCAGCGCCGTGCACCAGGGCTACCACCAGGCCATGCTGGGCACACTGGACCAGGGTTAGCTGGACTTGAGTGAGCTCTGTCTTGTGTCTCTGGGGCTGTTGGGTGCTCTCCAACCCTTTCTGGTAACTCCTGGCTGCAGGAAGCCGTGGGTGGGGGGTTTCCAAAAACCCAGGGAGCAGGTTTGGTCTCTTTGTCCACTTCACCCTCCCAGGGGAAGGTAAAAGGGGAACAAGGAAGGCAGACTTGAAGGTTGGAAGTTAGAACAGGGAAGGGACAGGAATGGGATGAGGAACAAACCTATCCAAAACCTGATCTCAATGATCACAAAGTGTCCTGGGGGTCCCTTGTGACACAGTCGACTCAGGAAGAGGGTCTGTGGCTCTTCCCAGCACCCCATGGATCTGAATTCTGCCAAGCACATGCTGAGCTGATGGGTCCCTTCCTAAGACCTCCAAGTGCAGCAAAGCAGGAAAGAAGAAGGCAGCAGGAAGGGGGAGGTGGATCCTCCTGCCTTTATAATTATAGAGTGTGGTAGGAAATGGGAGGGCATCTTCACCTCCGGGTCCTAAACACCCTCTCTCTACGTCCTGCCACATGGAATGACCCCGTGCCCCCCCACCAACCAGCTGCACCCTCAGGGCTAAGTGTGGGCAGGAGCTGTGGTTTGAGGTGACCTGCTGGGGCTTTTGCAGCCTCCATCCTTTTGTTTTCCAGTGGCCTCCACGGCGGGTGAGGCCGGGGTGGCGGCGCGGGCACTGGCCTGCGTGGCCGAGGTGCTGGGCTGCATGGCAGGGGGGGCAGGAGGCCTGCGGAGCGGCCCGGCTGCCAACAGGGAGTGGGCCCCAGCTTTCAGGCTCCTGGAGAGTGGGGACGTGGCTGGCGGGGTCCAGGAGCTGGCCAGAGAGAGGCAGAAGTGGATGAGCAGGTGAGGAAAGGGTCGGGAAGCGGCAGGCGCGCGCTGGGCGGCGGGGAAAGCGGGAGCTCCAACATCCCGCTGTTCCCAGCCCGGTTCTGCTGGTGAGAGCAGCTCGGCACTATGAGGGGGCCCAGCAGATCCTCGTCAGGCAGGCAGTGATGTCCTCTTGCCAGTTTGTCACTGTGGAACAGGCTGAGATGCCACCCTTGGGGCACTGGGTGCAGGTGGCTTGTCCGGCTCGCCTGGATCTCTCCGGTGAGCACCCACCTCCTCCTCCAACCAGGTATCATCCCCATCCCCGCGGTGCTGGGGAAGGAAAGGTGTGGGTGCTGACTGTGACCTCGGGCAGGTGGCTGGAGTGACACCCCCCCCATCACCTACGAGCACGGGGGGGCTGTGGTGGACGTGGCTGCGCTGGGGGG
>NW_009953392.1:58530-59308 GCF_000747805.2 Chaetura pelagica | reverse complement strand
GGCCCGAGCTGCGCCTGCTCAGCCTGGGGGGGACAGTGGGGAGCCCCACGGGGCCCCAGCTGGTGTGCCAGGAGCTGCAGCACCTGCAGGATTACTGCCAGCCACACGCACCAGGTGAGCTGTCCCCTGGGTGTCCTCCCCCTGGGGAGTCTTTCTTGTGGAGCTCTTCCTGGGGGTGATGTAGGATGAGGGTACCAGGTGAACTGTCCCCTTAATGTCCTTGTTCTGGGGAGCCCTTTCTGGGGGTGATGAGGGCACCAGGTGAGCTGTCCCCTTAGTGTCCTCACCCTGGGGAGCCCTTTCTGGGGGTGATGAAGGCACCAGGTGAGCTGTCCCCTTAATGTCCTCACCCTGGGGAGTCCTTGTTGAGCTCTTCCTGGGGGTGATGGGATGAGGGCACCAGGTGAGCTGTCCCCTTAGTGTTCTCTCCTGGGGAGTCCTTGTGGAGCTCTTCGTGGGGGTCATGGGATGGGGCACCAGGTGAGCTGTCCCTTTACTGTCCTCACCTTGGGGAGTCCTTTCTGGGGGTGATGAGGGCATCAAGTGAACTGTCCCCTTAGTGCCCTCACCCTGGGGAGCCCTTTCTGGGGGTGATGGGATGAGGGCACCAGGTGAGCTGTCCCTCTACTGTCCTCACCTGCCATCTCTTTTTGTTTCCAGGAGCTTTGCTCAAAGCTGCCTTCATCTGCACCCAGGTCGTGCAGTTCCCCTCGCAGAAGCCCCTGCGGGCCCAGCTGCTGGAGAACTTTGGGGGTGGGTTTGAGGTGCACACCTGGTC
>NW_009953392.1:50617-58455 GCF_000747805.2 Chaetura pelagica | reverse complement strand
ACTGGTGCTGGGGAGTCCCTTACTGGTGCTGGGGAGTCCCTTACTGGTGCTGGGGAGCCTCCAGTGGTGCTGGGGAGCCCCTTCCTGGTGCCGGGCAGCTCCTCACTGGTGCCAGGCAGTCCCCTCCTGCTACCAGCACCAGGATGGGGTCTCCAGGTGCCCCCCTCAGTGCCCCAGTCCCACCAGTGCTCCCTGCAGGCACCAGCAGCATCCTGGCAGGAGCAGTGATGGCGTCGCTGTACCGGGCGGCCGGCAGGGCTGCCAGCACCGAGTCTCTGATCCATGCTGTGCTGCACCTGGAGCAGCATCTCACCACAGGTACAAGCCAAGGGTGGGACACCAGCCAACCCCCAGGGGTGGGGTGTCCCAGTGGTGGCTCAGGACCCTCTGCCCTGCAGGTGGTGGGTGGCAGGACCAGGTGGGTGGGCTGGTGCCCGGCATCAAGATCGGGAGGTCGAAGGCTCAGCTGCCCCTCAGGGTGGAGGTGGAGAAGATCCCAGTGCCTGAGGGTTTTATCCAGACCCTCAATGATCACTTGCTGCTGGTGTACACGGGGAAGACTCGTCTGGCCAGAAACCTTCTCCAGGTAACCCCTGGGTGCTGCCCCCTGCTCTCCACCACAGCCTTTCCCTGTCCCCTTGACTGGGCTCCACCCCAAGGGGAGCTGGCACCAAAGGCTGAGGGGGCAGCACTACCTCCATGGGTGCTGTTGGTACCAGGAGGAGGTGGAGGATGGGAGGATGATGATGATGATGACAGGGATGTTCTTGGCCTCTGGCAGGACGTGGTGAGGAACTGGTATGCCAGGCTGCCCTCTGCTGTGGAAAACACCCACGCGCTGGTGAGCAACGCCGAGGAGTGTGCCCAGGCCTTGAGGCAAGGTGTGAGCCCCCTGCCCTGTGCCCTTGAACCACTGCAGAACCACTGACTTCCCTGGGGAGAGAGGTCTGGAGGGGTGGGAAAAGGTTGTGGGGTGCAGGCTCTTGCAGCTACAGAAGCCTCAAGTCCTCTCCTCAAAACCTGGGCATACACCCCAAAATTCAGGCTTGAACAAAGACTTGGAGGAAGGGGAAGGGGGTTTAGAGATGGTGAGTCTGGTTGATTTTTCTGCCAGGCACCTGTAATGGGGCTGGGGGCTCTGCCTTGTCTGGGTCCTGGCTTCATTTGACCTTTGAGCTGTAGAAGGGAAGATGAAGCATCAAAACCATCCAGTTCTCCCCCTGTGGAGGATTAGACAATAAACAACAACGTGACCGGGCTGGGTTTCCTTGCCCAGCAGGCAGAGCTGGGAGGAACCTGGTAGAGATAAGGTGGAATTGAACTTGGGCTGAGCAGGAGAGCCCGTATTTCCTCATATCCCTCAGGCAAGTAGTTTGGGATGTCCTCTCCACCACAGGTAACCTGGCACTCCTTGGCAAGTGTCTGGACAGCTACTGGCAGCAGAAGAAGTGCATGGCCCCCGGGTGCGAGCCACTGGCCGTGGGGCGCATGATGGAGGTTCTCCAACCCCACGTCCACGGGCAGTGCCTGGCAGGGGCTGGTGGTGGTGGCTTCCTCTACGTCCTGACCAAAGCCCCCAGGCAGAAAGAGGCTTTGCACCAAATCCTAGCAAAAACTGAGGTGAGATGTGAGCTTCCTGGGGTGTTGGCTGGTGTAGACGGAGCCATCCCGCCTCACCACGGGTGGGATGAGATGGGTTGTTGTCCCTCTTGCTTGGACGTGAGGACAGGTCCCTCCCTGGCTCCTGCCCCAGCTTGGAACTCTTTTTTATTATTTTTCCAGGGACTGGGAAACTTCAGCATCCACAGCATCAAAGTGGACACGGGTGGTTTCTCTGTGGAGGTTGTGGGACATGATCTGAAGGACGGTTCTCACCCTGAAGAAGATGATGATGTGTGAAGGCCTCCAGCCCTGGCCTGTTCCTGGATGATAAGCAGGGCAGGGGAGGGAGCAGCCTTTCCATGCAGGACACTCTAAAGCTCTTCCAGTAGGTGCCTCAGGTCTTGATGTGACCTTTTTGTGCTGCTACTTGCCCCAGAAGCTGCAGAAGCTGTGACGAGCTGGGCAGGCAAAACCATCCCTGGAGGGTGGCCTTGCTGGAAGGACAGTTTGCTGGGGCCTCCAGGCTGATTTTTGGGGTTTCCATCTGGTTTTAATAGTTCTCCAATGGGAATAGAGTAGCATTTGGTAGCAGAGGTGCTGCCTCTAGCAGGAGCTTTCCTGCTCTTCCACCCATTCATGGAATGCTCCAAGGATGCACCTGGATGTGGAAACCAGTCCCTGTCCCATGCTGAGAGACTGTTTCTGCAGAGAGTTCCTGGTCTTCAGAGTCTTTTTGAATAAAAACCTTGTTCCCAGTTTGTCCCTGTGCCTTGCAGGGCTCCTCCCTCCCCTTGAGGGTCCAGAACTGTGGAGGCAAAGCTCCTCCAGGGGTGGGAAAGGCAGGAGGACCCCCATGAAGGAGCTGGTCATCCCCTTCCACAGCCTTGGGGACAGCAGGGGAGTGCTGCTGCAAAAGGAGGTCAAGTTGGGGTGGAGGGAACAGAATGATCCTCTTGGTGCTGTGGCACAGGGTGGAAGAGGAGGAATGGAGCTGAGCTCGTCCTGCACCTCTCCAGCCCCCTCTGGAGCCCATGGACACAGGCAGCACCCAAGGTGGGTGTTCAGCCAGGTTTATTTACAGGTAATGTACAGAGGCAGCAGGAACACAGCCCTGCTTCTTGCTAGGGATTTTCCCCCCAGGAAACCATCCCTTTTCTACAGACTAATCCCTGTTGGGGGACCCCATCAAGAAATGTCACCATGAGGAGAGGCAGGGCTGAGGGGCTGCAGGACTCCCAGCAGCTGAGCCTTGAGAAGGTGGCAGGGAAGGAAGGTGGCTGCAGGCAGAGCTCTCTGCAGCCCCACAACCTTCACCCCAGTATGCAGCTCCAGAGCTTCCCTGCCTCCCATCCAGGCAGTGGGATGGAGTGGGGAGCTGCAGCAGCTTGTCCCTCAGCCCAGCAGGTGTTTCCAGAAACAGTGTCACACTGTTCCCAACCTGAGTTCCTCCCACTGCCTCATTGCTGCTCCCACCAAAGGATGGCAGCTCTTCTTCCCAAACAAGCCCTTTGCTCCCAGGAACAGCAGAAAGGCAGCCACCAAACTCATGCTGTGCAGGCTCCAGGGCTGCAGCTGGGAGCTCCAACCATCCTGCTGGGACTTCCAACCAGGCTGCTGGGAGCTCCAGCCAACTAGAGGCGCAGCCGCTTGATGTCCTCGCTGCGGAAGTCGATGCGGAGAGCCAGGACCTGCCGGACCTCGGCGGGGGTCAGACGCCAGGTGAGAGGGCCAGAGTTGGGGCCCCAGTAATCCAGGATCTCTGTCACCTGGAGAAAGATTTAGACCTGTTGGAGAGGGCCACCAAGGTGATCCCAGGGTTGGAGCAGCTCTGCTCTGGAGACAGGCTGGGAGAGTTGGGGTGTTCAGCCTGGAGAAGAGAAGGCTCCAGGGAGACCTTAGAGCACCTTCCAGTGCCTGAAGGGGCTCCAGGAAAGCTGGGGAGGGACTTGGGACAAGGGCAGGGAGGGAGAGGACAAGGGGGAAGGGATTAAAACTGGAAGAGGGAGATTGAGGGGAGACATGAGGAGGAAATTGTTTGGTGTGAGGGTGGTGAGAGCCTGGCCCAGGTGGCCCAGGGAAGCTGTGGCTGCCCCATCCCCGGCAGTGTTGAAGGGCAGGTTGGATGGGGCTTGGAGCAGCCTGGGCTGGTGGGAGGGGTCCCTGCCCATGCAGGGGGTTGGATCTGGGTGATCTTGAAGGTCCCTTCCAACCTTCACCATTCTGTGATTCTATTCTATTCTATGAATATTTTCTTTCTTTCCCCCCTGCCTTTAAGAGGAAAGCTGCAGGAAACAACTCGGCATCAACCACCCTGGCAGCTGAGTTTCCACTGTGTCCATGGTCACAGTGTTCCCTGCCCCCTAAGCCCTGCAGGCAACTTTTCCAGCTTCTCCATACCCCAGAGGTGTGACAACATCAATAAATCCATGAGGAATAGAGCTGGGGCTCCTGCAGTCCCCAAGAGTAGCTCACCCTTTCCAGATTGAGGATGGTGGCCATCTGGGAAAGACGGGCAAACTTGTCACGGATGGTCCAGGTGGTGACTGTGGTGAGATAAGCTATGAGGGACCTCAGCTCCTTGTCAAACTGCAGACCACCAAGCTGTGGGGACCAAGGAAGCTCCATCAACCCTCCAAGCCACACAGACAAGGAACAGATGTCACAGGGAGGGGGAACAGGGAGGAGGTCTCTGAGCAGCACCCTGGAGGTGGTCAGAAGGTGTGTAGATGTGGTGCTGAGGGACATGGGTTAGGTCTGGACTTGGTAGGCTTGGGTTGGACTGGATGATCTCAAAGGTCTTTTCCAAGCAGAACAATCTGTGATTTTTGTCATGCAGGCTCTTTCCAGCCCCATCACAAAATGCACCTTCTCCCCATGGGGGCTAATGGAAGGTCTCCCTGCCCTGGCCACTGGTGGTGACAGAGCTTCTCTGAGGGGAACATCTGCCCCTGCCCTGTCCCATCTCTTGGTGGGTAAGGAGGATTTCATGGTGGAGGGTTTGCAAGTCCAGCCAGGGACTCCACAGGGTAGAGGAGAGTGTTTTGCTCACCCTGCTGAAGGTGGATTTGAGCAGCACTTTCTCCAGTTCGATGGCGATGAGACTGGTCATGAGGCCAGTGAGGGTGTCATAAATCACAGGAGACAGCCCAGCCTGAAAGCATAAACCTGTGTCATTCTTGTCAGGAAAAACAAAAGCACAGGGCCACAAAACCCAAGCCTGTGAGAGCTTTCAAAGAAGGCCCCATCACTTCCATGCTCAGCAAGTAGAAAGCACTTACAAAAGCCATCCAGGTATGTCGGACCTGCAAGGAGGCTTTGGGAATTGTAGAAGGGGGTGATGGATCTCTGAGAGCCTCACAAGGCACCAGAGGACATCTCTGCCACTCCCCTGGGCAGGGGAAGGTTTGGGAGATGCTATGTCCCTCTCTCTCTCTCTCACCTTGAACTCTGCCATCTGCTGCTCCAGGTTGACGATGAACTGCTGGACCCAGGGGTCGTTGGCTTCGTAGTCACTGAACTCCTCCTGATGGTGAGAGACAAGGAGGGTCATTCCTGGGGCTGCTGCCAACAGCCCAGGGGACAGGGAGGGTGGTCCCTCCTGGAGGAGACCTTCACTCCTGTTTTCTGCCCCTTTCCAGGCTGGGATGCAGAGCAAGTTCTGGATGTTTTACTGCTGCTCTGTGGCAAGGGAAGAGGGGAGGAGCGAGGGGAAGGAGGCAGCAATAGCTCTGGCTGTGCAGAGGATGGGGGACCTGGGAGCCCTCAGCCTCACCTCCTCGATGTTGTGGGACACAGAGAGGAAGAGGTTGATCCAAGGCTTCACCTGGGGTTTGATGGCTGTGCTGTTCAGCTCGTTGAGACCTTCCTGAGGGGGACAGGAAGAGGACAGGAGGGTGACTGAGCACGGTGAGTGTCCAAGGACATGCCACCTGTACAGCTGGGCCACCTTGATGCTGCCTCACACCCTCACTGCAAAGCTGGGGACACTGCCCCACAGGCTTGCAGGGGACACTGCCCCATAGGCCTGCAAGGGAAACTGAGCCACAGACTTGCAGAGTGAAAAACTAGACCCAGGAGTCCCAAGTCCCGCAGTCATCCAGCACTGGAGGGCCCTGAGGACACCATGACAAGAAGAAGGATGTTGTCCCAGAAGCTGCTGTTGTGCTGCCCCTGTAGCCTGGTCTGAAGGTCTCAAGCCTTTCCAGCCCTGCCCACACAGCTCCAGAGGTTTCCTGGCAGGTAGCAAGGCCTTCAGTTCCCATCCCACCAGGGCAGGAAAGGATGCAAACATCAGGCTTTCCACTCAGTGCCAGCCAGCAGGACACTGATCGGCCTCAACCTCCCACCTCCAGTGCAGAAGCAGTAGGAGAAGCTAAAAGGAGGATAAAAGCTGTAACCACAGTGAGTTCCCTGAATTAATCATCACCCCAGCATCCCTCTGAGCAGCAGGGGGTCAGCAAAGGTTGCTCCAGAGCTCCCTGAAAGCCCCCTCCTGCCAACCACCCCCTTTGGCTCTCAGCAAGATATCAAGAAAGCTCACCCAGCATGAAACTGCTCAGGTACTGAGGCTGCCTGGCATTTGATGAAGGCTTTTTGTGTTGTTTGTTTTGTTTTTTTTTTTAACTAAAATTGGCATTTCTGAGCAGGCCCTGCTGGCAACTGCCCTTTTCCAAGGCAAATCCAATGTGACTCAGGCAGTGCAGGAGGTTGCTGCTCAGCCTCTTGATTATTTCACAGCCAGGTTTCATTCTGCACTTGCACCAGGTGGAGTTTCAGTCCTCACTGATATCAGAGCTCTTTGGGTTTGATATGACCACAGGCCTCGAGAGGCTTTGCAGTTCTCTGCAGCCAGATGCAGGTACCAGACTGGAACTGCCAGCAAAGTCAAACACAAAATGGTCTGGCTCCCTCTGTGAAGTACAAAGCTGATGAAAAAGACTCTGTCTTGCTTGTTTTCTTTGCACAGGTGTCAGGCCTTCCTGCTCCTCTCCCTGCCATGGACCACAGTGAGATGCTTTCCATCCCAGAAGACAGGCTGAGAGTTGGGGTGTTGAGCCTGGAGAAGAGGAGGCTCCAGAGAGACCTTAGAGCACCTTCCAGTGCCTGAAGGGGCTCCAGGAAAGCTGGGGAGGGACTTGGGACAAGGACAGGGAGGGAGAGGACAAGGGAGAAGGGATTAAAACTGGAAGAGGGAGATTGAGATGAGACATGAGGAAATTGTTTGGTGTGAGGGTGGTGAGAGCCTGGCCCAGGTTGCCCAGGGAAGCTGTGGCTGCCCCATCCCTGGCAGTGTTGAAGGGCAGGTTGGATGGGGCTTGGAGCAGCCTGGGCTGGTGGGAGGTGTCCCTGTCCATGCAGGGGGCTTGGATCTAGATGATCTTTAAGGTGCCTTCCAACCTTCACCAGTCTATGATTCTATGACTCTGAGATCTGAGGGCAACAGGCCCCAGGAAGCCACATGAGACAGTGGATTTAGCCAGAGAGCCTTCTCCTCATGCTAGGGAGTATTTCCACTTGGGAAAGGAGGAGAAATGGGGAGCCTCCTGATGACCTCTCTAACCCAGGTCCCAGGGAGGCAGCAGACCTCCCTGTGGGATGGGTCTGGCCATCCCAAGCTCTTCTCTACCCAACTTCAGTGCTACCCAGCCAGGTGCTCTGGACAACTCAACCATGCTCTTGTGCCAAGAGAGAGAGTGGAGGAAGTGGAAATGCTATGAATATTTCTTCTCCTGAAACTGCTGAGCCAACTAGGACTCTGTGCTGAGTGAGAACAAACAGAGCAAGGTTCCTTCTGACTCTGCTTCCATAAAACATGCAGCCACCAGCTGGCGTGGCTGTGCCACCAGGCTGCTCCCTTGCCTTCAAGGTGACTGATTTTTCTCCCTCCCCACCCTGCACTCCTGGAGTCAGATGTGACCCAAGCCTTGGGTTGACATGATTCCTGCCTGAGCTGTCCCTGAAGACACAGCCAGGCAGTGTTGGGAAACCAGCAGAAGGTTGGGAAGACACTCACCTGCAGCAGGTCCCGGAACTTGTTGGAGACGGCGGCCATGTCCGAGAGGCAACTGTCAATCTTGGCCTGGGCCTGCTCCCCACCAAAGCCCTGGCTGAGCAGTTTGCTGCAGTCACTCTGCAGGGAAGAGATCCATGAGGAACTGAAGAACCCAAACAGCTCCTCAACCTTCTTCTTGCTCAGCTCTGGTTGCCCACCAGCCTAGGAGAGGTGCCAAACAGGC
>NW_009953392.1:38409-49392 GCF_000747805.2 Chaetura pelagica | reverse complement strand
CATTTCCTCTGGGATGCAGTTTATTCCACTGGATCCCAGTCTGTGGCAAGCTGGAGGAAGTGGTATTTCCAGCTGCTGCTGATGTATCAGCTGGAAGATGGCTCTGCCAGCTCAGAATGGTTTCCCCAAGGCTGGAGTTGGGGGGGTGCAAAGACCTTGGGAATTTGGGCAGAGAGAATTCCAGATTTTGTATCTGATTCCCCCAAAGAAAGGATATTACAGAAAAAAAGAACCCCCCATCAGTAAAGAACACAAGGAGCACCTCCAAAGTCTTCTTTAGGGTCATGATGTTTTCACTGCAGACTTCCACGTTGTTTAAGGTTACCTGGCAGGAACAAAGCACAACAAAACAAGGAGAGTTGGTTGGGATTTCCCAGCACCTCAGCCCCAAATCCCTCTGTTTTCTCCCTCTCCAGCCTGACAGGGCACAAAGATGCTGTTGTGTGTGATTCTTTGATCCTCTGGTTTGTCATCTCTGTAGAAGATGCTTGTGAGAAGCTGCACCAGTGTGTGCCTGTCTGAACAGAGATGTCTACAAAGTATCAGGCCTTCAGGTGTTTAATTGCTCAGGTGAAAGACAAATTGTTTCATAGACTCCTAAAATAGATCCCCAGACTGGTTTGGGTTGGAAGGGACCTTAAAGATCCTCTAGATCCAACCCCCTGCATGGGCAGGGACACCTCCCACCAGCCCAGGTTGCTCCAAGCCCCATCCAACCTGCCCTTCAACACTGCCAGGGATGGGGCAGCCACAGCTTCCCTGGGCAACCTGTTCTAGTTTCCCTTCCCCACAACTCCTCCTACACCAGAAGAGCCACCAAACCCACCAGAAAAGACTGCTTGGCCTCATCAGTGCTTTCAATGCCTTTGGTATCAAACTTGCCCTGCTGCAGGCTGCTCTGCATGATGTTCACAGCACTGGTCACTCCTCTCTGGAAGTCCTGGAAGGTGGTGGCTGGGAAGCCCTGCTTCAGCTTGTTGTACAGAACCTCCCTGTGGGGCAAAGAGCAGATGCCAGGGCTCAGAATGCTGCAAGTCACAGCAGAGCTGTGCTCTGTGACAAGGGACAGCACTTTGGCTCAGCTGGCACCTGAGCAAGGGAAGTGAAACCCCACGGGGACAAAGGAGAGCAGACAAATGTCTCCTGAGAGCACCCAAAGGACACAAGGATGAAATGAAAACACCACCACCCAGTTTCTGAGCTTTGGCCCAGGTCTTCAGCCACAGTTCCCCACTCCCAGGTTGGGGTGGAAAGCAGGAGCAGGACAATATCTGGAGGCTCACCCCACCTTCAAGTCACAGAGAATGACAAGGGGTGACTAAGTGCCACCAAGCAGAGCATGGTGACCCCACCTCCTAGGGATTTTGGGCCAGAGAGTTGCTTTTCCTCTTTCCTGTTTGTCCTACAAGTGATCACCATTACTGGGAGAAAAGTAGGCCTAGCTCCAGCTTCCCACTCCACACTGGTGCAGCTTCTCACGAGCATCTTCCACAGAGATGACAAACCAGAGGATCAAAGAATCACAGAATCATAGACTGGTTTGGGTTGGAAGGGACCTTCAAGATCATCCAGTTCCAACCCCCCTGCATGGGCAGGGACACCTCCCACCAGCCCAGGCTGCTCCAAGCCCCATCCAACCTGCCCTTCAACACTGCCAGGGATGGGGCAGCCACAGCTTCCCTGGGCAACCTGGGCCAGGCTCTCACCACCCTCACACCAAACAATTCCCTCCTCATGTCTCACCTCAATCTCCCTCTTCCAGTTTTAATCCCTTCTCCCTTGTCCTCTCCCTCCCTGCCCTTGTCCCAAGTCCCTTCTCAGCTTTCCTGGAGCCCCTTCAGGCACTGGAAGCTGCTCTAAGGTCTCCCTGGAGCCTTCTCCAGGCTCAACACCCCAACTCTCCCAGCCTGTGTTCTGGGATGGAAAGCAGAGAACACAAGGAAGACCACCTGACAGCCAGCAGTTTGCAGAAGGTGGAGGCCCATCAGAAGGAACCTGGTGTGTTTTCTTTACCTGAAGTCAGACTCCAGCTCAGTGGTGGAGTGGTTGATCATGGCACAGAGACAGTCAATGTTGGAGCTGGACAGAGCACGGCCAATGCATTTCTTGACTATGTAAAACACATCATCCACCATGCTGGAGGTCAGCTGGCCCTTCTCATAGCTGTCCATGGCAACAGCCTGCAAGGAAAGCTCTCTCAGTGCCCAGAAGGTGCCCTCAGAGCAGGGAGACTCAGCTGCCACCCTGAGCTCACCAGGAGCCCATAGACCTGGAAGATCTGGCTCTAGAAGATACTCAGGGGGACGTTTGGCGTCCAAGTTTAGAAACAACCACTTGCTTTTCAAAGCCAAAGGAGATAAAAAAGACCTTCTGAAGAGCTGCAGACCTGCCAGGTTCTCATCTCCCACCCCAGGGATGGTCAGCAGAGGCCTGTGGAGCAGCAGCCTGGGCCCTACCTTGTTGACAGTCTCCCTCATGAAGTATTCCTCCATGGTGATGTAGTAGCCAATGAGCTCTTGCATGGTGCAGCTCAGCAGGCAGTTGTTGAGGAGCTTGTCCAGGTATTTTTGGTGCTCTGAGGAACACAAGAAAAGAATCATCAGCAGGGGCCAAGTGCCAGAAAGCAGCTCCACCCTAATCCTCTTGCTGCCTGTCAGGTGGGCACCCAAAGGACCCAACACCTTCAAAACCCAACCTGGAATAAATCACAGGCCTCAAGTGTGGAGCTGATATTGCTGAGCCTGCATTGGCAGGTGACAGAAGTGATTCCCCTGGGCTACCAAAACCCTGAGCCTGTTTTCCCTGTGTAGGCCTATGCCTACAGTTTCCCTGTGCCTCCAGTGCCCAAAGGGCCCTCCCTGCTTTGGGGACCCTCATTCATTGTGCTCTGCAGTCATTCCTAGTGTTGGTTTCCCTCTTGGAGGGAACACCCAGAGCTGCAAACAGGTTTGAGGAGGCCAGGCTACAGAACCCTCTTCCCCGGGGTGCTCCCAGAGCATCTCTGCAGGTCTTGTGTCACTCTGCTCTGCCACTAACTGGGATGTAGCTCCACTCTGGGCAGCCACAGAGAACCTGTGAGTACTGCTGCTCAAGGTGTTACCTTGCTTTACCTCCTCTGAGGCCATGGAGTCCCCCACCTCAAAATCAGATGTGACTCTTCTCTTGATGAACCTCAAGTAGAGCTCACTGCGGGCGTTCATCAGGGTGACTTCTGTCAAAATAGGGTCAAGTTCCCTGGGAGGGACAGAGCAAGGATGAAGGCAACATAGACCATAAAAGGAGAAGCACTAATTGAATTTAGTTCAGTTGTGTGTTCTCTGCTCTTTTCTTAGGAGTTCAGCACCACCCCTTCCCAACTGTGGCAAAGCACAGCAAAACAAATGGACTTATATGTGCAAAGAAGGCACAGCCTGGCAAGAAATCCTCATGGACCTGAGAACAACCACATGAAAAATCACAGCAGGACCCCAAGCAACCTGCTCTCACTTCAGAATCAGCCCTGGTTTGAGTGGGAGGTTGGACTGGAGATGTTTGGCAGCCCTTTCCTACCTCAGTTTTGCTCCAGTTCTGAGCCCTACGTGGCCAAGGTTAGAAATGTCCCTCTCCAGGTGTGTGCTCCTGTGCACAGATTCATCTTATGCCCTGAAAATGCTGAAGAATCTCTCCAAGCTCAGGAAATGTGAGAGAAAAAAAAGCCCATGATGATGCAGAACAGAGTGTTCAGATCAGAGATGAATGAGGGGAAGGAAAAAACCCAACCAAACTGCAACATCAGCTGCTTTTTTTGTCAGTGTGCACAGAACTTGGAAACCCTGCCCAAAACCTCCCAAGTGGGACCTGGAATTCTTGTATTTCTTTGATGGAGGAAAAAGGAAAAGCTCAGAGAGCCTGGGATCCATGCACAACTGTGGATTTGAGAGGAAACAGTAAGTGGATCTTGGAGGGAGAGGACAAGGGGGAATGGATCAAAACTGGAAGAGGGAGATTGAGGTGAGACATGAGGAGGAAATTCTTCCCTGTGAGGGTGGTGAGAGCCTGGCCCAGGTTGCCCAGGGAAGCTGTGGCTGCCCCATCCCTGGCAGTGTTGAAGGGCAGGTTGGATGGGGCTTGGAGCAACCTGGGCTGGTGGGAGGTGTCCCTGCCCATGCAGGGGGTTGGATCTAGATGATCTTGAAGGTCCCTCCCAACCTGAACCATTGCATGATTCTCTATTACTGCTGAATTAATTAGTCCTGCAGGCTAACTGACACATCTTGCTGGAGAAGCCATGCAGTGCCAGAGGGCACTTAGAGCTGGGCCTTATTTAAGGGGTCAGCAAATACTGAAGAGAAATAAAAAAAAGGAGGGAGATGGAAAGAACTTTGGTTCATTACTAAGAACCTGATGTTACAGAGACTCTGCAGCAGCAGCACAGATTAAGCAGGAGCCAAAGATTTATTCCTAACTTTGTCACAAATTATCTGCTCTGTGTTTTGGGCTCTGAGGATCTTCCTCAGATAAAGATAATGGGAACAGGCAGTTAAGAGTCTCAGTCTTTCATGGACAGTGATATCACAGGCCCTCCAGCAATCTTGAGGGTCAAGGCTTTGAAAAGCAATGAGTAAGCAAAATAAAGGTCCACCAACAGAATTTGCCTTTAGAAAAGGGCAGTGAAGGGCTCCTGACAGTTGGATGTTGTGCTTTAGAAGTCACAAAGGCTCTGGAAGCCTGGGAGAGTTATCTAAATGCTAAGTAGTGTTAATTAGGGATGAAGAGTGCAAGGTTAGAGAGCAAAAAGAGGTTGTTTGTACCTTGGTTCAATCTTCTCTGCAGAAGAACTTCTCATCATGCTGTTCTGGACTTGCTGGAACTGCAATCACAAAAAAAAAAAGGGGGAGTCTTCATGCTGTAGGCTAAGAAGGTGCCCCTCACCAGGGGGTGACAGGGATGCTCTGCAGGAAGCACTGCCAGAGGAAGGAACTGCACCAGTTCTCCTCCTGCTCAGAGACAGAGCTCAGCTGTGCCAGGATGGGTGGTGGGATGAACCCCAAGTGACCATGGGACAGTCACAGCAGCCCTGCTCCTAACAGACAGGAGCACAAGGATGTCCTGCAGCCCCACTGGCCTCTTACCTGCCTCTGATAGTCCCTCTCCTTGATGAACCTGTCCACCACTTTCTCCACCTGCCTGTCACACTCCACCTGCAGGTGCTTGATGAGGGTGTAGAGCCTCCCTGGCCCATAGTAGGTCTCCACAATGGGCTGGTGGGTCTCCACAACACGAGCAATCCCTGCAGGGAAGCATAAGACATTCAAGCAGGAGCTCCCATCCAGGCTGGACCCAGTAGAGCTATACAAGTTGGCAGACAGGACCTAGCAAGGGATTATCCATTCCCCGGATAACCAGTTCAGACTGTCCATCTTCTCTGCAGTGCCTCACAGGAGGCCTGTCATCACCACCCTCCTCACATGGCATCTGCTCTCTGCAGATCATCAAACCCAACTGGTTTGGGTTGGAAGGGACCTTCAAGATCACCTAGATCCAACCCCCTGCATGGGCAGGGACACCTCCCACCAGCCCAGGCTGCTCCAAGCCCCATCCAACCTGCCCTTCAACACTGCCAGGGATGGGGCAGCCACAGCTTCCCTGGGCAACCTGGGCCAGGCTCTCACCACCCTCACACCAAACAATTCCCTCCTCATGTCCCACCTCAATCTCCCTTTTCCAGTTTTGATCCCTTTCCCCTTGTCCTCTCCCTCCAAGCCCACAGCTCAGAGGGGAAAGAACTAGAATTCAAAGCATTTAAGTGGCTGGAGTGTCTCATCCCTTGTTATTTCCAATCCATCAGCAGAGGAGAAAGGAAGAAGATGGTTACCTTCAAAGAGGAGTGTCAGGGTGTCTGCAAAGATGACAGCAGCTCGTCGGTCACTCATGTCCGTCCCCATGGCCAACTGCAGGTTCTCCTCTGCTTTGTTGGCCACCTGCAGGACAACAGGAGCAGTCAGCTGGTGGCACTCTAAGGTGCTCTTCATCCCATAGGGTGGCCCTCTCTTCCCTATTGAGCCCTGGGCCTTTGGTGGCCTCCCCCCTGCAAGAGCCTGTTGAAAGGAGGAAGGATCCTTTCCTCTCTTGTGGAAAATTCAAGGAGAAAGGAGAGGCAGGAACTTGTTCTTCCTCTTTCCAGGCTCCCTTGTGTGAGCTTGAAGCAAAGACAAAGAGCAAGACACAGAAAGGAGGAGCCAGCCAGCCCTTGGGATCTGTGCTCAGACACCAGAAAGCCCATCCCAGGATGGAAAGGGCAGGGAGAGAGATGAACAAAGGCCAGTGCTGGATTCTAAGATTCCAGACTGGTTTGGGTTGGAAGGGACCTTAAAGATCATCAAGTTCCAACCTCCCTGCTCTGAGCAGGGACCCTCCCACCAGCCCAGGCTGCTCCAAGCCCCATCCAACCTGCCCTTCAACACTGCCAGGGATGGGGCAGCCACAGCTTCCCTGGGCAACCTGGGCCAGGCTCTCCCCACCCTCACACCAAACAATTTCCTCCTCATGTCTCACCTCAATCTCCCTCTTCCAGTTTTAATCCCTTTTCCCTTGTCCTCTCCCTCCCTGCCCTTGTCCCAAGTCCCTCCCCAGCTTCCCTGTAGGCAAGACTACAAGCCAGAGCCAAAATCTCCTTCCACAACATCTCTGGAAGGATGTCCCACATCCTTTGATGTGGAGTTCAGCTTCTCCCTAGGGCGAGTTTTGCTTTTCCCTAGGCAACATCTGCTTTTCCCAAGGAAAAGCTGACAGCACGTGTCCCAGAACCCATTACCTGCTTGCAGAGGTACTCAGAGAACTTGCTCAGCCCTTCTTCATGTAAACCCAGCAGAGGAAAGATCTTGAAGAACCTTTCCACCTGGGGCAGGTCTCCCTGCTTCGTTGCTGTGTTAAATTTCTCAGTGACAATCGCCTTGAGACGCTGCTCTGCCTCCTGCAGGAGCTTCAGGTTGGCATCAATGATGCCCCCTAATCAGAAAGTCAGAGAAGAAAGGGAGAGGTGACATCACATTAGTGCCCTTATCAAGACCTACTCTTTTTACCCCTGCAGAGAAACCAGCACTGCACCCCTAAGGTGAGAAGGCAGGAGACAAACTGGAATTCCTGCCTCAGCGTCTTCTGTAAGACAGTGAGGTTTTTGTTTCATTAGTTCAGTTGTTTCCTGTTCCCTCCAGAAATGCAGCTTGATCTGAGGATGGTGTCCAGTGTTTTGTCAGTCTTTGGACACCCTTGTCACACTGTGCTTCTGTTTGGTGGGTACTAATGGTGGGATGAAGCTAATGCAGAAGGGAGCTGCGGGGTGAGGATCTGTCAGTGGGCACCAGGAGGCTAAAGTCATCATGAACCATGGCATTTTAACCCCAGTAAGGGTTTAAAACTGTAAGAGGGGAGATTGAGGACATGAGAAGGAAATGGTTCAGTGTGAGGGTGGTGAGGCCCTGGAACAGGGAGGTTGTGGCTGCCCCATCCCTGGAAGTGTTGAAGGGCAGGTTAGATGGGGCTTGGAGCAGCCTGGGCTGGTGGGAGGTGGAGACTGGGATCGTATGATCTTCTGCTCCACTGGGCTGAGCCCATCTGCCACGGGAGATCATGCAGCCTGGAATGACCTCCTGGGAAGGTGACTTGAGGCAGGTTCTCCTCCCCAGCAGCACTGACCCTCCTTGCCCTGCCGACTGAGCTCGATCACAGACTTGTCCAGGGACAGGTAGCGGTGGATGTGCGCGGCCGCCTGCTCGTAGTCCTCGTTCCTCAGGGCTGTCTGGACCCCATCCATGCAGAACTTCAGGTCCAGGATGTCATCAGCTCTCTGGATGGCCTGGTAGAGTCGATTCTGCAAGAAGGGGAAGCAGTAAGGCTTCCTGCTGGGGCTGGGCCAGGGAGAGAGAGAACTGGGAGGAGACGACAGGAAGGCGGGAGGGAAAGGAGGAAGGGACAGACTGAAGTGACAATTCCCCACATGGTAAAAAACCTGCACAAGAAGAACCCCCAAACTCCTTCCAAAGTTCTAAGAACAGCTCCAGAAGATGACCAGTATTCACCTGTGAAAGCTCAGGCTGCTCTAGCAACAGACCCAGGCTCAGCACTCAGACTGCTTTAACCTTACACTGCTTTGACCAGCAGGCAGGGACCAGAGACACCAGCACCCACCATCTGGACTGGTTTGTTGTGCTGGGACTTGGTGGCTCTAAGCCCATCAGAAATGTGACAGCCTGGATTCCTGACAGCTCTTGGGGGACACTAACCACCTGCACTGTCCTCAGAGCTGCACTAGCTGACCAGAGTGCTCACCAACATTAACCTCAGCTTAGTGAGAGGACAAGGGAGGATGGATTAAAACTGGAAGAGGGAGATTGAGGTGAGACATGAGGAGGAAATTCTGTAGTGTGAGGGTGTTGAAATTCAGAGAGTTGGGGTGTTCAGCCTGGAGAGAAGAAGGCTCCAGGGAGACCTTAGAGCACCTTCCAGTGCCTGAAGGGGCTCCAGGAAAGCTGGGGAGGGACTTGGGACAAGGGCAGGGAGGGAGAGGACAAGGGGGAAGGGATGAAAACTGGAAGAGGGAGATTGAGGTGAGACATGAGGAGGAAATTGTTTGGTGTGAGGGTGGTGAGAGCCTGGCCCAGGTTGCCCAGGGAAGCTGTGGCTGCCCCATCCCTGGCAGTGTTGAAGGGCAGGTTGGATGGGGCTTGGAGCAGCCTGGGCTGGTGGGAGGTGTCCCTGCCCATGCAGGGTTTGGGACTAGATGATCTTTAGAGTACCTTCCAACCCAACCCAGTCAGTGACCCCATGATTATTCCCCATATCCCACCAGGATCTGCACAGACAAAGGGGGGATGCTGAAGAACCAACTTTTAGATGGGAACCAGGCATGATTCTCCCCCTTTGCCCCCTGCAGCACCAGAAGCAGTTACCTTGGCAATGTCCAGCTGCCGGACTTTGCTGCTGACGTTCTCGGCCAGGCTGCAGGTGAAGCTGATCATCCCTGCCAGCTGCTGGGCATCCCCCTCGATCAGCTGCAGCTTGGGGCTGGACACACAAGCAGATTTCAGTAGCATATTTAAGTAGGAGATGGTTAGTAGAAGCAGATTGGTTCTTCCCCCAGACCCAAATGTTACATTTCGTTCCCTTCCTGCAGGAGCGACGCGTCAAAATCATGGAATCATCACATTCCAGACTGGTTTGGGTTGGAAGGAGCTCAAAAGATCATCTAGTCCCAACTCCCCTGCATGGGCAGGGACACCTCCCACCAGCCCAGGCTGCTCCAAGCCCCATCCAACCTGCCCTTCAACACTGCCAGGGATGGGGCAGCCACAGCTTCCCTGGGCAACCTGGGCCAGGCTCTCCCCACCCTCCCCCAGGGAAGCATTTCCCCTCACCCCCAGAACACCAGCACCCTGCACACCAACAGCCCAGCTCACACGTTCTCCTGCCATCCACCCTCTTGCAAAGGAACAGCAACACACTCCCAAGTACTTTAATTGCTGGTGATTTCATTGCTCTGAGCAACCTGGGCTGGTGGGAGGTGTCCCTGCCCGTGCAGGGGGTTGGATCTGGATGAGCTTTATGGTCCCTTCCCACCCAGTCTATGACTCTATGATCTAACTCCTGCTCCCTACCAAAAACTGACTGAAAGCCTGACATTTTCTGGGAATGAACACGGTTCCCTCACAGCACTGAGGCAGATGTTCCCATCCCAAAGTTAACAGGGAGGAGCTGAGCAGTGCAGGGGAGGCAGAAGGAAGAGCAGAGAGGGGGAGGAATCACTGACCCCATCCGATGAAGTGCCACCATCTTGTTCTCTATCGTGCTTTGCTGCTCCAGGAGGGCATCCAGCTCTTCCTGCACCACTTTCTGAAACAGAAGGAGGTGGGAAGCCTGGGGTGCCCTCAGCTCCCCTCCTCTCCAGCAACCCCCACAGCCCCTACCCCTCTGAAAAAAAGATGGGGACCAGGCGAGGCGTGGCAGGGAAAGACCTGCACTCACTGCTGTTAGAAATGAAATGTAGTGTTGGTTTTGCATTCTAGTCTTAAAAACATAGTGTTTGGTTTGGTTTATATATATATATATATATCTTAGTGTTAGAAATATATAGTTTGTTTGAGATAAGTGAGATATCTGACACCAGGAGTGGTTTAAACATATAGTTTGTTTGAGACAAGTGAGATCTCTGCACAATCTAAGGACACCAGGAGGGGTTTGTGGCCCAAGGAACTGAGGGAGTGAATTGGGCTCCATCTGGGGATCCAAACATGGAGCAGGATTTGTGGCCCAAGATCAGACCCAACAAAGCCACTTCTATCTTGCTGCTCAGGGCAGGATGACACCAGTAGATTTGTTAATTGGGAAGGCAGCCCAGGGGGCAAAAAAGGTCAAAATTTTACCTTAAAAGGTAAAAAGTGACCTGCTAGAATGGGATGTGTGAGCAGGGGGGGGGAAACTTACAGGATAATTAGAAGCGTGGGATGGGCTGGAATCCCTGGAGTGCCCAGCCAGTGGGGAACCAGGGGAGGGAACTTAGGGAACAGGGAAGATAAACCGTTCTTCACCTGCCTGTGGGTGTGCCTGCTTGTTTAGCTCACCCCTTCTTGCAAGAGTGTAAATAAACTGCTTGGCTGAAGGATCTGGGTGGGCCTGATCCTTGGTGCCACAAAGGTTTCTCCCAGTGCTGCCCACCTCCTGCTGCCCCAGCAGGGCAGAGAGTTGGCACCCACTCCAGAGCTGGCTGTGCAGGGAAAGCACAGCACAGGCACAGCAAGCAGGCAGTGAAATGGCCTCCAACAGCCTCCCCAGCTCCAGCCACATCCCTCTGTGCTAGGCTGGAGCAGAGAATGAGAGGGATTCAAAGCAGAACCCAAGGGGTTTCCTCCCAGGGCTAAGCTGGCAGGCAGGACCCATCCTGAAAGGAGCCACCTGGGAACCCCCAGGATGGCAGAATGGCCTTCCAATCAAGTCACACCATCCACAGCA
>NW_009953392.1:16423-36328 GCF_000747805.2 Chaetura pelagica | reverse complement strand
AGCGGGGCCTCCTCCCGCCGTAGCCCCGGGGAGCGGAACCCGCGGCCCCAGCGGTTCCTGCCCCGTGCCCGATGGAATCGTCGGCTCACTCAGGGTCTGTGTTTTTTCCCCTCCCGCAGACTCGGTGGAGCTGAGGTGAAGGGAGCAGCCCGTCGCCAGGATGTTTCTCTACAACCTGACTTTGCAACGCGCCACCGGCATCAGCTTCGCCATCCATGGCAACTTCTCAGGTAACTTCCCCCCTCCCCGGTGCCTCCTGCCAGGTTGCAGAGGCAAAATCGGGTCGGTTCTTCGTTTGCTGACGTTGCTTCGACCCTCCTTACTGTTCTTTTTTAGGAACCAAGCAACAAGAAATTGTCGTTTCCCGCGGCAAGATCCTGGAGTTGCTCCGCCCTGATCCCAACACCGGGAAAGTTCACACCCTGCTGACCGTGGAGGTGTTTGGAGTCATCCGTTCCCTCATGGCCTTCAGGCTGACAGGGGGCACCAAGGATTACATCGTGGTGGGCAGTGACTCGGGTCGAATTGTTATCCTGGAATACCAGCCCTCCAAGAATGTCTTTGAAAAGATCCATCAGGAAACCTTTGGCAAGAGTGGGTGTCGCAGGATTGTCCCAGGCCAGTACCTGGCAGTGGATCCAAAAGGTCGTGCTGTCATGATCAGTAAGTCACCCTGCCTGGTTTATTGTTTCCTTCTGTCTTGGGGAAGTTTTGGAGGGAGTTTTTTGGCCGGGTGTGGTTGGAGGTGTTTCTTCTTGGGGCAGTTTGTTGAGGTGATGGGAGGTGTCAAGGAGAACACGGGTGTTCAGGGCAGTTGGTGCTGATGGGTTTGCACAAATTAATTCTGGGCTAAAATGGTTTGGGAAGGGGCCCTGAGAGGTGGTGTCTGGGAGAGGTTTCAGGTGGTTGGGATATATAAGCCCAGATGAGAAGGACACTGAGGGACTAGAGCATATCCAGAAAAGGACAGTGGAGCTGGGGAAGGTTCTGGAGCACAGGTCTGACAAGGAGCAGCTGGGAGTGTCCAGCCTGGAGACAAGGAGGCTGAGGGGAGACCTTCTGGCTCTGCAACTGCCTGAGAGGAGGTTGGTGCAAGCCAAGTGTTGGTCTTTTCTGAAAATTAACAAGAGGAAATGGCCACAAGTTGCACCAGAGGAGGTGTAGGTTGGATCTTAGGAATAGTTTCTTCATAGAAAGGGGTGTCAGGCCATGGCACAGGAAAATGGTTGAACCTCCATCTCTGGAGGTGTTCAGAGGCTGTGTAGATGTGGTGCTGGGGGACATGGGTTAGCTCAGGACTGGGTAGAGTTGGGTTAATGGTTGGACTTGATCTAAAAGGTCAATTCCAACTGGAAGGGTTCTGTGGTGTAGTCAGCCAGCTCCCACAGCCTGAAGTGATGAATGAGTTCATGTCTCTTCTCTGAGATGGATCCTGGAGACATCTATATTCATTCCTGATCAGGCTGCACACTAGGAGGACCCTTGAGTGACCCTTGAGTGTAATAAGTTCTACCCTGTCTTAGTTGTTTCCTTTCTAACAAGTCTTGTTTCCACTGGTGGGAAGGTCCCAGTTGGTACCTGGCAGTGGATCCAAAAGGTCGTGCTGTCATGATCAGTAAGTCACCCTGCCTGGTTTATTGTTTCCTTCTGTCTTGGGGAAGTTTTGGAGGGAGTTTTTTGGCCGGGTGTGGTTGGAGGTGTTTCTTCTTGGGGCAGTTTGTTGAGGTGATGGGAGGTGTCAAGGAGAACATGGGTGTTCAGGGCAGTTGGTGCTGATGGGTTTGCACAAATTAATTCTGGGCTAAAATGGTTTGGGAAGGGGCCCTGAGAGGTGGTGTCTGGGAGAGGTTTCAGGTGGTTGGGATATATAAGCCCAGATGAGAAGGACACTGAGGGACTAGAGCATATCCAGAAAAGGACAGTGGAGCTGGGGAAGGTTCTGGAGCACAGGTCTGACAAGGAGCAGCTGGGAGTGTCCAGCCTGGAGACAAGGAGGCTGAGGGGAGACCTTCTGGCTCTGCAACTGCCTGAGAGGAGGTTGGTGCAAGCCAAGTGTTGGTCTTTTCTGAAAATTAACAAGAGGAAATGGCCACAAGTTGCACCAGAGGAGGTGTAGGTTGGATCTTAGGAATAGTTTCTTCATAGAAAGGGGTGTCAGGCCATGGCACAGGAAAATGGTTGAACCTCCATCTCTGGAGGTGTTCAGAGGCTGTGTAGATGTGGTGCTGGGGGACATGGGTTAGCTCAGGACTGGGTAGAGTTGGGTTAATGGTTGGACTTGATCTAAAAGGTCAATTCCAACTGGAAGGGTTCTGTGGTGTAGTCAGCCAGCTCCCACAGCCTGAAGTGATGAATGAGTTCATGTCTCTTCTCTGAGATGGATCCTGGAGACATCTATATTCATTCCTGATCAGGCTGCACACTAGGAGGACCCTTGAGTGACCCTTGAGTGTAATAAGTTCTACCCTGTCTTAGTTGTTTCCTTTCTAACAAGTCTTGTTTCCACTGGTGGGAAGGTCCCAGTTGTGCCATTTACATTCATAGTGAGAAGTGGTGGTTGTTCCCTTGTGGCTGCATGAGTTGGGCAAGAATACATTTCATAGAGTCCCAGATTGGTTTGGGTTGAAAGGCACCCTAAAGATCATCCAGTCCCAACCCCCTGCATGGGCAGGAACACCTCCCACCAGCCCAGGCTGCTCCAAGCCCCATCCAACCTGCCCTTCAACACTGCCAGGGATGGGGCAGCCACAGCTTCCCTGGGCAACCTGGCCCAGGCTCTCACCACCCTCACACCAAACAATTTCCTCCTCATGTCTCACCTCAATCTCCCTCTTCCAGTTTTCATCCCTTCCCCCTTGTCCTCTCCCTCCCTGCCCTTGTCCCAAGTCCCTCCCCAGCTTTCCTGGAGCCCCTGGAAGGGGCACTGGAAGGTGCTCTAAGGTCTCCCTGGATACTTTTTTCTTCAGTTAATCTGTTTTTGAAGGAAGGTCTCCTTACCAGATGGTTTCAGATGGTGGGATGTCTGGCTGCTGCTTTCAATTTCTTCTTCCTTCCCAGCATCCCTCCTGGGGTGCAGTGAGTTGGAAGCTCAGCCTGTGGTTGTTGTTAGTTGAACATGGGGCTGGAGGAACGTAGCTCAAGGTCAGGGTTGGGCTTTAGAGACCTGGAGTTGTCTTTGGTGAGCAGGGGTGTTGTCCTCTCCTGGCAGGTGCCATCGAGAAGCAGAAGCTGGTCTACATCCTCAACAGGGACGCTGCTGCCCGCCTCACCATCTCCTCCCCCCTGGAAGCCCACAAGGCCAACACCTTGGTCTACCACGTGGTGGGAGTCGATGTGGGCTTTGAAAACCCCATGTTTGCTTGTCTGGAGATGGATTATGAGGTGAGAAGAAGCTTCACTTCCCTGAGATGTGGTGTTTGTCTTCTGTTCTTCTTCTGGCCGTGGGAGCCCTGGCTGCTGTTGTTGGCTGAGACAACTCTAATTTGCCATGAGCTTCCTCCCTTTTTGTCCAACCTTCTTCAGAACATGCAAGTCTCTTCCATCCTGGTGATTCTTAAATTCCTGCCTCAACTCCAAACATGCCTCTTGTCTTCCTTTGAACCTGATTTTTTTTTATATCTGCCAGCAGTTCTTTTGAACTTCATCCTAATGTTCCTCAAAACTGCTTCCCTGTGTCTCGTTGCTCCTCCTTTAGCACCTTCCTTGAAAGGCACCTTCACTTCTTCTGTTCTAGGAAGCAGACAATGATCCCACAGGAGAAGCAGCAGCCAACACACAGCAGACCTTGACCTTTTATGAACTGGACCTGGGTTTGAACCACGTTGTTAGGAAATACAGTGAGCCCTTGGAAGAGCATGGCAACTTCCTTATAACAGGTACTGCATTTTCCCATGGATCTGCTTTGTTCCCTTTCCCCAGGGACACAGAATCAATAGACTTTACATCTTTGGAGTTGTTTCAACAACTGGGCTGTTAGTATAAATTAATTGACCTTGGAGTCAGGTGGTTCAGACATGGAAATGTGTATGAGCTCAGAGCTGTGGTTTGAAAGTGCTTCTCATCTCTGGAGATATTTTGGATATTCCCTGGTTTCTGGAGCTAAGAAGTTTTAAATTAGCCGGTAGCAGCTGCAAAACCACCTCTTATTTAGCTAACCCAGAGGTGCTGTTGTACTTGCATGGGATTCCATCAACTGATGTGCATTCAGCAGGTGAATCCCTGAGCTAAAAGCCCACCTGCAGGGGCTGGATGCAGAGCTAACCAAACACTTCCACCTGGAAAATGACTGTGGATTCCTCTCCAACCACAAGGGAAGGTGAGCTGGGAGAGTTTTTGCTGCACCTTCCACAGGCAGCTGTGACTGTGGATTCCTCTCCAACCACAAGGGAAGCTGAGCTGGGAGAGTTTTCGCTGCAGACCCCAAAAATAGGGCTGGATCTGACCACTACTGCTATTCTGATGATACATTTTGTTACCCAGGGATAGAAACAATAAAAACTATTTTAAAAACATCCTCTAAAAAATCTGAAAACCATCTGATGGATTTTTTTTTTTTTTACAGCAACAAATGTGCTGGTAGCCCAAGGCTTGTGTTTAACTGACAAGTTCTTAGTGTGGTAATTTGGGAATGTGGTTTTTTTAGACAAGAACAAGACATGAAAGCTCAAAAGAATTGGCCTGAAGCTGCATCCTTCCTATTTCTCCATCCTGGTCCCCCAGTTCCATGTGCCCTGTTCTGAGGCCAACACAGCTGCACATTCTTCTGTCTTACCCTTGGTCAAGAGTAGATTTATACATGGCAGGGTGATGCAGAGCACTGGAAACTATGTAATTTGAATGAAAACCAAAAGGAATGTTCTGCAGGCAGTGAGTTAGACCTGTGCTCAGGGCTTTTCTCACAGTGTTTCTTTTTGTGTCTTTCAGTTCCTGGTGGTTCTGATGGACCTAGTGGGGTGCTGATCTGTTCTGAGAACTATATTACTTATAAAAACTTTGGTGACCAGCCTGATATCAGATGCCCAATTCCCAGGAGACGGGTGAGGATTGTGGGATTCCTTCGTTTTTCTCAGTGCTGAGTGAATGCTGTTTGCCTTTCAAGGTTAAAGGAGGTTTTAAAGTAAGGAAAAAGGAGTTAAAAGCAGGTTGGGCCCATCATCTGCCTTCCTGGTTGTGTTAGCTGTGAGGGTGGGTGTAGCCTGAAGTGATGAGCTTGGTTCATGTCTCTTCTCTGAGATTGATGGTGGAGAAACTCCAAAGACTCTGATCAGGCCCTGTGGTGACAGCACTGGGGATGTCAGGATGGCTGGAGGGGGTGTCTTGGCTGCCATCCTGTGTGCAGGTGAATTGTCAATTCAGCAGCTGCTCCCTCACATCTAAGACTGCTTCCTCCTCCTCTGGTAGATCCTTGTGTGCTTTGATAGCACTTTGGACCACCTGCTGAGGTTCAGGTGCTTGAAACCAGCTGGATGTGGGAATGTGCTCTGTGTTAAAAGCCTTCTTGCAGTGGACAGTGAGGTGGATGGAGAGCTGGCTGTGACAGAGCTCAGAGGGTTGTGATCAGTGGAGCAGGGTTGAGTTGGAGGCCTGTAACCAGTGGTGTCCCCCAGGGGGCAATAAGTCTGTCCAGTCTTACTCAACTTATTCATCAGTGACCTAAACTATGGGACAGAGTGTGACCTCAGCACTTTCACTGATGATCCAAACTGGGAGGGGTGGTGACACTCCACAGGGCTCTGCTGCCATCCAGTGTGACCTGGGCAGGCTGGAGAGCTGGGCAGAGAGGAACCTCATGATGTTCAACTAGAGGTCCTGCACCCGGGGAGGAAGAACCCCAGGCACCAATATAGGTTAAGGTTGGGCCTGCTGGAAAGCAGTTCTGAGGAGAAAGATCTGGGAGTCCTGGTAGAGAAGAAATGATCCCTGAGCCAGGAATGTGCCCTTGTGGCCAAGAGGGCCAATGGAAGAGTGCTTCCCAGAGGGAGTGTGGAGTCCCCTTCCCTGGAGATATGCAAGACCCTCCTGGATGCAGCCCTGTGGGGTGTGCTCCAGGTGATCCTGCTTTAGCAGGGGGTTTGAACTTGATGATCTCCAGAGGTCCCTTCCATCCCTGACAATTCTGTGGTATCATCAGCTCTTCAGGCACCTATGAAATGGGAATAGTTCAGTCTGTGGAAGCCCAGCTGTGCTTGCCAGGTGATTCTTATCCACTAATGACCTCCACTTGATTTCTTGACAGAATGACTTGGATGACCCAGAGAGAGGTATGATTTTTGTCTGCTCTGCTACACACAAGACCAAGTCCATGTTTTTCTTCCTGGCCCAGACAGAGCAGGGAGACATTTTCAAAATCACTCTGGAGACTGATGAAGACATGGTAAGAACAATGAGAGATTCCTCAGTCAATTCTTTTGCTTCTCTGAAGCAACAAATAATTAATAATGTGGTTTTAACTGGGTAATGGTCCATGTTTTGTGTTATTTGTAAGACGGTTTTACCCTCAGTTGGAAATGCTGTGTCTTTTGTATGGAGACACAGCACAATGTTTGCAAATTCCTGTGACAATTATGCTGCATGTTCTCTTGGGCACATTTTAGATGTTCTGCAGGTGATCCTTCCTTCAACAGATGTGAAGTGTGGTCCATGGACCTGCTAGGGTTTATTCCAGACACTAATTCTGGGAAATTTAGTTTCTCTTGATTACAGCAGGTGCTCCTGGTTTCATCTCCTGATTGGGTATTTAAATGCTGCAATCAGTCTTTTTGCAGATGGAGGTAGTTGTGTTGGTGCAGTTAATCCAGGAGTAGAAATGTCTTCTATGAAAACAAGTTGAGAGGAAGAAAAGGCTCCAGGGAGACTTTAGAGCAGCTTCCAGTGCCTGAAGGGGCTCCAGGAAAGCTGGGGAGGGGCTTGGGACAAGGGCAGGGAGGGAGAGGACAAGGGGGAAGGGATGAAAACTGGCAGAGGGGAGATTGAGGTGAGACATGAGGAGGAAATTGTTTGGTGTGAGGGTGGTGAGAGCCTGGCCCAGGTTGCCCAGGGAAGCTGTGGCTGCCCCATCCCTGGCAGTGTTGAAGGGCAGGTTGGATGGGGCTTGGAGCAACCTGGGCTGGTGGGAGGTGTCCCTGCCCATGCAGGGGGGCTGGATCTAGATGATCTTTAAGGTCCCTTCCAGCCCAGACCCATTTGGGATACCATGAGTGTATGAAATAACAAGCTCAAAGTGGCTTGTTGCTGCTTCCCCAGTATTTTACAACAAAGAGATCTCTACTGCAGTAAATCAGTTGGGCTTTTTGAGTAAATTTGAGTGTTGCTCCTTCATCTGCACGTCACATTTGGTTCAAGGGATGAGTAGCATCTTTAATTGTCTTGAAGATAGTGGTTGGATGCTGTCATCAAGAGCTACTGTCACCATAACAAATGTATCAATTTACCCAAGACAGTGTTAGGGAATGGGTGGTAGACACTGAAGCACATACTTTCTTTTAGACAACTTGCTGTTTCCACAGCTGTTCTTTTCCAAACTGACTCAGTTTTACCAAAGAGAAGGAAATCCTGAGATAAAAAAACCAGGCTGACTCCTGTGTTCCAAACAGGGCTTTGTGATTTATAACCTGCTGCTCCAAATTACTGATGTGGTTAGGCCTGGCCTGCTCTCTTGCTTCCTGTCTTTGGAGAGAAGAGCCAAGCAGCTTTTTTTGATTAAATCTATTTTTATTTTTGTTGTAATTACTAATGCTCTAGTTCTTTGCTACCACAGTCACATTTTCCTCTGCTTTCAGGTGACAGAGATTAGACTGAAGTACTTTGACACAGTTCCTGTTGCTGCTGCCATGTGTGTGCTGAAGACTGGGTTTCTCTTTGTGGCATCTGAATTTGGAAACCAGTGAGTACACAATTTGACATCAGGTTTTTGCCCCCCCAAAAACCAGTCTGTTTCTGTTCAGCACTGACCCTCTGAAGACAACACCTCTGCCTCAGTGGGTAAAATTAATGCTTTGTTTGTGTGACTTGAGCAGAACAATTGGTTCAGGCTGTGACCAAATGGGGGAATTCTCATGTTGTTTGAACCCAGATTAGATTATTATCATGCAGGGAACAGCAGATAACATGTTGTTGCAGTAGGTCTTGGAAGAATTGAACTCTTGGAGTTCATCTAGGGCCCATCATCCATCCAGATTAATTATCTTACAATCAGCTTGTTCAGTTTTCATTGAGCTTTGACGTGTTGTGGCTCCTTCAGAAGAAGTGAGGGTTTGTTATCAGGAACTCTGGTCCTTTCCTTAATAGGTGTGTACTTGAGGGCTTCCTCAGTTCATGCTTGGGGTTCTAGAATATTCCAAAGACTCAGTGATGACTTGTCACACCTTTAAGAGGGCTGGAAAGCTTGTAAGACTCACAGGAATGGAGATTTTTACTTTTTCTGGCTCCGATCTGCAGTCAGCCACCTGGGGGAGCTCCATCCTGGAGGGACTCTTGAATCCTGTTCAGTAATCCAAGTTCTTGGGAAGCCATACTCATTTCAGCCTTATTAAAACCAGGAAATAGATCACTCTGTCTTTCAGGTTTTATCTTTTTTTTTTCTTTTTTTCCCCTCTGAAGTTTAACTTGATTGTACTTTGACTGTAACACAAGGGTATCTGAAAGAGTAAAACAGGGAAACCACCCAAACCAGTGACAGCTACAAATGATGAGGTTCTGGTGTGGGGTGTTTGGGGTTTTTTTTGGCCTCTGATTGCCTTTAAACATTTTGTCACCAAGAAGACAAGCCTAAGTTTTACTAGCTGGGTAACCTAGGGAAGGATTTCTCTCCTCACTGCCTGAATATTTGGCTGACCCTTTCTTGGAGAAGGCAACACAAGCTTAGCACTGAACATATCCTTGCTTTCTGTTTCAAGTTACCTGTACCAGATAGCTCACCTGGGAGATGATGATGAGGAGCCAGAGTTCTCTTCTGCCATGCCTCTTGAGGAAGGAGACACCTTCTTTTTCCAGCCACGACCTCTCAAGAACCTGGTGCTGGTGGATGAGTTGGACAGTTTATCTCCTATTCTGTGCTGTCAGGTGTGTTGCCATCAGCAAGCTCCCATTCACCACACAAGTTTTTCATTCCCAGAGGGTTTTAACATTCCCAGAGCAGTAGCATGGAATATGTAGTTTCATTTTCTCCTCCTGTGGCTGTTGTTTGATACTGTTTCTCCACACAGATAGCAGATTTGGCCAATGAGGACACACCCCAGTTGTACGTGGCTTGTGGTCGGGGTCCCCGCTCATCTCTGAGGGTTCTAAGGCATGGACTTGAGGTAGGACTTTCAGCACTTCAGAAGAGCAGCTTGAGTGGGAGGGACAGTGCAAGATGATCCTTGAAATAAGGGTGCTGAAGTGAAGGGATTCTCCTGCCACACACTGGAGAGAGCAGCTTTTTTCAGGCTTGCTTTTTGGAAGTAGAAGGGCTGTGCTGTTGACTCTTAGTGTATCAAAGACTGTGGCTGCCCTATCCCTGGCAGGTTGGATGGGGCTTGGAGCAACCTGTGGTCTGGTGGGAAGTGTCCCTGCCCACGCAGGGGATTGGATCTAGGTGATCTTGAAGGTCCCTTCCCACCCATTCCATTATATGATTCTATGACTCCAGCCACCTACATGGTGCCTCTCCTCACACTTGGGTGCATGAAGCTGGACCGTTCCCTGTGTCTCTGCCAGCTGCTGCTGGGGGGTGGGTGACCTTGTTTTCAAGCTGATCATCCAGAGCCTTATCATTCCTGGGTGTTTTCTACCCTATAGCACATCTGGTGTGGGAGGAGAGGATCAGAATTGGGAATTATGAGCTTGCCTGCCCTGTTGTGGAAAAGCTTAGAAGCTGCTGATGGTTTAAACATCTGTCTGAACATCTGTCTGCAAAAGAACCTTGTTCCTGTTGCCTTGTAGGTCTCTGAAATGGCTGTCTCAGAGCTGCCTGGTAACCCCAATGCTGTGTGGACTGTGAGGAGACACGTTGAAGGTAAGGCAGCATTTTCTTCAAGTACAAGGAGGTGATAATGGCTTGTGGTGTGTTTTGTTTGTTGGCTTTTTTGGTTTTCTGTCCAAGGAGATGGGAAAGGTGCTGTAGGATGGTTGGGAGCCATCCCCAAAAGGAACATTTTGAATCAGCAACCACCTGTTTAACCTTAAAAGCCACCCTCTGCTCCCCTAGAATTGTCACACATCCCTTTGACAAGAAGCACCTGCATCCATCACCCAATATGCTGAATTTCTCATCCTTTTCCTCTTCCCATAAGTTCCTGCTCCAACATCAGGCAGTGATGATGCTTTTTATTGGAGCACACTCACTAATCTTTCTCTGTGTGTTGACAACTACAGTAATCAGCTTTTTGTGAGAGAGTGGGATCCAAATTATGGAACAAAGCAGATAAATCAGCAACAGTGTCTGTATTTTATTACTTCCTTCTATGCATATCTGCAAAGAAAACAGTCTCTTTGAGTGAGGACATGCTCCCTATTCAAAAGCCCAGCAGTGTTGAGGAGACTGCAAATGCCAGGAAGGTCAGGATTTGAAACTGGCAGAATGTTCTGGGTTTCAGGCTTGGGTTTTGTTGTTTTTTTCCTGATGAGAAATAATGGGTTTGCTTTCCTGAAGTACAAGAAGAAATGTCATCCCTTGTTCTACCTTTCTCTTGGGGGTGAGAAGAGAGTGCCTTAGAAATGCCTAAAGAGCCTGAACTGAGGCTTTTCTGGGTTCTTACAGTCTCTGAGGTTGTTGCTGAGTCTGGGCTTTGTATGAAGCTTGCAGAGATTTCCTGTAGGATTGTGCACTGGATATGGAAATGCCAGTGGAGACCTTAGCCTGCAGTGGTGTCTTGGTTTTAAGCAATCATGGAATGCCAGACTGGTTTGGGTTAGAAGGAGCCTTAAAGATCATCTATATCCAACCCCTTGCATGGGCAGGGACACCTCCCAGACCAGTCTCAAGCCCCATCCAACCTGCCCTGGAACACTTCCCAGAGTAGTGTGTCTTCCAGGCAGAGCCAGTAACCCAGTGGGAATTTCAGACCTTGCTGTGGAGTTGACTTTGTCACCTGAAACCTGTCACCTGAGACCTTCCACCAATCCCTCTGCTCACATTCTGAGGCTCCTGAGCAGCAGGGAAGGAGCTTTGAGCACAAAGTGCCTTCGTGTTTCCCAGAAATAAAAGGGTCAGAAGGAAGGTGTTTCCACAGTTCATTGCAAAAGTGTGTAAGTTTTTCTTCCAAGAGACATTCCAGTTTGTTAGAGACAAACATTTGCTCCTGCCTTCTGGAAAAGGAGTTAGTAACATTTCTTGAGGTGGAGCCTTCTGACATCACCTTAGGGTTTTAAAACCTTTTCTCTTGTTGTTCCTGAGGATGACTCTGACTTGCCAGGAGATGGAGGAATCTAACCCACATGGAACATACCAGTCTTGCTGCCTCTTTTTTTTTTTCCCTTCCTCCTACGTTCTCCAGGTTTCAGGATGAAGATCTTCTCAATCATTTCAGCAGGGCTGGAATCTGTAGCTGTTGTGAACCCGTCCTACCTTTTGAATCCAGTTGGAAGTTAGATAAAACCCATCCCCAAGTTACAACTCATCCAGTTCAGAAACATTTTTAGCAGGTTTCAATCCAAAAGACTACAGAACCTTTCCAAACATGTCTTTTAACCCTGAAACTGCCCAGGTGCTGGTTTTGGAGTGTCCAGATGGTAGCATGGAGCTGCCAAGCTCTTCCTTGGTGCCACAGTGTGTGTGCTGCAAAGCCTCTGTAGGACACCTTCAAGTTTGCAGCCTTCAAAGCAGATACTAACCCTGGCTGGTAGGTGGTGATTCACACTACCAATACCAAGCCTCTTTTTTTCTTCCACAGGTGGCTGGTGGTGGAGGTGCTGATCCCCACAGGTGTGTACCTACTGCTGGGGGCTTCTGTACCCTCCCACAGGTTAACCACAGAGAATCCCCCAAATCCTGGGGCTGCTTTTTTTCTGTTAAGCTTTCCAGTAAATTCATTCTAGAAGCTGTTGTGTGGTTGGAGGTGGTAGATAGAGGTGTAGGTGAGGAGTAGAAAGCAGCTCCCATTCTATCTTGTGATCTTTGGGGAACAAAATAATTGACTGTGTCTGTGCAGAATGGTCAGTTTTTGCCAGAATCAGAGGTGTGTGTTTCAGGGGTATTTTTCCCTCCCTTCTAGCCTGAGGTTTGTCTCCCAGCTACTTTGTACAGACCTTCCAGAGAACGTGGAGTGTGCTTTAAGCACCTGTAGGTATTGCCAGCCTGGGATTGCCCTGTGCTTATGGAATGTGTCTGCCCATCAGGCAGAAGAGGATGGGGATTCATACCAAACCCTCTTGCCATTCCATCCTGAGGTCTGGAGGAGCTCGATGGCTCTTTGCTTCCCTGAGGAGAGGTGGGAGCTGAGGCTTTGCAGTCTGCAGTCCCTGCCTGGCAATGTGCAGTACAGCTTCTGAGTCTCCAGGCAGTAGTAAACAGAATGTGCCCAGGAAAATGTGCTGTCATCCCATCAGTGTCTTACAAGTGAGAATAATCCTGGATTTTGTCACTGCTCTTCTGGTTGTTCACCAAGCTTCTCTGAGCTAGTGGTGACTGCATTTATATAGGTGCAAATTCAGATGCTGCAGGGCATGAGTAAGCTGATTCAGGCACGGATGGGTGTGTAGGAGTGGAATTCTCATGGAGTAACTCAGACTGCATCCCTGACAATACAAAGGAGGACAGTAGTGTGGAGCTGATGGGCTGAGATGTGTTTTTTTTCATAACTGCTCATGAACAGCTGCAGAAAGCTTGTGATGAAGGCACAGGAGAGCCTTCATCAGTCCAGCTGTGGTTTTTCAGAGTCATTGAGATGTCTGTTAATCACTGGAGGGAGCTAACTGGAGCAATTAGAACAGCAGTCAGCATCTCTCAAGTCTTGTGTCTGCATACAAAATAATACTGATCTGTTCAAAACTCTGGGCAGCCTCATGTTATGCTTGGGATTGTGCAGAGCTAAGTAGGTGTCTTTTCATCTTTAGATCTGAGACCACTTCCCAGTGTGCCCCAGGGAATTTAGTCCTCTTAATTTCAACGAGGCTGCTGGATTTTTCTAAACCAAAATTGTATTGTTTGAAACTCTAGTTGAATGTGTCTCATTCACAGGCTTCATCCTGGTAGATCAGAGCCTTTGTTTTCCAAAGCTCCAGCAGAGAGAGGCATTAAGCAGCACTACTGGACTCCAGGCAGAAATGCAGTTGTCACTATTATTGATACAGGACTTGAAGACACTGATCTAGCTGTTAGCCAGGGAAAAAAAAAAGAGCTGAAAAAGTAGGAAGAGGTAGGAAGGAGTTTTCTGGTAGAGCAGGACTAAGGAAATCTGGTTGGCTTTCAAATGGGAGCTCTTTGTCCTGCTCCAAATCACATGGCTGAGCCTCCAGCTGGGACAGAGGGGGTGGTTATCACGAGAGTGACAGTCCCCAGGGAGGAAAGCAACAGCTCTCAAGAAGTTTGGAAACCAGTGATGGTCTTTGAAATGGAATTTTTCAAACATCCTGTCTACAGGGTATTTATCAATTGAATGCTTTAGCCTGTGAACTGCTTGACATTCTGGGTAAAGCCATCGAGGAATTCTTGTAGACTTCTGGAGCTGAAAAATGGATGCAAGTTCGTGGGGGAAGCTGCTGTTTAGTGTAGGAAACAACCAGTATGTAGTGGTGTAGCTCTCACCAAGCTCTGCTTCTCATGTTAGAGAAGTTCTGTGAGGCCAAGTGGTTAAATAGTTGATGTTCCTCCTCAGTTTCCTTGTGCAGGTTCAGTTTATGTTGTTTTATTTCCCCAAGTGGAAGCTCTCCTGCCTGTGGGGTTCAGGAGCATCTTGGTAGTGACAAACTGTGACCCCTTAATAGAGTAGTAACAGAGTTGATCCCACAGACCACTGTTGGGACTGCTGTAATTACCCAAAGCTTGTTAGTTTGACCAGAGCTGTGGTCTGTGTACCAGATGTTGGAGAGAAGAAGGATGTTTTCTTTCACTTGCATATTTTCAGCTGTATGTAAGAGCTTTGTTACAAACGTGACACGGCAGGTTTGGCAACTCCTCCTTCTAAGAAGGGTGGGTAAGAAAAGGGTCAGTTCCTGAAGCATTTGTTGCAGTTAAATCAGCTCAGTTCCTTTAAGCTGCTCTGTGGTATTTGCTGGCATCCTGTGTTTATCCCAGTGAGAGTTCTGTTTTCTTTCTCTACTTGGAGAGTCAGTAGCCACTTCCCTGTGTCTCTCTCACTTGCACATTATGAAGAAGCTCTCTTCAAGGGCAGAAACTGACAGCTCCCTTCCACCTTCATCTCTGCTAATTGTCTTGTGCTGTACTGCCTAAATCTGAGCTTTTGGGTTAAGTTGGCTTAAAATGAGGATTTTTTTTCTGTGTAGGAAGTAGGACTTGCATGACAACAGCAGCAGGAGTGGAATTGCTTCTCTGAGGCAATCTTATTGCTCCACTGATCCTCCTGGCCCCATGTCCCAGTAGACTTAATTGTTTCTGTTGCTTGTGTTGTTCTGTTTTAATGGGACTCTCCTCCCCCTCTTCAAATACCTTCTGCAGGATGAAAATGGACAGCAGTGAACCAGAGCATTCCCCCCACCCAGCCCTACTACTACCTGTCTTTCCCATGGTTTCTCTCCTTCCAGATCAGCTCTTTTGATGCTCATTTGGATGAGCACAGCTCTTCCGCATCCAAGCTACTGGACTCTCCCAAGCTGTCTCCCTTGGGAGAAGCCAGTACTGGAGATAATAGTTGCAATCCTGTCACTGATTGCAGTAGAAGCAAAGGTCACTGTGTCTTAAAAAAAAATGAATTGTTTCTCATCCCAGGAGACTGTGGGTGGCTGTGTGAGTGTGAGCTCCTCGAGCTTCTGGCTGAGGGCAGGTTAACCCTGAGCTCCTCTGCTACACTGTACCCTGATCCTTCTCCACAGCTTTTTATTACCTGGATCTAGGTAGGGAGCTGGTCCTGCAGGCTCCTCTTTGCAGCATCCATAGATGGGATCCATGTGCTCTCATTATTGGAGCAGAGCATTTCGTTTGACATCGTTGGGTGTTAAATCTGGATTCAGCTCCTCTTGTGAGGGTGGGGCAAGTGTCTTAAAGGCTTCTAGACCTTGTGGTGTCTGACAAAAGTAGGCAGGAGTCTTGCTTGCCAGAATATAGAGTATCATGAAGTGACTCTGGATCATCACTTGATCCCTGGCTGAGTCTTGCCTTGCTTGGAGCCCAGCAGTGACTGGCTTGGGGACAGTGTCCTAGAATGAACTTGCACAATACTGCCCACAGATGGAATTATTACAGGAATTCTGCTGAAGAGTAACTGCTAGACATCCATTGGGTTGCTGATTTTGTTGGGAAGCCTTGCATGTGTTTCATCAGCACCCTTTTTTATTCCCTCTCTCCCTTGACCAGATGAATTTGATGCCTATATCATTGTGTCCTTCGTGAACGCCACACTGGTGCTGTCTATCGGAGAGACTGTAGAAGAAGTGACTGACTCTGGATTCCTGGGTACTACACCCACCTTGTCCTGCTCTCTCCTTGGTGATGATGCTTTGGTACAGGTAATGGAAAGCTGCTTCTGACCTGGCTGCTTTTGTCTGTTGCTCTCTGCTTGCTGCACACCCCAGTTTCTACAGTAGAAATGAGACAGCATCATGTCTAAGGACACGGATTTACCTTAAGAATGAGGTGTTCAGCCTTGTGTAGTGTGTACAGCTCTGGAGTCCCCAACACAAAAAGGACATGGAGCTCTTGAGGGAGTCCAGAGGAGGCCACAGAGATGATCCCAGTGCTGGAGCAGCTCTGCTCTGGAGCTAGGCTGGGAGAGTTGGGGTGTTCAGCCTGGAGAAGAGAAGGCTCCAGGGAGACCTTAGAGCACCTTCCAGTGCCTGAAGGGGCTCCAGGAAAGCTGGGGAGGGGCTTGGGACAAGGGCAGGGAGGGAGAGGACAAGGGGGAAGGGATTAAAACTGGAAGAGGGAGATTGAGGTGAGACATGGGGAGGAAATTGTTTGGTGTGAGGGTGGTGAGAGCCTGGCCCAGGTTGCCCAGGGAAGCTGTGGCTGCCCCATCCGTGGCAGTGTTGAGGGGCAGGTTGGATGGGGCTTGGAGCAACCTGGGCTGGTGGGAGGTGTCCCTGCCCATGCACGGGGGATGGGAACTAGATGATCTTTTGAGTGTTACCCTCTGGCTTTTCCTGTGTGGGGATCACTAGTGAGGTGGGAGCTGTGCAGAGATGCCAAATACAGAATTCATGTGACCTCTTCTTTTTTTCCTTCAGGTTTACCCAGATGGGATCAGGCACATCCGAGCAGATAAGAGAGTTAATGAATGGAAGACACCAGGGAAGAAAACCATTGTAAAATGTGCTGTGAACCAGAGACAAGTAGTGATAGCACTGACTGGAGGAGAGCTGGTGTACTTTGAGATGGACCCGGTACGTCTGTGCTGGGTGTTTGTATGTTCATCCCTGGCAGTGTTGAAGGGCAGGTTGGATGGGGCTTGGAGCAACCTGGGCTGGTGGGAGGTGTCCCTGCCCATGCAGGGGGGTTGGAACTAGGTGATCTTGAAGGTCCCTTCCAACCCAAACCAGTCTGGGATTCTGTTCAGGCTGTGAATGGGTTTGGAAGAGTGATGGGGAGAGTATGGGGGGTGCTGGGGGTTGATCCTTGATCAGTCCTGCAGTTTTGGGCACCTCAATTCAAGAGACATCTCGAGGTGCTGGAGCGAGGACAGAGGGGGGCAACAAAGAGCCTAGAGAATAAATCTTGTGAAGAATCCTTGAAAGAGCTGGGAATGTTTAGTCTGAGGAAGAGGAGGCTGAGGGGAGACCTCGTCAATCTCTACAACTACCTGAAAGGTCATTGTAGAGAGGTTGGTGCTGGTCTCTTCTCACAAGTAATTAGTGACAGAACAAGAGGGAAAGGCTTGAAGCTGCACCAGGGCAGGTTTAGACTGGACATTAGGAACAATTTTTACACAGCAAGAGTGGTTAAACACTGGAACAGGCTGCTCAGGGACCTGGTGGAGTCACCAGCCCTGGATGTGTTTACGGGTTGGTTGGATGTGGTGTTGGTGGATGTGGTTTAGGGGAGAACTTTGCAGAGCAGGGACGATGTTTGGACTCGGTGATTCCAAGGGCTCTGTGATTCTAAGAGGGTTCTGCACTGAAGTGTCTTTCTGGAACGGATAGATCAAAGCCCTGCATGTCCTGACAATGTCTGTCTGAGGTGACTTGATGGCTAATTCAAGTCTGAAGTTCACTGATAACAGGCTGGGAATTATGTGCTTATCCTATTGCCATTCCTCTGCCAAAGGCACCACAAAATCAGGCTGTAAAGAAATAATTAAAAAAGAAACCCCAGAGCACCTTTTAAAAAAAAAAAAAGAGGTGGGAGGAAAGTGTGGAAAGATGTGGTTGATGTGTCTCTCCCTTTCCAGTCAGGGCAGCTGAATGAGTACACGGAGAGGAAGGAGATGTCGGCCGACGTGGTGTGTATGAGCTTGGCCAACGTGCCGCCCGGCGAGCAGCGCTCCCGCTTCCTGGCCGTGGGGCTGGTGGACAACACTGTCAGGATCATCTCCCTTGACCCCTCGGTGAGTGGCTCCTGAAATGTTCAGGAGGATGTGCTCCAGAGGTGGGCTGGAGCCATCCAAGCTGTCTTTCCATCTTGAAGTGGTAGGACCGTGAGTCAGCGATGTGTGCCCTTGTAGCCGAGAAGGCCGATGGCATCCTGGGGTGGATTAGAAAGGGGGTGGTTAGTAGGTGGTTAGTAGAACCTCCTCCCCCTCTGTTCTGCCTTGGTGAAGCCACAGCTGGAATGTTGTGTCCAGTTCTGGGCCCTCAGTTCAACAGGACAGGGAACTGCTTGAAAGAGTCCAGCACAGAGCCACAGAGATGATGAAGGGAGTGGAATGTCTCCCTGATGAGGAGCTGGGTCTCTTGAGCTCGGAGAAGAGGAGACTGAGGGGCGACCTCATGTGTTTACATATATGTTAAGGGTGAGTGTCAGGAGGATGGAGCCAGGCTTTGTTCAGTGATGTCCAGTGACAGGACAAGGGGCAGGGGGTGCAAACTGGAGCACAGGAGGTTCCATGTGAATCTCAGGAAGAACTTCTTTCCTGTGAGAGTGACAGAGCCCTGGGACAGGCTGTGGAGTCTCCTCTGGAGACATTCCAGACCCACCTGGACAAGTTCCTGTGTCATGTGCTCTGGGTCATCCTGCTCTGGCAGGGAGGTTGGAGTGGATGGTCTTTTGAGGTCCCTCCCAACCCCTAAGATTCTGTGATTCTGTGACCAGAAGGAATACCTTGTGTGGCTTTTCTCTGCAGGAGTGTGGCCCTAGATCTGACCTGCAACCGGTTCCCTTGCTAAATCTAACGTGCCCGGAGGGTCAGCTGATAAGATACTAAAACCTTTTATTCTTTGTTTTGGGGTTTGGTGGGTTTATACCTGTAGTAAAAGCAGACTCATTTTACAGACAGGTCAGCAGCAAAGCAGCATTCTCATTCCTCTCCCTGCAACAGATGAGTGTCCAGAGGATGACTGAAGTAACATAACTTCCACTCAGATTTCTCCATGCTAAATAGCTGCAAACTGTGCTAGAAGAATTTGGAAGGATCTAGTTTATCTTCTCCAAACCCCAGGGCTGCAGCCACTCCTCCTTGCCAAAATCCACAGAGCCAGCATCCATTGTGACTTTTTCCTTTCTTCTTGTGCTGAATACTTCTTTATGGAGATTTCAAAGGGCATCTTTACACTCCTCAGATGGGACTTGAATCCCCTCTTGCCATGCCAAGCCTTGCTGACTGGTGTGTTACCACTTTTCTGTCTCCCACAGGATTGCCTGCAGCCCCTGAGCATGCAGGCCCTTCCTGCCCAGCCAGAGTCTCTCTGTATTGTGGAGATGGGTGGAACAGAGAAGCAGGATGAACTGGGAGAGAGGGGCTCCATTGGCTTTCTGTACCTGAACATTGGGCTGCAGGTGAGAACTGCCTGCCTGCTTCTGCCAGGCTTTTCTGGGTGAGCCTTGGACTTGCAAGCTGGATTGTTGGAACAGCCTTGTCACAGCATGACACAGAGCCTGGTTGTTCCCTCTCTGTTACAACACTTATCAGCTGTGACTGGGGAATTCACTGTGTGATTTAGGAGAGGTGCAAATTTCCCCAGAAGTTCTTAGACTTGGAGTCAGAAGACAGCATATTAATCCCAGGCTTCATATAGGACAAATTCTGCTTTTCCCCTTCCAGAAAGAGGGCACGTTCTGATAAAAAAACAAAACAAACACAACAAAACCAAATTCCTCTCTGGGTAAAATGTTGTTGAGCAGTTCTTTGATACTCTGCCCTACAGGCAGTTTTTGAAGGAGCAACCAACCACAGGCTCTGCTCTAAAATCTCTGCTGCTTTTTTGTTGCATCCAGGACTGACTGATCTTTGACCAAAAAAATAATCAGAGCAGTCATGAATTTTTTGGGTACATACTTTGTACCAAAAGGGATTAGCATCTGGAATAGGCCCTCAGGTGTTTCCTGCCTTATGGGATGTACCAAACTTCTTGGTCTTTTGGGGTTTTTTTGGCTTTGTTGTTGGTTTTGGGGGAGGGTTGTTGGTTGGTTGGTTGGTTTGCTTTCCAGTAATTCTGCCCTGCAGGAGTTGAATGCTCAGAGCCAACGTGGCTGGAAAAGGGAGTTGTCCAGGAAGCTGGGAAAACAAACACCTAATTCCTCAGAAATTACCTCTTCTGTTTGGAGTACTGGTTGTAGCTAGTTATTTCTTACCTGTAGTGTTGATCTAACTCTTGGGTTTGTTGCTCTCCAGAACGGTGTGCTGCTCAGAACTGTCCTGGATCCTGTTACTGGAGATCTTT
>NW_009953392.1:1832-16373 GCF_000747805.2 Chaetura pelagica | reverse complement strand
GGCCAAGAGGCAGTAAGTGAAGTGAGGGGGCTGCAGATCCAGTCCCCAGATGCAGCATCCCAGTTTTCCTAAATGGTGGCCAGGGTGGGGAAGCATCCTTGGAGCACAGCAGGACCCTTTGGGTAAGGGTGGGAAGTAGAATGACTTCATCACGGAGCTGCCTGGCTCACTGCTTAATCTTTTCACAAACAACCTTGTTCTTGTTGGTATTCCCCTTTCTTCTTGGGAAGTCATGTGGAGTGCTGCCCTGCCTTCCTTGAACTAGGACTCATCTGACCCGTGGGCTGTGTGTGCAGCATGGCTGGAAAAGTTCTGAGCAGATTCTTGGGCTTAAGAAAGCAGAAATCTTTACCCCTTGACTCCTTGATGCAGTGGATGGTTGTCTCCTGCACATGTTGTAGATGGCTGAGGCAGGGGCTGGACAGCTGCCATCTGTGGTTTGAGGAGAAGATTTGCAGGATTTGGCACAGAGGGAAGATTGTGTTTCATCACGAGTGCCATTTCCAGCTCTTCTGATGTGGCACTGGGGAGATCAGCCACCCCCTGCTTGACTCATGTTTGGATGACACCTTCAGAGTTGGGAAATAGTGTCCCATCAGCCCAGGGGGCTGGATGAGGGGAATCAGAGCTGGGCTTGAATGTTCTGATGCATGGGGTGAATCTCCAGCTTCCTCCTGCCCTGCAGGTGAGGGGCTTTGCAGCTCTAGCAGAAGATACCTGTGGAATAGCTGAGTGCTCTTCTAGTCTCAGACCACTCTTGGTTCCTTGTCTCACAGGAGGAGGAGAAAACCAGCTGATGGCCAAGCAGCAATGGGCTTGGAGTTGCCTGTTGGTGCTTCACTGTGATTCCACCACTGAGGCAGAAAGTGATTTAGCACTGAAATGTATTTAGCCAAGTGGATCAAGCTGAAGAGTTTAGAAGTCCTTCTGCTTCCTGTGTTTCTTTTAACTTGATTGTAAAATAGGCTGCTGATTATTTAAAGTAAATTTCACTTTGGAGACCTACAGCATTTGGGTTGTGACAAAGCAGTAAATATTTATTTTAATAGACCTGTTCCCATTAGAGCAGTCAGTTGTTTAAAGGAAAAAAAAAAGAGATATGAAAGTATTTGTTGATCTTGGCCTTTACAGAGGAGTTTTGATTGTGCCTCTGTTTGCATATCTGCTGTATTGATGGTGCTTTAAAGTGCTGGTGCTGTAAGCAATTGCCAGATAAAACTGTCCCTGGAAAGCCAGCAGGATCCCTGGAGGAATGCTCTGAGCTGGGTGGAGTTCACCTGCAAGGATTCTGTTGTTCTGGTGGGTTGGAGGCAGGCAGGGTGCAGCCCTTCATCCTGCAAGGAAGGAGCTTGGCCCCAACTCCACACCTCATGGTGTGTTCTCTTTGTCATTCCCTGTTCTCCATGTTCTCAGGTCCTGGCCATGTCAAGTCGTTCCTGGCTCAGTTATTCCTACCAGTCACGTTTCCACCTGACTCCCCTCTCTTATGAGACCTTGGAGTTTGCATCTGGATTTGCTTCTGAGCAGTGCCCAGAGGGCATTGTAGCCATCTCCACCAACACTCTAAGGTAAGGGCTCCTGGGGGAATGCAAATAGCTCCATCCAGGGAGAGGGGAGGCTGGTGGGTTCTCACTAGGCTTTCAAAAGGAAAGAGGTAAAGTGGCTTTAACTTCAAGGGGCAATGGGCACAAACTGCCCCTTAACTTGAACAGGAGGTTCAAGTTAAACATCAGGAAAAACTTCTCTAATGTAAGAGTAACAGAGCCCTGGGACAGGATGCCCAGAGAGCTTGTGGAGTCTTCTTCTCTGGAGACATTCCAAAAGGACAAGGAGCTCTTGAGAGGGTCCTTAGGAGGCCACAGAGATGATGGGAGGGCTGGGGCAGCTCTGCTCTGGAGCCAGGCTGGGAGAGCTGGGGTATTCAGCCTGGAGAAGAGAAGGCTCCAGGAAGAGCTTAGAGCAGCTTCCAGTGTCTGAAGGGGCTCCAGGAAAGCTGGGGAGGGACTTGGGACAAGGGCAGGGAGGGAGAGGACAAGGGGGAAGGGATTAAAACTGGAAGAGGGAGATTGAGGGGAGACATGCGGAGGAAATTGTTTGGTGTGAGGGTGGTGAGAGCCTGGCCCAGGTTGCCCAGGGAAGCTGTGGCTGCCCCATCCCTGGCAGTGGTGAAGGGCAGGTTGGATGGGGCTTGGAGGAACCTGGGCTGGTGGGAGGGGTCCCTGCCCATGCAGGGGGGTGGGACTGGATGATCTTGAAGGGCCCTTCCAACCCAAACCAGTCTGGGATTCTATATGATGGGTTTTGGAAAATAAATGGAATACAAGAATAGTTAGACTGTCAGAAAGAAACAGAGTCTGCTTCTCTGATCCTCAGGGAAGGAAGTTTTTCATAAATGTGAACCCATCATGTATTAGGAGCTTGTGGTTTGGGATCTGAATTGACTGCAGAAAATAAGCCACGTGATGGAAGAAATCAGGCATGACAGGGGTGTGTTTGTTGCCTTTTCAACGTTCAGCTCAGATAGATATGAAAAAGAGAAAGCAATAGCAGGGGGCACAAATTCAGGAGCTCTGCTTTATGCACTGGAACAGGCTCTGTTTTCACATCTGTCCTCACTGAAATATTCCAGCATTCATAGCTTTTAAAGGAGTCATTCTTTCTTGAGAAACTTGTGGTTTTTAGGAACGAAATGCCAGAAGAACTGGCATTTCAGCTGGCAAGTGACAGGAGGAAAGAGCTGGCATTGTATTTTTCATACTGTCTTAACTGAAATGTCTCTGAGGAGTTGAGGTCTCTTGATTGTGTCTCCAAGCCTGGTGTCATGTTGAGATTCAGCTGATGTGTTCCCCAAACACACTGAGGGTTGTGCAGCCTGGTCTAGTGGGAGATATTCCTGCTCTGAAAGCAGGGAGCTTGGAACCTGATGATCTTTCAAGTCCCATCCAACCTTCACCATTCCAAGATTCTATGAAACATTCACCTTTCCTCCATCCACGTGCTCTTTGTTCCTCTTGGGTTAGACTTGTTTCATCACCAAGCTGTAAAGCTCAGCTCTGGTTTTGTTCCCTTAAGACAGTTGCTTTCAGCCCTCCTTCAACCATATGTGACATCTTTTGTGTCCCCCAGGATTTTGGCACTGGAGAAACTGGGGGCAGTCTTCAACCAGGTTGCCTTCCCCTTGCAGTACACACCCCGGAAATTTGTCATTCACCCCGAGAGCAACAACCTGATCATCATCGAGACGGATCACAACGCTTACACCGAGGCCACCAAGGCCCAGAGGAAGCAGCAGATGGCTGAGGTAATGGGGCTGGGAGACAGGGACACTCACCTGGTCCCTGTTGGGGAATTCTGCAGCTGGAAATCCTCCCTGCGTGCTGGTTCTGCCCTGGTTTAAGTCACAACACCCAGGAACCAGCCCCGTGGCTGGTCGCTCAACTCCCACGCACACACTGGGATGGGGAGGACAAACCCAACTAGAAGCTCTGGGGTCAAGATAAGAGCAAGGAGGGTTCTTCACTGGTGAAGGTCACGGGCAAACTAGACTCAACATGGGGAAAAATCATAATTGAATTTCACACCAGTCAGATGCCCACAGGACACAGACACACCCAGAGCAGGGCTCACATACATTATCTCCATCCTTGCCTTCTTCCTGGGCCCAAATCACTTTCTTCCCCATTTCTCTCCTTCCCCACAGGGGCTTGGGGTTGGGGTTTAGAGTCAGTTCACAGTCTGGTGGTTCCTGCTGCTCCTTCCTCCTCAGAAGGAATTCTTTACAGTCCCCCCCCACGGGGTCCCTCTCATGGCAGAGAGTCCTTCACAAACCTCTCTTCTGTGAGTCATTCCCACCAGGTCTGGAGCTGCTCCAGTGCTGTCCACAGAGTCATGGGTGCTTCAGGAACAGGCACCTCCCCTGGTGCAGAGGCTTCCACAGCTGCATCATCCAAGCTCACTGGCAGCAAATCCACATCCATCCCTCCTGGCACCTTCAGGGAATGTTCCACCACATTCTTCCATGAATGCAGGGGCACAGCTGCCATCTTGCCATAAGTTGCAGGGAAACTTCTTGGGCACCTTCTTCCCCTTCTCCCTCACCAACCACTGGCACCTCTCTCCTCTCCAGCTCTACTCTTCTCCAGCTGCTTTCCCTGCTCAGCTCTTACCTCAGTTCCTTTGGATGTTAATCCCAGATGTGCATCCATTGTCTCTCTAATGGCTCTTTGACTCACTAGTTTTGGAGGTGGGGGAGCTCTTCAGTTTCTTATCTGAGCCACTTCATGGGGCCCTTTTCCCACTACCAAAAACCCTACCAAACCAGCCCGGGTTCCCAGCACATTTTTGTGGATGCAGGGACTGGAGGGAATGAAAGATGTGCCTCAAAAATACAAATCCCAGCAGGATGCACCACTTCCCAGTGCTCCTTTCTTTTCCATGTTATTACAGAACCACATAGTGGAGAGCAATCGTGCTTGTGTAACACCATTCTCTGGATTTTCTGTCACTGTTGGAGGGTGTTTGGATTTCAGTGGGTTCTTTTTCTTGTGCTGTTTCCAGAGTTGTTGATGCAGAGAAGCAGCTGCCCTTTGGGCAGGGCAGAGCTGGAGCTGCTGTGCTCCAAGCTGCAGAGACTTCCTTGGGAATGAGCTCAGGGCAGGCAGAAGGTTTGGGATTTAGTGGCTTTTATGTCTTCACAGACCATTCCTGGCCTGGAATACCTGGAAAACAGGGAAGATACTGGAAAGGAAATGCACTGAGCTGTTCTTTTCTCCTGTATGATGTGCTGTAGGAAATGGTGGAGGCTGCAGGTGAAGATGAACGGGAACTGGCTGCAGAGATGGCTGCAGCCTTTCTGAATGAGAACCTTCCTGAATCCATCTTTGGTGCTCCTAAGGCAGGGAATGGACAGTGGGCCTCTGTTATCAGGGTGATGAACCCTATCCAGGGAAATACATTAGATCTGGTGCAGCTGGAGCAGAATGAAGCTGCCTTCAGGTAAGAAGCATTGGCAGGTGCAGCAAGAATCCCTGCTTGTCATGAGTCTTAACATGTGTTTTTTCCCTTCTTGTGCTCAGCTGTTGCTGAGTTGAACTCCAGGTACAGCATGTAATCAGGAGACTGGCTTGAAATTCTAAAAGGGATTGTGTCACATGCTTCCAACCTTTGTCTTGCCTTTCCTTCACTTCCCATCCTTATTTGTCTGCTTGTGACACCCTGAGCTGGTGCTCCAGATGTGTTTGCTGGACCCCAGTGCTCAAAGAACAACACAAGGGTGTAAAAGACAGATAAGAGAGCTGGGAACAAGAGGATGTGCTGCCATCTCCCTTCCCCTCTTCCCCAGATAAACTGAGCATAGATTAAATGGAAAGGAAGTGTTAGAGGGACTGGAGGGGAAAACCAACACAATAACAAGAACAGTGGGTTCCTCAGCAGGTGAAGAGGAGTTAGGTCATGCCCATCCAAAGGGCTGACTCTGCCCTGTTTTGTCCAGGATTCCCAGCCTGGCTGAGCTATGCAGTGGGCAGGAAATAACACTGGAAGGTGAGGAAAGTTATATGCACATGTCCAAGTTGGAACAGGCTTTGAAAAACAGCTTCTAGTGAAGCTTTGGACTCTGCTGGGCAATGTCCAGCCTGTGAAAGCATGAAAATAATGCCTGAGGGTTGGAACTAGATGATCTATAAGGTTCCTTCCAACCCAAACCATTCCATGATTCTATGATAGGTGACAGCTGGAGCACATCTTCTGGTAGAGGGAGTGTGGAAGAAGGAAGGAGTTGGCATTAAATGTTCCTGCAGGGAGGGAAAATGACCTCTAAACATTTAAATGTCAGTGCTGGAAGGTTGGGCTCCCAAACCTCTGCCTGGCTGGGGGGCAAGTGGTGCTGTCAGGGAGTCCAGTCTGTGTGGTGCCCACCCTGATGTCCTGGTGTGTCCTGTCCTTCCCAGTGTGGCCGTGTGCAGGTTCTCCAATACTGGTGATGAGTGGTATGTGCTGGTGGGAGTGGCCAAGGACCTGATCCTGAACCCACGCTCCGTGGCTGGGGGGTTTGTCTACACCTACAAGCTGGTGAACAGTGGTGAGAAGCTGGAGTTCCTGCACAAGGTGAGAGGGGTGGCTGGGGCACTGAGAGGCAGGGTGCTGGGGTAGCTGTTGCCTCACCCCAAGTGCTGTAGGAATATTGCAGGACAGGGTTGTCGTGCTGATGTTACACACTGGAAAGAAGCAGTCTTGGAGAAAACAAAGAATTTGGGACAGCTTTTGGCAGAGATGAGGATTGAACACAGATCTCCTGAGAGTTCCAGTCCTTTGCCTTAGCCCTAAGCTTACCCATCTAATTGGGTGATTGGGAAAGGAGCAGTGTTTATCCAGGCCCCTGTTGGGGAAGGGAGAGCAACAGCTCTGTTTCCTTTTGGATATGAGCTCAGACCTGCTCTGAGCCCTTGTTTATGCAGTGAATTCATCCTTGGGCCCTGGTGCTGAGACTCTCAGTCCTTGGCTGGCCCCACGAAGCTGGTGTGAGCTGTCATGTCTTTGGTTGGGTGTAGAAGTGATTGGTCACCTAGTGACCAGTTTGCTTGACAAGTCTCTGGGGCTTTAGTGAGGGTTTTGGCAGAAATCAAGTTACAATTCTGTTCTCCTTTCCACGTGCTTCCAGCAGGGCTGAGGTAGGAGAGATGAGCATGTGGAAAGGAATGTTAGGGCTTATTCACTTCATACAGTCCTGATGTAATGAGTGGGATCTGTCCTGGACCAGGGCCTTTCCTGGTGTCACTGAACACCCACGTGGAAGTCAACAGTGCTGATGGTGTGAAACAGCTTCTCTCAGCCAGTGCAACCAAGCTAGGAAAGCTCTGTGTGTGTTGCCATTCTCTGCTGGGGCTGATCCTTCTGGCATGGTTGGTGGTGGGAGATTTTTTCAGCCCAGAGTTACTGGAATGGTGGGCACACACTGTAATTATTCCCACTTCCTTCAGTGGCAGCTTCAGAGCATCTGTCACAGATGGCTGAGTTAGATGAAAGCATTTGTTTTAAAAACAGAGGATATGGGTGAGTTCAGGATGAAATCTTTCGCTTGGGTGTAAATCAAAATGAAGAACTGAGGCAACAAGATCCTGGTCTTCTTTTGCTGCCCACCTAGTCAGGGGGTTCTTCCAGCAGTCTTTACCCTTCCCTGAAGGTCCTCTTCTGGCAGTGAAGTGCCCAGAGCTCTGTTAGCACCATGTGTGCTACACTGAAAGGCCTCCAGAGGACTTTGACCTCCTGTAGAAAAAGGTGGTGATGAGAAAATGTTGGAAACCTTGGCCCAGGCCAGCCAGCTTCCACTGGGACTGTTTGCTGAATCCCTTCTGAAGCTTGCTGGAAGGTTAGCTCCTAGTGGGGGAGGTCTCACAGTTGTCCTTTTCTCTCTCCAGACCCCTGTGGAGGAGGTTCCTGCAGCCATTGCTCCATTCCAAGGTAGAGTCTTGATTGGAGTTGGGAAGCTCCTACGTGTCTATGACCTGGGCAAGAAGAAACTGCTTCGGAAGTGTGAGAACAAGGTACTGGCTTTTGGTTCCTGGTCAGGGCTGTGCTCTTGGGGTTGAGTGATGCTTTGCAGTGGAGGGAAACTGGGGTCTAGCAGCTTCTCCAGCCCAAGAGTGTCTGTGGACTTGGACTTCATAGTGCACTTGGACTTAAGGGAGACCTTGTCACCATGTCCCAGCCCATAAAGTGTGGCTGCCAAGAGGATGGAGACTCTTGTTTTAAAAGGGGTCATATGGAAATGACAAGAGGTGATGGGAACTAGTTAGTCCTGGGGGGATTTTGATTGAAATGCAGAAGAACATTTTTCACCCTGAGAACAGTCAGACATGGGAATAATCTCCCAGTGGAAGTGGTGGATTCCCCCACATTGGACAGTTTTAAGGCTCAGCTGAACAGGGTGCTGGGGCACCTCCTTTAAACTATAGTATTACCTAGCAAGGTTGGATCAGATGGTCCCTGAGGTCCCTCCAGGATTCAGAGCTATGTCTGTGCCTTGCTGGGTGCATCCACCTGGAGCAGTGCTGGGGGCTCTGGTTGCACTGGACTGTTGTACCTGCCCCTCAGGCATCACATGGCTTTCCTGCCACCATTCAGGCAGTGGATTTGCAGGCTCCTTTTGTACCAGCTCAGTGCAGGCTGCTCATGGACACCTGCAGGAGTTCCACAAGCCTGTCCAAACCTTTGGCCACCTGCTACAAATGAATGTGTCTTTTCCAGACACAGAACAGCTTGCTGGAAATGTTTCCTTAGGTCAGGTGATCAGCAGGCTGGGAACAGAAATTGGAGGGTGCATGGGATCACCTCTTCAGATCCCCAGACTCTTGAAAAGGGAATTTTCTCCTTGAAGCAGATGATCCTTCTTGCTGAGCCTCTGCAGTGCTCCAGGAAAAGAAATTGCAGAGCAAGTTTTTCTAACTCTTAATTTTCTGCTCCTCCTTCTTTTGTGAGCTGCAAAACCTGTGCCAGCTGCTCCTGGCTGCACAAAGGAACTCCAGCAGGTTCACAGGCAGGCTGGGAGCTTGGAGGGGAACATTTTATTTTTTTAATGTGTTGAATGTTTTTTGTGTTTAATTTGGGGGTTTTTAATCCTAAAATATGATTTGCCTGAAAAATGGGAACTTTCCTCCTTACATCTTCTACGAATGGTGCAGCAAGGGGACCCTGAAGCAGTGCCTGCTTGAGAATGTCCCTGGCATCTCAGTTCCCAGGTCCAGTGCTTCTCTGGGCATTCCTTGTGCTCAGCAGGGTGAGGATGATGTGTGGAGGGGGTTGGGTTGCAAGGCTGGGGCTGCAGGGTGCCAGAAAAGAGGTAATTTAAAAGGAATGATGACAAATGGGGAATGTGCCCCAGTCCTTAGGGAGGAAGCGTTTTGAGTTGGAGTAGGGTAGAGTGAATAGGTTACACTTCCTGGTCTGAAGCACTCAAGTTTGGACCTTTCTCTCTCCAAAGCACATTGCCAACTACATCTGTGGGATCCAAACCATTGGGCACAGGGTGATTGTTTCAGATGTTCAGGAGAGTTTCATCTGGGTACGTTACAAGAGGAACGAGAACCAGCTCATCATCTTTGCTGATGACACCTACCCCCGCTGGGTCACCACAGCAACTCTCCTGGATTATGACACTGTGGCTGGAGCAGACAAGTTTGGCAACATCTGTGTGGTGAGTTTGTGCCTCAGAGAAGCTGGGGGTTTTGTTGTTATTTTTTTTTCTGTTTGGACAAGATTTATTTTGCCTTCAAACATCCATGATTTGTCTGAAAAGAATGAGGATCTGTGCTCAGCTGGAGGCAACGCCCTGGACCACTCACTTGTTTTGATGGGGTGGTTCCTTGTCAGAGCCAACTGCTGCAGTTTATCAGGTTGCTCATGAAAGCCCACAAGTTAATGCACAAGCAGGTCAATAAAATACATTGCTGAAGCATTCAATGACTTGTGTGAAAATTGCCCCCAAACTTGCTGTCAGTGAGCCTTGAAACAAAGCTTGTGGCTGTGAAAGGGCTCAGGAGAAGTTGTGTCAGGGTTATCACTCTTTACTTTCACTGGCATTGAGCTTTCCCTGTTACTTCCTCTCAGAAGTTGGCTTTGTCAGTGCTGACACTTCCCCACTTGGCTGCATTTCAGCAGGGGAGGAGGAAAGAATAGATGGTCTTTCTTGCCAGAGCTTTGATCTCTCCCTGAAGTGTGCTTGGGAGTGCAGAGTTCAGCCAGTGGCTGACACTTGCTGCCTGCAGGATTTGCCTGATGCACAGGAATCCATCCTCTTTGGTTTTCCTGCCCCCCACATCCATCAAACTGTTGCTTTAGTGGGAACCACCTTCAGAAGGTTTTGATGGTACCTCCCAGGATGCACATGCTGAGCCAGGCAGGGACCAGCCATGAGGTCCTGCCTGTGTTTCTGAGTCAGTCATGACAACATGTTGTCCTCTAAAAGTCTTCTTGGAGTGGCAAAGGAATGATTTTGCTGTAAGCATGAAGTCCTTCTTGTAGAGCCCACCAAAAGCAGCCTTTCACAGATCCCAAGGGTTCTCCAGAGATCACCTCCTGCTTCCCTGCAACTTGTTGACTTTTCCCACACAGGTGAGGTTGCCTCCCAACACCAACGATGAGGTAGATGAGGATCCCACAGGCAACAAAGCTCTCTGGGACAGGGGCCTGCTGAATGGAGCATCACAGAAGGTAACTCTTCATGGAAAGGGCATGGATTTTGTGGGAAAAGAACACGCTGCTTTTCTGGGAAGTCCTCTGCAGTGTTGTCCAGGAGATGTATTGGCAGTTCTGCTCTTACACATCTCCTGTGATCAGTTTTCACTGTCCCTGGGAGCCAAATCCAGCCTCTGCAGCAGGAGCTGTTGGCTGGAAGCAGCAGGCTCATTTTCTTCCCCTGCTTTCCCTCATTACTTCCATCCATTTGTCCAGCTCCAGAGGGTAGTTCAGCAGCCTGCTGAGTTTTGCCATCTGGTCACAGGTGGAAGGCACTTCCTCTTTGACAGAGGCATTTCAGAACTAGCAGGTGGCCAAATTTATTCCTCTCTCAAGCCTTTTGATGCTTTTCTCTGAGCTAAAGAAAAAACAAAACAACCAACAAGCTTCTGTGCTTGATTTCCAGGCTGAAGTGATCATGAATTACCACGTGGGAGAGACAGTGCTTTCCTTACAGAAGACCACCCTGATCCCAGGAGGTTCTGAATCTCTTGTCTACACCACCTTATCAGGGGGGATAGGGATCTTGGTCCCTTTTACTTCCCACGAGGTGAGCAATTCCCATCATCATCCTGCTTTTCTGTGTGCTCATCCCAGGTGGATGTGCTGCATCCCCTGGGGGTAACTCCAGGGCTCTGCAGTGCCTGAAAATCTGGGGCTGCAGGAAAGGCTCTGAGGCCAAGGGGGAGAGGAGGAGCCTGTTAACTCCTCCTGCACTGGCTTGGTGAGGAGCTGAGTTCTTGTTCCTCTGCTCTTCTAAACACGTTCATGCTCCAGAGCAGCTCTGGGGTGACTTAGTGTCTCTGAGGAGGGATCCTTTGGTGTGCCTTGTGTACCCTGCCAATTACTGCTCAGGCACTGATGCTTTAGGGCCTGAAGATGATCTTCTTGGCCTCCTGGAGCAGCAGATGCCCAGACATTGACTGTTGGAGCTGCACAGGTCCTGGGAGGCTGATCCTGGCTGAGTTGGCTGCTTGGCTCTGCCATGGGTGCTCCCAGGCTGGAAGTGGTTGCGGGTGTGACCATGACCTTGGCTGCTGCTCCAGCTGAACCTGGTAACAGCAGGGCTCCAGCCAGGGGCTGGTGGTGCCTGACACCTGCCCTTGACTGTTCCCTGACCAATTCTTCCATCTCCCTAGGATCATGACTTCTTCCAGCACGTGGAGATGCACCTGAGATCTGAGCACCCTCCTCTCTGTGGACGAGACCATCTCAGTTTCCGCTCCTACTACTTCCCGGTGAAGGTAGGGCTGGGTGTTTGGGACTGGGGGTCCATTTTGGGTTCTTAACCCTTCTCATGAGCCTTCTGAGAGCTGGTTTGGAGCCCCAGAGATGCTGCTGCTGTGCTGCTTCTTGCCACAGCACCTCCTTTTCCATCAGAAGCAGCTCTTGGTGTGACTAAGTCAGACTGGGTGTTGCCTGGGGGATGATTTTTTTCCCACCATTGAAAGGGAAATCTGATAAGAAGTGGCTGTTCCTGCTTTTGAGGAGCTCTGTTTGAAGCTGTTACTTCTGTGACCAAAAAGGGTCCTGAGTGCTGTGGACCAGAGTCACCAGTTGGTAACTACTACCAGAGGAACATGTAGCATGAGTCAAAAAGCTGTCCCAGCCCTGTCCAAGCACAGAGGGTGTTATTCCTGCTCTCGAGGAGCTTGGGGGCTGGTTTGCAGGGTGCAGAAGCCTCCAAGATGTCTCACATCTGCCTGAAGGTGCCTTTTGGTCACCTCCTACAGCCCTCCCAGCGCCTGGACATGAGTCACATCCATCTTCCCTTCAGCTGCACCCAGGCTTTATGGGTTTCTCCTCTGTTAATCAAGCTGACCACTAATTAATTTGATGCTAACCACTGCTATTCAGAAGCTGAGGTCACCAAGCACGGCCTTGTTTCCAGGACAGGATTAAGAACCTCCTGGGAACAAACTGTTGCCCTTTCCCCCCCCCCTCCTCGAGGCAGTTCAGTGCCTCTGTGTGGTGCCCATTCACTCCCCTCCTCCTCCCCCCTCCAGAATGTGATCGATGGGGACCTGTGTGAGCAGTTCAACTCCATGGAGCCCAACAAACAGAAAAATGTGGCTGAAGAGCTGGATAGGACCCCACCTGAGGTGTCCAAGAAGCTGGAGGACATCCGCACCCGCTACGCTTTCTGAGGGCTCTGGCCTTGGGTTTTGGGGTTGGTTTCCCTCCCTTTTCTGTTGTTTTTTGTTGTTGTTTTTTTTTTTTTTTAAATAGTTGTTTTCTCCTCGTGGTTTTATGTTTCAAAGTTTAATGTGAATGCAGCATCATGTGAAATCTCCCCAGCACATCCCACTGCTCTGTGTGGAGGCTCCTGATGGTTCTGGGTGGGCAGGGAAGGGGATTCCCTCTTGGGAAGTGCCTGAGAGCCCAGGGGGGTGTCTTGTGCTTAGGGCAGATCCAGCTGAGCCTCCTTAGGATGCAACTTCCCAGTTTTTTGGTCAAGGAAACAGCTGTTGCAGGCCTGGGAATTACCAGGCTCCTTTTAGTAGCCCAGTGGCAAGAATCTCTGGGCTTCCAGTAGCCCTGGGAAGCCTGGCTGGGCAGGGGGTGTAATTGGCCCTGAACCTTTTCTTCTGAATGGCGAGGGGGGTGTTTTTGGATTCACCATTTCTGAACTGTTTTCCCTGTAAATAGAGTTTTGTACAATGTTGACTCTCTTGGGGGTTGGGGGGGGGAGAGAGAGAGAGAGAGAGCAGGGCCTGTGGCTGGGACTTGATTTGTTTCATAATAACTTTGGCAAGAGCAGCGTCTGGGCGCTGGGGCTGCGAGCAGCACATGAAGAATAAAAAGCCTGTTTTTTAACGAGCCTGACTGAGCTCTTCTCCTTCTTCTCCTTCCCCACCAGCTGTGCCTGACCTGGGGGTGGGTGGAGGAGGGGACAGAAACGTGCACACCCCTCAACCCCTGTACCCTGCTGTTGGCCTCCCGAGCTCACTCCCAACCTCCCTTCTGGAGCTGGCAGCGGGTCCTGGGACTCGGAGCAGGGAGAAGGGCTGGGAGGGAAGGGTCTGGCCCCCAGCTACTGTTCCTCCAGCCCTTCCAGGGCACGGCTGCGGCTCAAAGCTCCTCCCGTTGCCCAGAGGAGCTGCTGTGGCTCCCGGAGGAGGAGCCGGCTGCACCCAGGACAGGCAGGGAAGGTGCTCCTGGCTGTGCAGGGCTCCACAGCTCACCCACCCCCAGCAGGTGCTTCCCGTTCCCTCTCTGCTCCCTGCCTGTAGTGGAGCCAGAGCCCTCCCTGGATGTGTGACATCCACCGAGGGGCCTCACCTGGCACCTCCTCCCCGGGGGGGGGCTCAGGAAGGGGGGGGGGTGGTCCCAGCTTCCTGCTGCATCCGCAGGGAGCAGCTTCCACCTTAAGGAAGGTGAGGGTGCTCTCTCCTGCCCCCTCCTTGGCACCCTCCCTCTCTCCTGCCCCCTCTTTGGCACCCTCCTCTCCCTGCTCCTTGCTCCTTTCCCCAGGGCTGTGCCCTTTGGCTCTGATGTGGCACCAGCTGCTGCCCCACCCCTCCTGGGTGGGGGGTGAAGGGGCCCCTCTGCCCTGCCTGCAATTCCCTGGGAGTGGCTCCTTTGTCACCTCCGGTCGCTCCAACCTGCCCTTGGAGGTGGTTGGGCACCCTTGGAGCCCTGGGGGTGCCCACCCCTTCCCCGTGCTACCCCCATCCCCTGGGAAACCAGCAGCACTTCCAGGAGAGCTCCAGCAGGGCTCAGCACGGCAGGGATGAAATCCCACCCGCAGGGTGGTGCCTGGGGAAGGGTCTTCCCAAACTGCCTTCCCAGCACATGGGTTTCCTTCCTCAGCCTGGGTAAATCCTTTGGGAAGGGCCGCAGTCCGACCCGGGAGGGGCTTAGTCCCAACCTGGAGGAGCCGATGGGCAACCCTGGGAACCCCCAGGCCCCCTTTTCCCGGGGGTCTCCAAAGCTGAAGGCCCTGCCAGCCCCTCCCTGGGGCCGAGGAGTTTCCCCTGGGGAGGGTCCTGCTGTTTGCCTTGAGTTCAGCCCAGCGGTGATTTCCCCGGGGGAAAAAACCACCCCCCTCCTCGGGCTGTGCGAGCTCCACGTTTCCCCTCCTCTTCCTCACCCTCATCCCGCCTGCCGAGCTGCTGCCGACGTGGGCGAGGAACGCTATTGAATGGCTTCCCCCTCCTGGCAACGGATGCGGGCACAAATCCTTGCGGGAACACACCTGGGTGTGTGAGAGAGGAGCGGGAACCAGCTCCTTCCCTTGGGCTGGGAGAGGAGCATCCTGACCCCAGGGCTGGGGAGGGGCCAGGGCAGTGCCCGGGAGCAGGGCCTGGG
>NW_009953392.1:0-1123 GCF_000747805.2 Chaetura pelagica | reverse complement strand
CAGGGTGCTGGAGGTGCAGTGTGGGTGGGGGAGCACCCCGGGGGGCACCCAGGTGGGTTGGGGGTGCAGGGGGGAGCACCCTGAGGGGTGGGAGGGACATGCAGGGAGCTCAGCTGAGCACCCTGGGGACCCCCAGCTGGGCCAGACGAGCACCCTGGGGTCTCCTTCCTGTTGGGCAGCTGAGCACCCCAAGGGGCAGGCTGGGACCCCGGGGGGGTTAGTTGGGCACCCTGGGGACACCCAGCTGGACTAGTTGAGCTCCTTGGGGACAACTGGGTGGGCCATCCCTGGGGACACCCAGCTGGGCTGGCCTTGAGGACACCAAGGGACACCTGGCTGGGCTACCTGTGTGAGCTGTGGGCAACTGTCTGAGCTGGTTGAGCAGCCTCAGAACACCCAGCGAGGTTAACCAAGCACCCTGGGGACACCTGGGGGGTTAACCAAGCACCCTGGGGACACCTGGGGGATTAACCAAGCACCCTGGGGACACTGAGCTAGGTTAGCTGAGCACCCTGGGGACACCTGAGTGGGTTAGTCAAGCACCTTGGGGACACCTGGCTGGGTTAACCAAGCACCCTGGGGACACCCGGGTGGGTTAACCAAGTACCCTGGGGACACTGAGCTAGGTTAGCCAAGCACCTTGGGAACACCTGGGTGGGTTAGTTGAGCACCTTCGGGACACTGAGCTAGGTTAGCTGAGCACCTGAGACACCCCTGAGTGGGTTAACCAAGCACCTTAGGGATACCCAGGTGGGTTAGTTGAGCACCTTCGGGACACTGAGCTAGGTTAGCCAAGCACCTTGGGAACACCTGGGTGGGTTAGTTGAGCACCTTGGGGACACTGAACCAGGTTAGCTGAGCACCTGAGACACCCCTGAGTGGGTTAACCAAGCACCTTGGGGATACCCAGGTGGGTTAGTTGAGCACCTGGGGGACCCACGGGTGGGTTGAGCACCTTGGAGACACCCGGGTGGGTTAGTTGAGCACCTTGGGGACCCCTGGGTGGGTTAGTTAAGCACCTGGGTGACACTGAACCAGGTTAGTTGAACACCTGGGTGGGTTAGTTGAGCACCTGAGGGACACTGAACCGGTTTAGTTGAGCACCTTGGGGACACCCAGGTGG
>NW_009953391.1:68207-90456 GCF_000747805.2 Chaetura pelagica | reverse complement strand
GCTTTTGCAGCCGTTCAATCTCTTGTTGTAATCCCTCATTTCCCTGGCGCAGTGTTGAATACCCCTGTTCCACCGTTACGGGATAAGGTTTGACTATGTAGGTCCTAGGGTTTGGTGTCTGTGGCCAACAGTAAAGGAGCAAAGGTCGACTATGTAGGGCCCAGGGTTTGGTGTCTGTGGCCAACTGTATGGAAGCTAAGTTCGACTATATAGGGCCAAGTGTTAGGTGTCTCTGGCCAACTGTAAGGAAGCTATGTTCGAATATATAGGGCCAATTATTAGGTGTCTGTGGCCAACTGTAAGGAAACTAAGTTCGATTATGTAGGGCCAAGGGTTTGGGTCTGAGACCAACTATTACCGGATTAGGCTCGACTATGTAGGGCCAAGGGTTTGGGGTCTGAGGCCAACCATCTCAGGCCTGGGATAGACGATTTAGTGCCAAGGGTTTGGGGTCTGTGGCCAACTGTAAGGAAGCTGACTTCGAATATGTAGGGCAAAGGGTTAGGTGTCTGTGGCCAACTGTAAGGAAGCTAAGTTCAATTATGTAGGGCCAAGGATTTGGGTGTGAGGCCAAATATAAGGCACCTAAGTTCGAATACATAGGGCCAAGGGTTTTGGGTCTGAGGCCAACAGTTACGAGATTAGGTTTGACTATGTAGGGCCTAGCGCTTGGCGTCTGGCCAACAGTAAAGCAGCTACGTTTGACTATCTAGGGCCAAGGGTTTGGGGTCTGAGGCCAACTGTAAGGAAGCTAAGTTCGACTATGTAGGGCCAAGGGGTTGGGGTCTGAGGCCAACAGTTACGAGATTAGGTTTGCCTATGTAGGGCCTAGCGCTGGGCGTCTGGCCAACAGTAAAGTAGCTACGTTTGACTATCTAGGGCCAAGGGGTTGGGGTCTGAGGCCAACAGTTACGAGATTAGGTTTGCCTATGTAGGGCCTAGCGCTGGGCGTCTGGCCAACAGTAAAGTAGCTACGTTTGACTATCTAGGGCCAAGGGGTTGGGGTCTGAGGCCAACTGTAAGGAAGCTAAGTTCGACTATGTAGGGCCAAGGGTTTGGTGTCTGAGACCAATTATTACCAGATTAGGTTCGACTATGTAGGGCCAAGGGTTTGGGGCCTGAGGCCAACCGTCTCAGGCGTGGGATAGACGATTTAGTGCCAAGGGTTTGGGGTCTGTGGCCAACTGTAAGGAAGCTGAGTTCGAATATGTAGGGCAAAGGGTTTGGTGTCTGTGGCCAGCTGTAAAGAAGCTGGCTTTGAATATGTAAAGGGTTTGGGGTCTGTGGCCAACTGTAAGGAAGCTATGTTCGAATACGTAGGGCCAAAGGTTTCGGGTCTGAGGCCAACCGTTACGGGATTAGGTTTGACTATGTAGGGCCTAGGTTTTGGCGTCTGTGGCCAACAGTAAAGGAGCTAAGGTCGGCTATGTAGGGTCGAGGGTTTGGGGTCTGTGGCCAACTGTAAGGAAGCTGAGTTTGAATATGTAGGGCAAAGGGTTTGGTGTCTGTGGCCAGCTGTAAAGAAGCTGGCTTTGAATATGTAGGGCAAAGGGTTAGGTGTCTCTGGCCAACTGTAAGGAAGCTATGTTCAAAAATGTAGGGCCAATTATTAGGTGTCTGTGGCCAACTGTAAGGAAGCCAAGTTCGATTATGTAGGGCCAAGGGTTTGGGGTCTGAGGCCAACCGTCTCAGGCCTGGGATAGATGATTTAGTGCCAAGGGTTTGGGGTCTGTGGCCAACTGTAAGGAAGCTGAGTTCGAATATGTATGGCGAAGGGATAGGTGTCTGTGTCCAAGTGTAAGGTAGCTAAGTTCGAATATGTAGGGCCAAAGGTTTCGGGTCTGAGGCCAACCGTTACGGGATTAGGTTTGACTATGTAGGGCCTAGGGTTTGGCGTCTGTGGCCAACAGTAAAGGAGCTAAGGTCGACTATGTAGGGCCCAGGGTTTGGTGTCTGTGGCCAACAGTAAAGGAGCTAAGTTCGAATATGTAGGGCCAAGTGTTAGGTGTCTGTGGCCAACTGTAAGGAAGTTAAACTCGACTATGTAGGGCCAAGGGTTAGGTGTCTCTGGCCAACTATTACGGGGCCAGGTTCGACTATGTAGGGCCAAGGGTTTTCTGTGTGAGGGCAACTGTTTCAGAGCTAGGTTCGAATATGTAGGGCCAAGGGTTTGGGGTCTGTGGCCAACTGTTACGGAGTTAGGTTCTATTATGCAGGGCCAAGGGTTTGCTGTGTGAGGACAACTGTTTCAGAGCAAGGTTCTACTATGTAGGGCCAAGGGCTTGGGGTCTGAGGGCAACAGTTATGGGATTTGTTTCGACTATGTAGAGCCAAGGGTTTTCTGTGTGAGGACAACTGTTTCAGAGCTAGGTTCCAATATGTAAGGCCAAGTATTTGGGGTCTCTGGCCAACCATCTCAGGGCTAAGATCGAGTATGTAGGCCAAAATTTTGGGGTCTGTGGCCACCCGTCGCATGTCTAGGATCGACACTGTAGGGCTTAGGCTTAGGGGTCTGTGGCCAACTGTTGCTGGGTTAGGTTCGACTATGTAGGGCCAAGGGCTTGGGGTCTGAGCCAACAGTTACGGGATTAGTTTCAACTATGTAGGGCCAAGTGTTTGGGGTCTGAGGCCAACCGTCTCAGGGCTAGTATTGACTATGTAGGGCCAAGGGTTTGGGGTCTGTGGCCAACCGTCTCTAGGCCGGAATCGACTATGTAGGGTCCGGAGTTTGTGGTTTCTGGCAAACTGTGTCGGAGCTATGTGTCACTATATAGGGCCAAGCTTTTGTAGTCTGTGGCCAACCTTCTCAGTGCTCGTATCGACTATGTAGGGCCAAGGGTTTGCTGTCTGTGGCCAACTGTCTCAGGGGTAAGATCGACTATGTAGGGCCCAGGGTTTGTGGTCTGTGGCCAACAGTGTCCTGGCTACAATCAACTATGTGGGTCAAATGATTTGGGGTCTGTGGCCAACCGTCTCAGGGCAGGATTAACTATTTAGGGCCAAGGGTTTGATGTCTGTGGCCAACCGTCTCGGTCCTAGGATCAACACTGTAGGTTCAAGGGTTTGTGATCTGTGGTCAACCACCTCTGGGCCAGGATCGACTATGTAGGGTCCAGAATTTGGGGTTTGTGGCAAACTGTCGGAGCTATGTGCCACTGTATAAGGCAGAGACTTATGTAGGGCTAACGGTTTGGGGTCTGTGGCCAGCTGTTTCGGGGCTAGGTTGGACTATGTAGGGCCAAGGGTTTAGGGTCTCTGGCGAACCGTCTCAGGGCTAGGATCAACTATGTAGGGCCCAGGGTTTGGGGTCTGTGGCCAACCGTCTCAGGGCTAGGATCCATTATGTAGGGCTGAGATGGTTGGCCACAGACCCCAAAACCTTGGCCCTGCATAGTTGAAACTAATCCCGTAACTGTTGGCCTCAGACAGCAAGCCCTTGACCCTACATAGTAGAACCTAGCTCTGAAACAGTTGGCCTCCGACCCCAAACCATTGGCTCTACATAGTCGAAACTAACCACGTCACAGTTGGGCACAGACATCAAACCGTTGGCCCTACATAGTTGAAACTAATCCCGTAACTGTTGGCCGGGAGCGGGCACAGGCGGTCATCGTGTTCCCCCCCCCCCCCCTTTCTCTGTTTCTCCGGGCAGCGGGAATGGCGTTCAGGTACTGCAGCGGGGTCTTGTCCCAAGCAGGCACAGAGAGTGAGCAAAGCCTTGCAGATCTTACTCTCTTCTTTCAGATCAGAGATCATTGTTCCAGAAAGTACCACTGAGGCAGTTTTTAACCTATTGTCTATTTTTCTGCCAGTTATTATAACCCTTGTGCTGCTTTCTTGCCATGCACTTATCTGGTAGGGCAAGAGGCCTGCTCATTCCATCCTTGATTGAATCAGAGAAAAGGCATCGCTCTTGCTTTGCTGGCTTGAAAGGCTTTTTTTTTTTTAGTCTTATGTAGGGGGAAGGAGATGGACCGTTCCCCACACCCAGGAACAGACTGCTCCAGCACAGGCTGCCCACAGAGCCATGGCTGCTTCAGGAACAGCCACCTGCCAGAGCATGGGGTCCTCCATGGCTGCAGGTCCACATCTGCCCCACCGTGGTACTTAACAGCTGCTGCTTCCCTTTTTCCTCCACCATGGTCCTTCAAGGGATGCTCCAGTGTGCTCCTGCATGGGTTACAGGGGGACAGCTACCATCTTCTGATGAGTAAAGCTTGGGGTTTTGTTTGTTAATCAAATCTTGCTTGTGTAAGGCAAATGGAAAGCCCCTAAATTGCTGATATGCCTCTTCAAAGCCAGGCTTGTCTTTGGCCTTGGGAACCCAAGGAAATGTATCTTGTTTGGGCATCCAAGGATGAGAAGACTGCAAAAATGTAACTACCTAGTGCTTATAATGCATAAAGGCATAGTGTAATGCATCAAGTGAATATTGTATGGGGAAGCATTGGGTGTAACACTATGCGGAGGTAATCCTCTGGGAACAAAGAAAAGATGCATCAACTTCAAGGCAGCACTAACACACAGACGCAGAGTACCTCAGGAGTGTCACGTATGCTGAAACTTGAGAAGATGTAAAATGGGACTTGTGAAGGGGGAATCGCACGCAGTTGTTTGGTTTTTTTCAAAGCAATAGCTTTGAGGCTCCCCAGTGCTGTTTTGCTTACTGCTGCTTGCTCAATAAACCAATTAAACTAATTGGCTAGTTCCTGTCAATTTTTTGGAACACAATTTATAACAATCTCACCATGGGCTGCAGGGGAACCTCTGCTCAGGCACCTGTGAAGGACCATATATTTCCTCACACAAACATAACATGCCCTTTAGGTCAGCAGTCACAACTGGCTTCAAGACGGCTGCTCCACGTGGCGCTCTAAACCCTCTCCAGCCTCCTCTGCCAGAAAACAACAACTGGGATGCCCTGAGGGAGCAGCTGCTGATGGAGAGGAGCAGTGGCGGGAAAACGGCAACAATGTTGCAAACCGCAAGTCTGCAGTGGAGGGGAAAAGTCCCCTCTGATGGCTGAGAAGCCTAGAAATATGAAACAGGCCAATTGGGAGCAAAGGAGACCTATAAAGAGACAGTGTGCGCACTGCTTTGCACACGCTTTTGCACAGACACTGCGGCTGCTGCTTTTATGGGGTGACCTGCACCTTGGGGGTGCCTGCCTGAGGTCCCCGGCTCCCAGCTCACTCCTGCTAGCCCGGCTCCCAGCTCATCCCTGCAGCCTGGCTCCCGGCTGGTCCCGGCTCCCGCTTCACCTGCAGTCCCAGCTAATCCTTGCAGATCCGTGCTTGACCCTGCCTTGCCCGCGGCTTTTCCTGCCAGCTTGCCTGAGGTCCTGCCAGCTTGCCTGAGGTCCCTGCCCGCTGCTGAGCACGTGCAGTGAGACTTCTCCCTGCCACCCGTGGTTCTAAAACCGGTTGCAGGGGAAGTCACCTGCAGCTACAAGTACATACAGCATCTCAGGAACAAAGTAAGGAATTGTATTTTGGGCATAATTCTCTCCCTAAGGTGTTCCTGTCTCACTTACCTGCACACAAACCGTGACCCTATATGGGACAAGTGTCAGGCATATCCCTCCTTCCTCCTCCCCTCATAGGTAATTAATCTGGGTGTGTAAGTAAGGTGTACCTATATATAAGTATTAAGGCATATATAAGTTCTTGGTATTTGGTGTTTAAAAGATATTTCATGTAATAGGTAAAATACGGTATTTGTTCATTAAAAGTTTTGAAAGTCTCTGCAGCAGCAGCGAACAGTTGATTTCTTGTTGGTATGCTGGGAGGGGGCATGTCACTATGTTTCTTTAAGAGTCAGTTTCAGGGCAGCGGGGAGGACTCATCTCCGCCTCCTCTCCGCCCTCATCTCCGCCTCCTCTCTAGACCAATAGAGGACAGGAAGAGACCCCCTGACAACAGCCCGCACATGCAGGGACTATAAAGGGCTGTGACGTTGATTGACGGGTGCGCCGTTGGCAGAGCGGAGACTGCCCGGCAGCCCAGCGCTGTTTTGCTTGTTGTTCGCTTACTTAATAAACTAAATTGATTAATTGGACTGGTTCCTGTCAATTATTGGGCCACTATTTATAACATTTCACAACTCCTATGTGTTTTAATTACCCTTTTTGAACCTCCTGCCCCAAATTGTTTTATTTTTCCCTTCAATAAACTGTGTATTCGTAAATTCTAATTGGGGATTGGCTGCTGTTATTGGAAACACTAGCGAGCACTGAACAAGTGTCTCACCCAAAAAGTCAGTGCCGAAGCCCCTGCTCCTCTGTGAGAGGTGAGCGCCATGTGCGGACCTCTCGGCAGATCCTGATAAGCTAAATTAACTCCAAAAAGGAGATATAATAGGTTGTGAATCATGACAGCACCTCCTCCCACTTCTTGTTGACAGACCCTGCTCACTGGTCTCCCCTCTGCTTTCCACCTCTGCTTCTTCCATATGTTAATTACACATCCATTGTCCCTGAGGGCTCAGCCTTGGCCAGAACTGTGGCCACACATTTTAGGGAGCTTTTCAGTGTCTTACAGGAGCTTCCCCTGGGGCCCCTCCTCCACTACCAAACCAGCACCAGGCCAAACCAGCACAGTAACATGGTCCCAGCTAGTTCTAGGCATGCGTGAGTCTCTACAGCCAACACCAGGGCTTTGTGATGTGGGGCCTGTTGCCCAGAAACCATTGTGACAGAGATCTCCATGGTGGCCCTGGGGTTATATAATGAGCCTGAGCCTTGGGGTGCTCACTCCCAGGAGACCACCTCCATCAGGAGGCAGAAGCTTCCCTGAACGCCTGTGGCACGTCTGCAGCAGAGACTACCCAACGTGTCCATGGAGAAGGAGGAAAAGGCCCATTCTCTGCCTGCCAAGGGGCTGCCAGGACTGCAGCAGAGGCGCCAGGTGAGGGATGGGATGGGGCAGGAGAGAGAGGGGAGCCCCTGGCCACAGGAGCTCTCCCAGCTCTCCCAGGATATGGTGGAGCGATATGGGGTTGAAGGCCACACTCACACAGCCTCTCTCCTCGGCTTTTCTTGGCAGTCTGACAGCCTGGCACACAGGCTGGCACTGCCCCACAACAGGGAGGCACAGCAGGAGACAGCCCATCGGTCATCCCTGCCACCACTCCCCAGGCAGGCAGCGGCACCTGAGCAGGCACCTGCAGCTCGGCTCCAAGGAGCTGCCAGCACCTGCCCCAAGCTGCCCCCTCTGCCACCTGCACCCCCTGTACCTTCGGCCAGGGGCAGGGAAATGGCCGCCAGCACCTGCCCCCAGCTGCCCCCTCTGCCCCCTGCCAGCACCTGCCCCAAGCTGCCCCCTCTGCCACCTGCACTCCCTGTACCTTCAGCCAGGAGCATATCCAGCAGCACCACAGGCAGCGACCACCAACAGCCTGTCCCATCTGCTGGGGGCATCTGGGGTGAGCAGGGCAGAGCCACCAGGGTGGGGAGCTGGAGGCCTGTCCCACACAGTCCCTCAGCCTCTGCTGCCGGCGGGGCCTCCATGCCAGCTGCCCTGGGCAGGGATGAAGGACCAGGATGCCGAGAACACAACTTGAAATGTATCATGGGCCAGCTCAACATCAGGGCACAGTCTGTGCGTCATGGAACTACTATGGATCATCTGTCAGTCCTGTCCATCCAGACGGTGCATCTGGAGGTGCACCAGAGGAGGCGTTTGTCCTGCAGCGAGCACAGCCCAGCCCAGCCCAGGAGAGCAACCCTGCTGGGGCAGCAGGATGGCCCAGAGGAGAGGCAGCTCCAGCAGCAGGAGGGCAGGGAGTGGCATTCATCCCAGATGCAGTCGATGCAGCTCAATGTCAGAGCCAAGAAGGTGAGTGCTGAGGACCACAAGGGCAGGGGCAGGACAGGCTGATGGAACCTCTCTGTTCCTGGAGTCAGCTGCTGCTCTGCAGAGCTGTAGCTGCATCGCCTTCTGCATCTCTGCCCTGGTAGCCACTGCTGGCAGGTCCCTAGCAGGCATTTGCTGGTGGGAGCCAGGCTGCCTTTACCATCCCCATGCTCTCCTTCCAGATCTGCAAGGTGAGCTTGAACCCGTGTCAGCCAGAGGTCACACACAGGGAAATCCCAAAGGCTACCAGGGGCAAAGAGGACAGTTTGGAGTGGCTGGAAGCCCATGGACCTAGGAGGTCAGGTGGGGGCAGCAGGGCAGCAGGGAGGAGAGTCCTGCCATTGCCAGAGGATAAGCCAGAGGCCTTGACCCAGGAGGATAAGGAGGAGGATGAAGAGGAGGAGGATGACAGCGACCAAGAGCTGTCTCAAGCAGATGATACCAGTATCTGCAACATCGAGGTCAATCCTTTGTCCCCAGAGCTCTTTCAGGACCACTGCACTAGCTCCCAAGAAGGACCCAGCCCACCCAGCAGCTCAAGCACAGAATCTGCAGGAGAGAAAGCTGGTGACCAGCAGAGCCCATCCTCTGATTCAGCATGGAACATAGATGCTGAGCCACGAAATTCTGCCTTGGCCAGAGGTCTTGAGGAAGAGGATCAACTTGTACCTCTGCCTGCTGTTGCACAAGAGAAGGTCAAAGTACCATCTCCTGTATTCAGTGAGAAGGACACAGCAACAGAGTCAGAGCAAGAGGAACCTGCCCTACACAGCTCCTCAGATGATGATGACCTGGCCCTCCTGGACACCGATCAGTGCAATGTGAGTGAGGTAACAGGCAGGGCTGTGGTGGTGACCCAGGGACCTGGCCAGCAAGATACAGCAACAGAGTCAGAGCAAGAGGAACCTGCCCTACACAGCTCCTCAGATGATGATGACCTGGCCCTCTTGGACACTGATCAGTGCAATGTGAGTGAGGTAACAGGCAGGGCTGTGGTGGTGACCCAGGGACCTGGCCAGCAAGATACAGCAACAGAGTCAGAGCAAGAGGAACCTGCCCTACACAGCTCCTCAGATGATGATGACCTGGCCCTCCTGGACACCGATCAGTGCAATGTGAGTGAGGTAACAGGCAGGGCTGTGGTGGTGACCCAGGGACCTGGCCAGCAAGACACAGCAGCCAAGGCAGAGACTGAGGAGACTGCCCTGCACAGCTCTTCAGATGATGACCTGGCTCTGCTGGATGCCGACCAGTTCATTGTGAGTGAGGTAACAGGCAGGGCTGTGGTGGTGACCCAGGGACCTGGCCAGCAGGACACAGCAGCAGAGGCAGAGACTGAGGAGCCTGCTGTGCACAGCTTCTCAGATGATGACCTGGCTCTGCTGATCACCAACCAGGGCACTGTGGGCGAGATGCCAGGCAGAATGACCTGTTCCCAGCCCCCCAAGGGGCTGCCAGGCCTGCAGCAGAGGTGCCAGGTGAGAGACTGGGTGGGAGGGGGAGGCCGTGGATGTTGCCATGGGGCCAGGCATGCGGCATCGTGGGGGTCTTTGTGCTGAGGCAGGCGCCCCCATCCTGAATGTCCTCCTCCTGCCCACAGCTGGGCCACAGCAGAACTGCAGGGCAGACAAAGTCAGGGTGGGGACAATGTGCTAGGCTGCCCTGCTCAGAGAGCTGGCAGGCCCTGCGAGGAGGGAGATGCTGATGGGTGGGTGGGAGGTACAGGAGGTACAAGGTGGGATTGGCCCCTGTGGGAAGCTGAGCCCAGACATGCCCCATGCCCAGCCAGCTATCGGGGAATGCTGGGGGAAGCTTCCAGGAGTGGCCGTGGGCAGCAAGATCCCAGCCCTTTCCACTTGCCAGATATGGGAGCAGGGCTGAGTGCTGCTCTGGGGGCTGCCAGGGTGGCCCAGCAGCAGGAGCTTTCCCAGCTGGGACACAGGAGCTGTGGGGACAAAGGCCACACTCACACAGTCTCTCTCCTCTGCTTCTCTTGCAGTCAGACAGCCTGGCACATGAGGTGGCACAGCAGGAGACAGTCTGCCAGTCACCGCTGCCACCGCTCCTCAGGCAGTCAGGGGCATCCTGGAGTGAGCAGGACAGAGCTGCCAGGGCAGAGATCTGGGTTCCTGCCATGCCCACACCCAGAGCCTCTGTCACAGCTCGGTATGGGACAGCCTGGCACCGCATCCGTGAGGCTATTGCCAAGTTGCTCCCTGAGCACCGGGGACCTGGCCAGAAGCTGGCGACACAGCAGGACATGGCCAACAGCATGGGTGAGGCAAGGGCAGTGACAGCAAGAACAAAAGAGGTCCAGGCAGCCAAGGGTGCTGAGGCTCAAATATGTTGGGGAACTGAGAAGGACAACTTTGGAGATGGCAGTGAGCAAGACCTATCCCAACGGGACAATATCAGCATCAACCCCATCTGGGTCAATCCTAAATTTGAGAAGCTACGTCAGGATGCTCATGCTGTCTTCCAGGAGACACCCAGCTCAACCAGCAGCATGGGCAGAGAATCTGCAGGAGAGGAAGATGGTGATGTGCAGAGCTCATCTTCTGACTCAGCATGGATCATAGATGCTGAGCCAGGAGCTTCTGCCCTGGCCAGAGCTCTTGAGGAAGAGGGGCACCATGTGCCTCTGCCTCCTGCCATCACAGCCATCACCTCCTTGGCAGCACAGGAGGATGAAGCAGCTCCTTCCTCGCCTCCAAGCTCTTGGGCAGATTCTGGCACAGTCCAACCTGCCCCAGCAGCCCAGCAGCAGGCAGTAGCTTGCCTGTTGCCTGCCCAGCCCCTCACCTGCAGCTCTCCTTCCCGCACAGCCACCACCGCGTTCCGGCAGGCCCTGGCTCAACAGCGCCGGCCCTCCCTCTTCAGGAGGGCGTTCAGGGCTCTGCGTATGGCTTTCCACTTCTCCCGTAGGGCCAGGCAGCACCAGGAGTCCAGCTCCCCTGCCAGCAGCAGATGGGTCCCAGGGGACACCCGCTGGCCCTGAGCCTGCGCAGCATCCAGAGGAGTGGTGCGGGGAGGCAGGAAAGAGGGGTGTATGGACAGTGCTCCAGGGACTCATCTGCCCTAAGGACATGGTGCTGCCAGCCCCTCTGCTCAGCCCTGCACTTTGGGCACAATAAAGGCTCACAGCTTCCCCCCAGGGCCCGTCTATGCCTGATCCCTCTCCGGGACTCTCAAAGCCTGTGCCTCAGCCACAGCTGGACAGCCCCTGTGCTTCCTCTGCTCCAGCCCTAGCAGAGCCTTGATACCTCACCTATTTGTTAGGTGTTCAGTGTTGTTGCCTTACCTGGCTGATAGATGTTAAGCTGTTTATCCAAGATGTCCCCTACTCCAGATTAGCCAGGCTTGCATTTTCAGCCAAATGTGGCATAAAGCCTTTTGTGACCATTAAGGAGCCCGTGACGTGACTCCCACCCGGGGGTTCGTTGAGTGATGGGCTGTTTCTGACCCTCCTGAGTCATGGCTTCTGGCCCTGCAACATTATGTCTAAAAGGTCACCTCCCCCTTGTGGGACGGGACCCTCTTGACACCCTGGGCCTCACACACCCCTTTACACACCTGTCTGCCATTGCAGACTCCTTTGCATGTGCAAACCTTTTGCACACCCCTTTCTTAGTGCACACGGGGCCTTCACACACCCCTTAGCCCTTGCACACCTCTGTGATCCCTGAAATAGCTGAGCCAAAATTTGCTATTTATTCTGGTGTCTAATGAGCAGCTTCTGGTTAGTGCTGGATTTAGTGGGAATTCCACCTTTCTGTGAGCCAAAGGAACAAGATGGGTCAGGACCACACGGAGCAGCATCAGGCCCTGGACACGGGCTCAGAAAACAAGTAAGTTTGGGGGTTTTAGGGTTTCTATTTGTGTTTCTGATCTCAGAGGTATTTCTCCAATGAACAAGGTGTGCTTGGTCTGAGCAGCTTCACAGATGTCCCTGCTCTGCATTAAAATTCCCCAACTGGTGATGGGGCCAGTGCTGGGCTGGGCATTGGGCTGGTTCTTGGCTGGGTAAGGGAGGCTTGTTTACGCTGTGGGAAGGATGGCATCCCCTGAACTGTGTGTGCAGCATTAACTGCAGGGACAGAGTCACGGAGGAAGCAGCACCCCAGGGACCACCAGGACTTTTTATAGCCACCATACGTAGGGTCTGGAGAGCAGGTGTGGGAGGAGGGTGATGGTCTCCTAGATAATCTTTTAGTGAATTTGTTTTTATTTTTGCTCCTCTTTTATTTTGAACCTTATATTCTGACATATTTGAGTGGCCTCCAAAGGTCAAGTGAAAGAGGATTCTTTGTGCTCATCTCTATTAAGTGTTCCTTTTCTTTGCACTTGACCTCATTCCAAGAGTTGACTCACTTGGCTTGAGAGACAGTGTATATTACCCATTCAACACATTGCACCACAAGTATTTTTTACATTTGATAAAATAGTAATAAAAAATAATTTTGTAATATTTCAACAATAATGACAATAATTTTATTTCATAATGAAAAGCAATTTAATTGTGGGGTTTATTGGTCATATGCAAGGATATGCTTATACAAGCTTTGAATGTTGGGAAGGTACCACACTCCCAGCACTGCCAGGACATCCAGTACACCATAATATTCACCTTTATTTGCAGCTCTTCCTTACATGTCTCTGTAATTCATGTTTTTAACAGATAAATGCACTGATTACCAGCTCTTAGGACATTACTAAGTTCAGTGAAAAAATGCCTAATTTCTCATTGAATTAAATTACAGAAATTTCAGCAGGCATTGAACCAGACCTTAGTGACACCACCTCTTTAAAAAAACTGCTAGGCTGTAAAAGCTGTAAAGACTTTGATTACTTCATGTCATATAGATTATGAGGACAAATAAATGCATTTCTTGAGTAGGCCACAAATTTGTTAGTAGTTACTCAAAATGAAACAAAACAATTATTGTTTCATTTGCAAGGATACTAACAGTCATAGCATGAATTGTCCAGTTACTCGCAAAAGACTCTCAATAATAACGAAGATTTTAAGATTTATTCCTGTGACTTTTTGATCATTGTTCTGATATCCCTTTACACCCTAACATCAGTGGTGATCATCTTCCTCTAGGAAAACCAAGCACATAGAAGTCTGAAATAAAGTCATCATCTGCATAGGTTCTTTATCAGGGGGAATGTGATTTTGATTTTGGGGGATCTGAAGTCCTCCTAAGGTTATTTTCCTGTGTTCTTGCATGGTCTTTCAGTCACTGTATCTTTCTTACTGGTCAACAGGTCACTTACATAAAACCTACCAAGTTTTGGTACATCTAGCACATAAAATCATGCCATGGCAGCCTCAGCATTAAGATATAGTAGAATAAAACGTTAAGAAACAGTATTATAGAAAACAGCCTTCCTGAGTCTTCCCTGTCCCTTGCATTGTTTGCACTCACTGCTTAAAGAAACCTGTTGGCTGCTCCACAAAATTTCAGTTAAGTCCTGAGAACTGAATATTGATACTACAAAGCTAGTGACTGGCTTCTTGCAATACCAGAACTGTTTGACTAAATCACAATATTTTTTACTAAATTATTTTCTTTACATGCAGTTCCCCCTCAGCTAACTGCATTTTCAAAAGTATTACCTCAGTACAATAATTATAATAATAATGTGCAATTAATGGTATGGCAATCTAGGTCAGAATATGTTCCTGACTAAGACTTTTAGAGAGTGATATTTTCAAAGCAGTGATTATTCATTGCAAGAATGTGTAGTGTGTATTTATTGCCACTAGAACTAGAAATGTGCTGTTATTTTCAAGTAAAAGCAGTAACAAATTTTAACACACTTCTTACAATCAAATCGATGCATGTGTTATTCAGCAATCTGTTAGAAATTATAGCTAAACTTAGTCTCTGAAGAGAATACTATTTAATAAATGCTTTATGATTAATTTTCAAGGATTTTAAAAGAATGCTACATATAAAATGTAACGCTGAGTACATGGTTTTCTTGAAATAGGTATGCACTTTTAAACCAAATGCCAAAATCTATTTAACTTCTATCTACTCTTTAAGAAATATTTTTTTTGGCAGTTTGTTTTCCAAATTATAAATGCTCTTCATTTAGTAAATCTAGAGTCTGTGTACATGTTAATGTATCTATAGCTATACCGGTATCTATATTTGTATCTATATATATATATCAGTATTTATAGATGTCTAACATTTTTCTCTTTAGAAATATTTTTACTGATTTTCATTGCATGAATCTGAAGCAGATTTCAGAGAACCAAATTTTCATGTTAAACAATAAAGCAATTAAGGGAAATGTTAAAGAGGGACAATAGGTTCACGTTTTCATGTTATGCTAAACAAAGGACCAAGAGATTATTTTGATAGATTTCTTTTACCAGCTTTCATGCTTAGGCCACGAGTGGGATCCAGAGCTACAATTCACTGTCTGGGAGATGTAGTAAAGCCAGGACAATGGCTCTGCAGTGTTTATCATGACAGACCACTCTTCCTCCAGCTCTCTGTTCTAAGACTCCTGTACCACTGCAGCAGGATCCAGCAGCTTCTTGGAAGGTACTCGGCTGTTGTCAGCATTGGAGCCCTTGAAGTTGCTGGGTTCACAGACACTGAAGTCTTTGTAGAAATCACAGTGAATTTTGCACCTACTTGGCACTTTAGAAGTATTATTTTTTTAATTGTCAGAAGCTTTCTGTATTACCCTCACAGGATGGGCCCGCAGAATAAAACAGAAATGATGACAATATTCCTGCGACTGCCTGTGCCCACCTGCACTTGTGAATAATGACCTGCTACTCAAAGCAGGTTTACAGGATCATTATTATGAATAAACTATGGCCCTCAGGATTATTTTTTTCCTTTTTTTTTCCCCATTGACTTACATTTTTAAACAATTATTCCTACAACAAAATTATTAGAACATTTGTATTTTGCATTTCTGTTTTCTCAAATGCATTGACCTGCATTAAGTTTTTCATTAAAAAGCTCATGTTAAAATAACAATTTTTGTATTTCTGATATCTAGATTTCAGAACAGGTGGAACCAATACCAAACAAATTTGAGAAATCATTAATAGTCAAAGAACATTAAAGCGCAGAACATACCGAAGAAGGAACACTTGTAAATTAACCTTATTTCATGTAATCTGGTACAAAACTCTGAAAGTTATTCTAAGGTAATAATAAGAAAGTAGCACTCCCAACACCACTGATAGTGATCTCTAAGAAACTAGCTTAGATCAACGCTAAGAGATTGAAATTCTATTGTTCAGGCTTACTGTGCTCATGAAAATAATATTCTAATTATTTTTGTTTGTGGAATACAGAAAACCTAAAGATCATAGTATATCTCAGAGCAGGCTTGAATCCCCACGGAGCAGCCAGGGTCCCTGCAGAGTGGGCACGATCCCTGTGGAGAGGGATCCCCTTTTGGCTCCTCTGGACAGCAGGGCTGGCATTCCAGGTGGCTTCTGGTGCTGCAGCAGGGTCTCCTCCTGGGAGGCAGAGAGCACCGGCCTGCAGGTCTTGCCCTCTTTTATAGAACAGAAGTGACTGTTCAAATTACCTAATTAGCACTGGCCAGGTACGTACTCTGTCAGAGGCATCTTTAACCTATTGTCCATTTTTCTGCCAGTTATCATAGCCCTTACGCTCTTCTCTGGCTGTGGACTTATCTGGTAGAGCAAGGGCCCTGTTCCAGTCTGTCCTTGACTAAATCAGCAAAAAGGCGCTGCTCATGCTTTGCTGCCTTGAAAGCCATTTTGTTGATTCTTATGTTGGGGGAGAGAAGATGGACCGTCCCCCACAGGGAACAGAGTGTGCGAGGGACCTGCTGCCATCCAGGACAGGGCAGGTCCCAAGCTGGGGGTGGCAGTGGCGGTGCTGGACGTTTTGCAGATCTTGAGAGGGACTTGGGGGAGGTGGGGGGCAGGGAATGGGCTGCCAGGGGCCCTGGGAAGTCCAGCAAGGGCAAGTGCCAAGGCCTGGCCTGGGGAGGGGCTGAGGCCCTGCTGCAGGTGGAGCTGGGACCAGGTGACTGGAGAGTAGCAGTGGCTGTGGGAAAGGCTCTGGAGGCCAAGGTGGGCAGGAGTAGGCAGCATGCCTGGGCAGCAAAGGCAGTCCTGCAGCCCAGGCTGTGATAGCAGGGGTGAAGGTGGCAGCACAGGGAAGGGATTGCACAGAACCAGTGGGCCCAGGGGAGGCTGTTCCTGGGCAGTGGGTGCAAGCTGTGGCTGCCTGAGTCCAGGCAGACACCAGAACTGTGGAATGAGGCCAGCAGAGGCCCTGGCTAGTTGGGAGCTGGAGTGCCACAGGCACTGGCAGAGGTGGAGGGCATGGGCTCAGCTTGACCCAAAGGAGAGGGAGCACAGGGACTCTCCAACTCTGCCTGCCATCATGGGCCTTGACTACACCTCTCTTTCTCCTGAGAGGGACAAGTCACAGACAAGCGCTGGAGGGGGAAGGGCAAGTTTTTATTGGCTGGGCGGCACCATGTCCTGTGGGCAGCTGAATGGCTGGGGTGCCATCCTGGCACCCATCCCTCATCATGCTACTCCCTCTGGATGCTGCACGGAGTCAGAGCTGGCAGCCATCTCCAGCAACCCGCCTGGTGCTGACAGGGGAGCTTAGGTCCTCTTGTCCCACCATGCAGGAGAAGCTGAAAGCAGCTGCCACCACCCATGGCCTTGGCACAGAGAATCATGAAATCTTTTTGGAAAAGACCTTGAAGGTCATCCAATCCAACCAGTAAGTCAGCACTTCCAAGGCCACCACTAAACCATGTCCCTCAGCACCACATTTACACATCTTTTAAATCCCTCCAGGTTTCGTGACTCCACCACTGCCCTGGGCAGTCAGTTCCAGCATTTTGTAACCCTTTTGGGGAAGAAATTGTTCCTAATATCCAATCTAAACATCCTTTGGCACAACTTGAGGAGGACATTTCCTCATGTTCTATGGCTTGTTTCTTGGGAGAAGAGATCAAACACCCTGGCTCAAATCCCCTTTGTTATAGAGAGCAAGAAGGTCTTCGCTCAGCCTCCTTTTCTCCAGGCTAAAGCCCTCCTGGTTCCCTCAGCTTCTCCATGTAAGACTTGTACTCTAACCCTGTCCCCAGTGCCGTTGCCCTTGTCTACACACATGCCAGCCCTTCCACCTCCTTCTTGTCATGACAGGCCCAAAACTGTCCCCAGGATTTGAGATGCAGCCTCACCAGTACTGAGCATAGGGGCACAATCCCTGCTCTGATCCTTCTGGCCACACTATTGCTGACAAAATCCAAGATACTGGTAGCCTTCTTGGCCACCTGGACATGTGCTGGAAAGTGAAATGATAAAAGGACAAATACTAGGAAAGGGCCCTAACCAGTGACAGCAGGACGGAACATCATCTGTGGGGCTGTGAGGGGCATGTTCCTAGCTTTCCATGGGTGCTGCCTTGTGCTGCTCGCTGAAGTCAGGAGAAGCTGGTGCATTTGCCTCCTACTGTGCCACTGAACTGAGGGGTGCAGATTCTGCCTCTTTCTTGGAAGGTCCAGCCAGGTCAGGAGCTGCCAGCTCAGCAAGCAGGAGCCCCCCTGGGGAGGGCTGCACAGAAGATCTCTGCAGGAACACAGGGTTTGATGCCAATGAGGCAGCTTCCTGCACTCTGCTGCTGGCCTGCCTGGCCCTGAGGGATAAATTAAATAGGGGGAAAAAAAAATGTTTGGCCACTGTGGGGAACGGTCCATCCTCTCTACCCCCCACATAAGACTAAACAAAGCACCTTTCAACCCAGCAAAGCAAGAGTGGCGTCTTTTTACTCATTTATCCAAGGACGGACTGGAACAGGCCGCTTGCTCTACCAAGTAAGTCCACAGCAAGAAAACAGCATAAAGGTTATGATAACTGGCAGAAAAATAGACAATAGGTTAAGAACGGCCTCTGACAGAGTACGTACCTGGCCAGCACTAATTGGCTAATTTGGACAGTGGTACCTTCTCCAACAGTGATCTCTGAGAGGGCAAGATCTGCAGGCCGCTGCTCTCTGCCTGCCCGGGACAAGACCCTGCTGCAGTACCTGAACCTGCCTGGAACGCCAGCCCCGCTGTCCGGAGGAGCCGAGAGGGAGAGGGGGCTGCCCCGCGCCCGCTGCCCGGAGAAGCGGAAAGGGGGAGGGGGCGCCACATGTGCCCGCTCCCGGGGACCCTGGTTGCCCAGCCTGGACCAAACCGGACCAAAGCAGGAGCTCGCCCAGCCTGCGTTTGCCACCTGCTTCGGGACTAGAGCCGTGCCTGCCGCAGCTGCTGCTGCTGGGAGCGGTCGCCCCGGTTACCGGGAAGCCCCACCACGGATCTCCAGCCGAGCCTGCCAGCGCATCCCGGGAACCGCCTGCTACGGAAGGAGGGTAAACGCGCGCGCGCACACACACACACACAACTTTCTTATCGGGCTCAACTCCTACCCTTTCACTCCATTGATTTTACATCTCTCCTGTGTGTGCATTTAATAAGACCATAGCACCTTTGAATCCCTTTTCCAATATGCACCTAGCCAGCCTCTCCTGAACCTTGATCCCTTCGTTTGTGTTAACCCTTAATAAACCAATTAATTCCTAAACTAAACATGGTGAGAGGGTACTCTAATCTACCTTCTAAGATACAGGCCCGCAGCGGCCGTTCCTCTGTGAGAGGCAAACGAAGGCCACGTGTGACCCTCGGGCTCATTCACAAACCTCTCCACATTGGGGGGGGGGGAAGTCGCAGAAACATCCTGACAGCCGGGAGCCCCCCGTTACCGGCCCACGACAGGCCACTTAGCATCACTGGATAATATTTTTGTTTGTTTTGGAACCCACTGTTTATCCTGTGAGGAAAATGGATGCTTTGTAAAAGGAAGTCCTGGAGCCTTTGGAGCATGACATTGACATTTGACCACTGGAGGTGGATGGAAAGGCCTTCTACCAACCTCTTCAGGAGCCCGTAAGCAGGTAAGGACTGTGCTGGGAGTGCCCCGTACCAGTGTGCTGGGCAGGATTGCAGTGGAGCAGACGGAGGATGCCCACTGCATGCAGCCCAGTGCAGGTATTTCCCTCCTGCTGGTTTCCTGCAACAACTTTGGGATTTCTGATTTGTCAGGTCAACTATTCACTGCATTGTGATTCCAACTCAGCTGCAGAAATCCCAGTGCTGCTGCTCCTGGATGCCTGCAGCTGAGGTGGCCCTGTGCTGGGAACTGGGGCTGTGGGGATGTTTTGTTTTGTTCGGATGTGGTGGGTTCTGCTGGATGATCTGGTGCCAGTGCTTACTTTGCCTGACCCCTAGGCCTGGGGGAACCCTGGATCTCTACAGCTCCCAGCGAAGTCAGGAGTTTCCTCCATAGGAAATGTGTGATGTGTTCTCTGAAATACCTGAAAATACCAGGATTTGTTATGGGCAGCTCAACAGAAAGCAGTGAGACTCATTCCAGGGGCCTCTGGCAGGCTGCTTGCCCAGTTTTTTTTTTCCCCTCTTCTGATCCCCAGCAATGGAGTGTGATTAGTGCCTGTCCATTGTCAAGCTGGTGCTGAGGCCTGGGGAGAGGATGTATTTGCAGTAGGTGAGATCAAAATTATGTTCTGTGTAAATTGGCATGGTACTTGTAGAGGTTGTTCAACTAGACTTTGTGTGTTTTGAAGGAGCCTCTGCAGAGACCGAAGAGCAAATCTGTGTGTGCAACATGCACACTTGCACATAGGAAGCAAACAAGTGATGCTGGAGCCTGTAGGACTCTTCTGGATGTTCTCCATATCTCTGGATTATTTCTGCCTTGCAGTCCAGTCCTGACATGTGGCTGGTACATCTCTGCCTGCTCTGTGGAGTGACCTAGGGGCAGAATATGCCTCAGCTCAGCCTCTGTGGGTTGAAACATGGCAGTAGAGGAGAGGGTCTATAGCTCAGAGGGTGCCTGGAGCTGTAGGTGGCCCTTGCTGTGCCACAGCCTGGCACTCTGGCCTCTGACAGATCTGCTCTCAAGACCTTTCTGTCCTGTTTTCTCTGGGCAGTGCCCCCCTGCATGTCTGTGATCAGCCCCCACTGTGTGTGTGCAGCAGCCTTGTCCCCAGTGCAGCAGCAGGATCTGTGTCCTGGGCTGTCCTGCTTGTTTTCCAAGCAGGGGTTTGCAGCACAAGGGCATTTCCAGCTGGACGGGTCGATATTTTGGAGTAAAGGTCTGTTGCTGTCTCTGCCTGCAGTCTGGTGGGTGTGTGATATCTATGTACAGCTGTCCTCTGGCAGGAATTCACAAATAACAAGGGTGGTTTTTTGTCAAGATCATTCAAATAAAGTTTCAAGGAAAGCACCAGGTGTGAGGTGCAGGCTGGAACACCATCTGGGCACTGTTACCCTGTTCTTTCCCATCCCACCCCTTGGCTGTGTTAATTCCTTGTCTTTTCTTTGCACAATGGATTGTCTGGATGAGGGACCTGGCTGGATCTTTCTGTTTGCTCTGCCAGACATGCTAGGCACTATGTTTGGTGGCTGCACAGACACAGGTCCCCGTGTCCTTGGGCATGGTCCTCCCCCCTCCAGCTGGTGGATGCTGTGAGGGGAGCTGGTGGTGTTGGGCTGGCTGTAGCCCTGGCTGTCCTCTCCCTCCCCCCTGGCACCCTCTGGCCATGGTTTGGGCCAGCTGGGGAGCAGGCAATAAGGTTTTGCTGTCCCCTGGGTGGCAGGATATTCTTTCCATGGATTTGTTACCCCGAGTCACATCTACAACTCAGCCCCGGGCAGGGGTGCCCAGGTTTCGCTCCATGTGGTGCTTGATAGTACAAAGACCTGAGCTACAGACTATGAAAGTGAAGAACAGGCTCCGGAATAGCTGGTTCTGTGCCTCCTTAGTGTTTTTTGGTGCCTGGTTGTGTTGGTTTATCCACCAGGCTGCAACCCTTTAGCTTCCCTAACCATCAGAAAGACTAGGAAAATAGTTCAACTGCCCTTTAACAATTTTTTAAACTCTGGGTTTTCCTGCATTCAAACAGGTGCCTCTGAGGAGTCACTCCTCCTGTCACAGGTGGCTCTGAGGAGAGAGTCACCTCCTCCTGCTACCCGGAGCTTTTCCTTGGCTGCTCTGGTTGCTACCCTGGGAACAGATGGAGCCACATTGTTCTGCTCCAGCCCTGGAGCAGGCTGGGCATTGTCCTCTCCTCTAGTGTGTAGAGCAGTGAACTGGTTCCTCAAGGGCACCTGGGGCTGTCAGGGAGGTCCCTTCCTCCTGCATGTTCCTTTAGTTCTTCTTCCTACTCCCTTCCTCCTGCTCCACTGCAGTAGCTCCATCCTTTCCATGTGCACTGAGGAGGCAGAATTTGGCCATCTGGGCACAGGCTGCACGTCCTCGGCACATGTCCCCATGTCCCTCACCCATGTCCCCAGTGTCCCCCTATCCCCCAGTGTTCCCATGTCCCCCCCCAATGTCTCCATGTCCCACCAGGCCTTCAGTGGTGGTGTCAGGCCCAAAGCTGCCACTCCCTCCCGTCCCCAAGGCGGGACCCAAGGCGGGACCCCATACCCCTCCAGGCTCCAGCCCCGTCCCTGTCACTGCATCCCCATCACACATATCACCAAACAGGGTCCCCAAGGGCCCCAGGAAGGACAAAATGGCCTCCAATGGCACCTGGTGACGCTCAGTGTCACCCAGGATCAGCTGGGGTCACCCAATGGCACCCACGGTCTGCTGCTGTCACCCATCAGTGGGTGAGCTGAGGGTGGGTGGGGCTTATGGGTAGGTTCTCGGATGAGCGGGCCTTAAGGGGAGGTGCGGTCTATGAGTAGGTGGTGGTACTTTGTGAGCGTGGCCAAACGGTGGGTGGGGCTTAGGGGAGGGCATACACACTGCTTCCTGACTGGCTGGGGGTTGCTGGATGGGTGGGGCTAGTTTGTGGGTGTGGCCAACGGGTGCGTGGGGCTTAGGGTGTGTCCCGTGGGTGGGCAGGGCTTTCTGATTGGCCAGGGATTGTGGTGTGGGCAATGCTAATTTGTGGGTGTGATTAGTTGATGTGGGTGTGGGTTTGTCAATGTGGCCAACGGGTGGCCAACGGGTCTTAGGGAGGGTGTGCGCGGGTTGGGTGGAGCTCTCTGAATGGCTGGTGACTGCTGGATGGGCGGAGTTAGCTTGTGGGTGTAACCAATGGGTGGGCAGGGTTAGGGAAGGGTATTTCTGGGTCTTCCTGATTAGCTGGGAGTTACTGGGTGGGCGAGGCTAGTTTATCGGCGTGGTCATTTGGGTGGGTGTATCTTGGTGGGTGTGGTCAGTGGGTGGGCAGGACCCCCCAATTTAACCCTCCCCAATAAATCCCCCAGTTTAGACCCTCTTTCTGCGTGTGTCCCCTCAGATTTCAGCCACAACCTCCATTTCTTCCCCTTTCATTCCCCCC
>NW_009953391.1:66264-68029 GCF_000747805.2 Chaetura pelagica | reverse complement strand
CTTCCGATCTCCAGTCTCAGCTCCCCATCTAATCCACCCCCTTTAATATCCTCCCCAATTTAATCCTATGATTTAAATTCCCTTGATGTAGCCCCCCCTCAATTTTTCTCCCCCTACAAGTTTCAGATCCCCTCCAAATCTCTCCTTCCTCCCCAGCAGACAGGGGTGCAGCACCTCCCTCCCCCAATTTCATCTCCCCCAAGGTTAAACCCCCCCACAAATTTTAGTACCCCCCTACCCCTACAAATTTCAACTCCCTTGTTAAAGACTCCCTGGATGATCCACTAGAACACAGAATAACAGAATCACAGAATCTTAGGGGTTGGAAGGGACCTCAAAAATCATCCAGTCCAAACCCTCTGCCAGAGAAGGATCACCTAGAGTACATCACACTGGAACATGTCCAGACAGGTCCTGAATGTCTCCAGAGAAGGAAACTCCACAACCTCTCTGGGCAGCCTGTCCCATGTTCTGTCACCCTCACAGTAAAGAAGTTTTTCCTCACATTTACATGGAAACCCCCATGCTCCAGTTTGCACCTGTTGCCCCTTGTCCTGTCACTGGACATCACTGAAAAAAGCCTGGCTCTGTCCTCCTGACACTCCCCATTATGAATTTATAAACGTTGATGAGGTGGCCCCTCAGTCTCCTCTTCTCCAAGCTAAAGAGACCCAGCTCCCTCAGCCTTTCCTCATCAGGGAGATGTTCCACTGCCTTCATCATCTTGGTGGCTCTGTGCTGGACTCTTTCAAGCAGTTCCATCCTTCTTGAACTGGACACAATATTCCAGATGCAGCCTCACCAAGGCAGAATAGAGATGAAGGAGAACCTCTCTTGACCTACTAACCACACCCTTTCTAATACACTCCAGGATGCCATTGGCCTTCTTGGCCACAAGGGAACATAAGGTCCCTTTCCCCCACACTGGTCTTCAGCAGGTCAGCCCCCAACCTGCAGTGGAACATGGGGTTTTTCTTTCCCAGATACAAAACTCTAAACTTGCCTTTGTTGTATTTCTCCCATCCCAGCTCTCCAGCCTGTCCATATCTTGCTGAATGGCACCACAGCCTTCTGGTGTGTCAGCCACTCCTCCCAGTTTTGCTGTTATCAGCAAACTTGCTGAGGGTACAATCTGTTCCCTCATCCAGGTCGTTGATGAAAATATTTAATTGTGCTGATCCCAGTACCAACACCTGAGACACTCCACTAGTCACAGACTATATTCTGTCCCATTGACCACAACTTTCTGACTCTCTGACTTCTTCCTTTAAACCGTTTTACAATCCAGCTCATTACCTGATCATCCTGATCACACTTCCTCAGTCCAGGTAAACAACATCCCCAGCCTTTCCCTGATCCACCAAATGGGACACCTTGTTGGTCAAGCAGGACCTGCCCGTCATGAACCCCTGCTGGCTGGGCCTTATGACCTGGCTGTCCTGCACACACAGCATGATGGCACCAAGGATAATCTGCTCCATAACCTTAATAGCATCATGGAATGTTTTGGGTTGGAAGGGACCTTAAAGATCATCTAGATCTAACCATCTGCGTGATCACAGATAATCTATTTCCAACACCCCCCTCCCCCTCCCTGTTTTCTGCCCCTGGCACTTGGCACCACGTCCACACCTCAAATCCCCCTGGATCCAGCCCACCCCCTGCTCCCTGCCCCTCCAAAGGACTCCTGCTCCATCCCTGCCATGTCTGGGACAGCAGGAACAGACATTGACTTGGAGTCAAGGGACTAGCCCAGAGCAGGAAT
>NW_009953391.1:58950-66229 GCF_000747805.2 Chaetura pelagica | reverse complement strand
CCCAGGGATCCGACAAGGATCTGCTCAGGGATCTGCTCAGCCACTTCCCTTCTACAGGCTAATTCCTTCTTTCTTTATCCAGACCCTCCTCAACCCTCCCTCTCACAAGCAGGGAGCTGCAGACACCCACACAGGACCCTGCAGCCCTGACACTCTGCAGGCTTTCCTGGTTCATCATCAGGTTTTCAGCATTTTAAAATCTCTCCAGGAAGATTTGCCAAACCAGATCCTGAAGAAAGGGTTCTTCTAGGCACTATCATGGGTCAGTGTTGCTCAGGAAGAGGAATCCCCAGTGGATGTGGTTTCCCATTCACCAGTGCATTGGAGAAAAGAAGCAAGATCCCACATTAGCTCTGCAACAGACCCAGCCCAGGCAGTTCATGGACAACCACCTGCTGCAAAGGTCTGGAGAGGGTTAAGCCCACCAGAAGAGACAGAAGCTGAAAGAGACACATGCAAAAGGAAGCAAAAAGTTTTTCCATGTTGGGCCATCAGACAACTTGTTTTCTAAAGCCTGTGAGGGCATTTTCAGACATATATAAACTCACGAGGATTATGTTCAGTAGATTATGGTGCCACCTTTTGTCAAATTCAACAAATACAACTGTGACATTTGGGATGTATGGTGATTGTCTCAAACAATCCAAGAGATGCACGAGGTGATAATTTTGCTACACACATGGAACAGGGATTGAGTGGCTGCTGTGGTGTATCCCAGGAATTAACTGTGTAAAAGAGAAGAGTGCCAGTTTCAAGATGTCTCCAAGGACCAGACCTCCACCCTCCCTTCTATTACAAGACCAACAGGACACCACTGGAACTGTGGGTGGTGACTTTCATTCTTTATTTCCTTTCCTGATCTTTTTCTTTAGAAGTTTAGGATTAGTTATCACATCTAATAAGCTTACTACAAATAGTTGTCTGCCCATCAAGTACTGCACCTTCCAGGTGCTGTTGCCTAATAGATACAGAGATTTGCAAGAGGAGCAGGACAATGGTGAAGGTGTTAGTTCTTCCTCCATGGAATCAAGGTCTAGTAAGACCTCCCCCCCCCCCTTCTATACCAGCTCAGTAAAGCCACTCTCTTTCACACTCACACGCTGTGCACACACATCACTGCATATGGAGCTGTGCACAGGATTTGCTCACACACACACTCCTACCTCATGCCCCGCACTTCCCTTCAGCCCACTGCGACTGGAGGGAGTGGGGCTGAAGGATGCTGTGCTGCCCGAGCTCCCTAGCCACATCTGCCAAGGGCATTTTGAGGTGCTCACTCTGGTGCCTTTGGTGGGTCAGTCGTGGTGCCCTTCAGAGAGGCCCCTGCCGTGTCCCAGTACTTGTAGGGAGTCCTGCCCTGGTTACGAGGGCTCAGTGCAGTGCCTCTTGGGATCCCATCGCAGTGCCTCCTGGAGCAACCCTCCAGCACTCCTGGGGTGCACATCCCTGTGGCACCAGAATGGCTGGGCTTGTAGGGGCTGCTGCCACACTGAGGAGGGGAACAGGAAGGGATGTGCCAGGAGGTGCCACCCAGGCCAGGGGGGCAAGGGACACCTGGTCCAGCCTGCACACCCCATGGTCATTGCACCATGTCCCTATCATGTCCTTGTCATATCTCTGCTGTCCCCAACAACCTGCAGTGTCCCCACTGTCCCCAGCATCATGCCACTGCCATGGCACTATGTCTCCACTGTCTCCAGCACCCAACAATGTCCCTACTGTCCTTACACTGTGTCCCCATCACCCTGCAGTGTGCCTGCTGCACTGACACAGCAGGCACCTGACCCTGCTGAAGGGAAGCAGCTGTTTTGCACTCTGGGCCCAATCCTGCTGGCAGCTCCTAGCATCACTGTGCAGGGGAGGGGGCTGTTGGGCACCAGGGTATGAATGCTACCCAGGTGTTAGCTGCTTGCTAGTCCTGGTCACCCGTGCTGGGGATGCTCTGGGTGCCTCACAGGCCCAGTGCTGGGATGAGTGCTGGTGCGTTTTGTTAGCCATTTCACACACAGTAGGTGTCTCAACATCTCCTCCTCAGAAAAATGTGGGTGTATGTTAATGGTGCACTATGCACCAATTTCCACAACATCCATTCGTTGCATGATCATTGGGATCTTTAATCACCTGGCAGTCACCACAAATGACCTCTCACACAGCTAATTCTCTCAAGTACTTTTTCTGTAGTGGTCCTTTTGTTGGAGTGGCATTCAATATTGCCCTTGCAGGGATACCTGCCCCTTATGGCTGATCAGAGTCACCTCCAGGGACTGAGAATGTTTTACTTTGTTCCAAGTGCTTTGTCAATGCATCCATCTCAGGCCAGGGATCTGAACTGCATGGCTTCTCTAGCCTTCAAGTCCATGGTATCAACCCATTGTCCCAGCAACCAGGCAATAAATGGCTCACCTCTTGATGGCCAAAGTCCTTTCTCATATTTTTCAACTCCTTCAGAGACAAGGATTGAATGATACTGATGGGTCCCTTCCAGATAAGCATATTCTATGATTCTCTGATCTTGACAGTGATGGAACAAGCCCACCACCACACGAAGATCCAAGGATGTAATTACCAACAGCATTCGCTGGGGAGAGCCCGGAGCCCACAGTTACAAGAGACTCCAAGACACTCCAGGTGTCCAAAGAGCCTGATCACATTCCTGAACACTTGTCGATGTGGTGCTCAGGGACACGGTCTAGTGGTGGACCCGGCAATCTTAGGTTAACGGTTGACCTCGATGAACTTAAAGGTCTTTTCCAACCAAAACGATTCTATGATTCTGTGAACATGCACACATAGTTTAATGGCATGAATGCAACAACAGATGATCATAGAGCAGTACTTTCACTTCACACAAAAAGCACAACCTAGTCCTCATCTTCCTCTCCAGCTGATCAGGATGGATTTGCAGCAGTGAAATGTACGCACACATCATTCCCTAGATTTGCAAGCACAGCACATTTACAGGTTCCTCATGGGAATTAAGTTCAATTAAAATCTGTGTTTGTATGTTAAGCAGTAAATGGCACAGACCTTGGGTCTTTCCAGATCTCTCTTCGTTTTCTCTAGAGCCAGTCCAGCTTCAACGTCACTGTGAATTGTGCATGCACATGGCACTCCCACCAGTAGCTGGCCCTGAACACACAGTGTGTCCAACTGCCAAGTCCCCATGATCTGTGTTCCCCTCTGCCATTGCCCAGCCTCTGGAGCCACCCCACGACAGGCACAGAGTGGCGCCACACAGAAGAGGAGTTAGAATTGCTATCCAAAAGAAGGCAGGACAGACTGTGGTCATTAGGTGAGGGCTCAGGCTAAAAAGCAAACCAACCAGCAGTTTGCTTATGTGTGACTGGCTCCTTGATCCACTCCTCTCTCAATTTTCCATGCTTATACATCCCCCTCATTTTCCTTGACTGTTCCCTTTCTCTGCGCTTGTCTCCTCCCAAACAGGGGACCTGCTTTCTCTCTTTTTTCCCTTTTCTCCCAGGTTTGCTAAACCTGTGAACAGATGTGGTGGTTCAGGTGCTGTTCCCTAGGTCACCCTGGACTTCCATGGCATTACTGATGCTGTTTCCTAGGTACTGCTGTCCCTTCCAGATTCCTCTCCCCAGAATCACCCCTGCACTTCCTTCCATTATCTGTGAACTGTGGCAACTTCTCATATAAAGTTCCCTTTAACTACTGATGAAATCTGGCTTTTTCTCATGGCACTGTAACTCCTGTCAGCATCTCACTGGGTTTACTCTGCTCAGCAGCTTCTCTTGCCATGCTCAGGAGTTTCCCAGGGTCTGTTCGGTCAGCTGAGGCTCAAGCCAGGCCCTAATCATCAGACCCTGTGTCTTAATGCATCCCCCCAGAGCTGTCTGCTTGTCACACCATTTTTTCCTATCCACTTCCTAGCCTGCACGTGTCTTCTCTATCCCATGGTGTCTTGGAGCACCCTCCTCTCTGCGGAGAGGTTTCAGACCTTTTGTATGACTCTCTCCCTTTTTGCCCTTACTTGTCTGCCTGTAGCCTTATTTTGCAGGTGTCAGGCATAAGAGTCCTTGCCTTGCACAGGATAATGAATTGGACTAAAGCAGGGTTAGCTGTGAAAATTGTCAACTTTATTTCAAGAACTAGGTCAGCTTCAGCACTTGTGTGCATTTAGAGGAGTGTGAGCAGGACAGAGCAGACCTTTGGCACTGTGGCGGCCTTTGGATCAGAGGGAAATGCTGTGGTGGCACCCATTTCCCAGAAGGAAATGGCTGTGATACACTGCAGCCTGTACTGGATCCTGTCCATCCTGCTGCTCAAGCCTTTAAGCCCTTAAGGTACTGCAGGAGCTCCTGCAATGCAGTGAAGAATTCTGTCAGCTTCTGGAGTGGAAATAGACAGCCTGATTGTGTCGGTGTTGGACTTGGCCTCTCAAATGGGGTTGAGGTGAAGACTGGCTGTGGTGCTGGAGTTTCTGTTGCTGGTGGGTTCTGTGTCATCTGCATCAGGATCCAGTCGTAGAAGTGCTGTGTGGAGGTGTAGATCCCAGGCCGTCTTACTCTTGCACAGCCTTTCCCCCAGCTAGTAATTCCAACCAACCAGAAGTGGTCTGAGTAGTCATCTTTGCAGACAAGAGGGCCACCACTGTCACCCTGCATCGGAAGGGAGAGGGTGAAGGTAGTGTTGGGTGGCCCCTGCCAGCTCCTTCCTCAGCACCTGCATGAGCTGTGCTGGCTGCACAGAGAGGCTCTGCTCAGGGACTGAAGCCAACAGAACTGTGTCTGGGAAAGGGTTATGGGCCTGTAAGGTAGGGCACTCTCTCCTCTGCACAGAGCTGTTGGATGTGTGGAAGGTGGATGGATATTCCAGGATTGGGATCTGGACCCATGGTCTGCCAAGAGCACTGGGATGGGCTTTCTGGACCTTTGGGTCAAGGAGGACACTGGGCAAGGAGCTGCTACTGGTGAAGGGGAAGTGAGCCCCAGCAGCAGTGGGGACCCAGTGGTGGGAGGGTGACTTGCCAGGCCAAGCCTATGCCAGGGTCCCTCTTGGGCCTGTGCCAGCAATGGGGTTGGGCTGTGCTGCTGGGGGTGTTTGCTGCATGCTCATACCTGGCAGGTGTCGATGACACCCTGTGCATAGCCAGCACACAGATTGTGGGTGTGAATTTCCCCTCTATACCACCAGGTGCTGTTACAGAGGGTAACATCAATGAGCAGGACCTTGGCCTCCTGCAGGACATCACTCACGTCTGTAGCTGCAAGCACAGAAAGGAATTAGCACCCAGAAACTCACTGCCAGTTCTCCGCCTCTATCTGGGTGAACCCGTTCCCTAGGGCTTGGCTTTGCATCCTGAAGGCATCTGCAGGCACTTCCTTTCTGTCTACCTTTGGGCAATGGGTCAAGCCCACCTCTCTTCCACATGTCCCTGCAACCTGACTCTGGCTTTGGCCTCTGCCCTCAGGAATCATGGAATCATAGAATGATATAATTATTTGGCTCAGAAGGGGCCTTAATAATCTAGTCCCATCCCCCTTCCATGGGTAGGGACACCTTCCACTAGACCAGGTTGCTCAAAGCCCCATCCAACATGGCCTTCAACACTTTCAGGGAGCCGGCTTGTACAGCTTCTCTAGGCAACCTCACCATGAATAATTTCTTCCTAGTGTCTAACCTAAACTCTTCTAGTTTAAAATCATCCCCTCTTTGTCGTGTCACTTCACGCCCTCATAAAACACCACACAACTTGGTGTTGTCAGCAAACTTGCTGAGGGTGCACTTGATCCCACTATCCCCATAATCAACAGTGCAGCCCTTCTCCCCAGTGTGTCCAGCAGGCACTCAGGACACAAGAAGTACTTTCTGGGGACTCACATCTGGCGGTGGTGGCACCCCAACCACTGACATAACAGGTTTTCATCTCTGTCACTCTCACTGAGGCATCAGGCACACAGGCCAGCTGTATGTAGGCGCTGCACTGGACGGGCTGGTTCAGCTGCAGCAGGGCTATGTCGTTGCTTTGCGTGACGTTGTCATAGTGCTCGTGGATCAGGACCCGCCCGATGTGGCGAACTTGGACCTCAGGGCCCAGCCGGGACAAACGGTTGGCCCCGATCACCACACGCCATGTGTCGACTGGGCCGGGGCTGGAGGGCAGATGGAGAGAGGGTCAGGGGGAGAGGAGCCCCGAGTTGCAGCAGCCCAGCAGCTCCTGCCTTCTGCCTCCCACAGGGGAGAAGGAAGCAGTGCTGCTGAGAGTGCGGCTGCCCTGGCCTTTGGCTCCAGGAACGTGCAGCTGGAGGCTGCCAGGGGCACCAGCCCAGCCCTCTCCTAAGCAGGCTCCCAGCCTGGCCCCCCATGTGATGGGGGACATCCCCCTTCACTGGTCCTCCTTACCTGCCCTCAAGGAAGCAGTGGGCTGCTGTGATAACCCACTGTGAGCTGATGAGAGACCCTCCACATATGTGATGCTTTGAGGGTGGCCTTGCGGGATCCTGGAGGCTGATGATCCAGGGCCAGGTCCCCGGCGCTGCATTGGTGCCACCCACAACACGCGTCTTGCTGTCCCCAGAAGCCAAGGGACGGAGGCCACAGGCCCTGTAACCAGAAGTTCATGATTGTCCTGCTCCATGGTCTGCTGCTGCTCAGGCTGAAGGTCAGCCCTCTTCTCTCCACCAAGGTTCTGCATGCACAGCAGGGCCAGGGAGCTCGTGGGCCTTGTGTCTATCCCACCTGCTTTAGCCCCTCGTCGAGTTGTGCACCAGCTGGGTGCTGGCCAGGCCCTGGGGCTCCCCATGGGCTTTGGGAAGCTGTGGCTACTTTGTGACAAGTGGGCACCCTCCATTGACCCCCATGAGGGCTGCACAAGCTCCTTCCCAGAGCCCTGGCCACTCACCCACAGCTGTCCCACGTGCTGTGCACAGGCCAGCCCAGGGCCAGCAGGATGAGGAGCAGGAGCAAGGTCATGGCTGCCAGTGGCATGTGGCAGTGGCACGACCTGAGGGCTGGTGCCAGCAGAGCAGCAGCTGATGGTGCCCACAGAGTTTTGAGTGCTCTTAGCCCTGGGGCTGATGTCACAGAGACACTTGGTTCCAAGTGCTGAGTGAGGAGTGGAACAGGTGGGGTGGGAGGAGGAAGTGGGGGGGGCCAGTTCCAAGCCAGAAGAGAGGTGGGATATGGGACCAGACACCCCCTGACAGATCCCCCACCACTGAGTGCTCTGTTGCAGGCTGAGGGTGTGAGGCTGTGGCAGGTGGCAGCACCTGGCCCAAGCACTGCCTGCTGACAGCCAGCAGGAAAAACACAAGTG
>NW_009953391.1:55390-58857 GCF_000747805.2 Chaetura pelagica | reverse complement strand
CCCCCCCCCCTCCCGTGTGTGCACAGGGCTGGGGCACACTGAAACAGAGCATTAGCCAAACTCTGACTTCAAATAGTTAACTGCTTGTAGGGTGTAAATCACTCATCTGGGCCTACTGCTAGTGAGTTGTAAAAGCCATTTGTGTGAGCTTATCTGTGGTTTTACAGAAGAAATACAAGGGTCCTTGAAGAAGAAAGAAGCCATTCAACTAGGGATGCTGCTGTAACCAATTCTACTGTGGAGTCAGCAGAGATAAACAGGAGAAGAGACAGAAATCTGCCAAAGGTTCCTGTGAGGAACCCTAAGGGACTTAACAGGCATGCAATAATAAGTGGACTCTTATGTAAATGATTTCTCAGGAAACTAATGAATATGTAAACTGTTTCTTAGAAATATTACACATAATTAAGTATCAGCTCTATCTGTCTCTCACCTTACCCTGTAAGGTACATTTTTGGAGGAGCTATCCCCTGTGCATCTGGTGCCATGAATAAAGATACCGACTTAACAGTACTTGGACTGTTGGGTGAACTTCCTTTGTTTCAACACCCAATGGCACATCAGATGTGTGGTGCCCTCTGCATGTGTATTGTGGGTGTTGTCCCAAAGCAGGGTTTATTTAATTGTGTGCAAGCCACTAACACCGCAAGAGATTGGCAATTCACTGGCAGCTCTGCACAGAAAGAGGTGCTAGGGGGTATTCCCACAAAGCTGGTATACAACAGTCACAGATTTGTATATTGTAAATAAATAATGTAACATATTTGTTGTTCACAAGGTTTTTACTAGTGCTTATAATCCCTTTAAGTTGATTTGTTAAGTTGGTTTTTTTTCAACTTTAAGTTGATTGGTGTAGGGTATCTATGTAAAGGGTATGTAGGGTATATTCATGTAAAGGTACAGTGTCTTTTACTGCACATGAGCAGTGGGTGGGGGTCTTCCAGCAAAGGTGAGTATCTTAATTTCCAGGGGTGTGATTTTCCTATTATAATTAGTTAAGTTCACCCCAAGGACACATTTCTGCCTTGTTCCTACAGTAAAACCAAGCTCCTTGGGCAATCAGTACTTGGGTTTAGGTCTGTATGTTCCTCTATTCCATTGTCCTGTCAAGAGGTGATTTACATGAGTTATTTATTTTTGTTTCTTTAGTTAATTTAAGAATCACAGAGTTGTTACAGTTGGAAAAGACCTCTAGGATCACCAAGTCCAACTGTTCACCCAGAAGGAAAAAAAACCCAAACAAAACCCCACAAAAAAACCACAAAATCACCAACACAACACTACTCACCATGCCCACTAGAGCATGCCCTAAAGTGCCACATTACACATTTCTTGAACATCTGAAGGGATGCTGACTCCACCGCCTCCTTGGGCAGCCTCTTCCAGTGTCTGACCGCTCTTTCAGTAAATTCATTCTTCCTAATACCCAGTCTAAACCTCCCTGGCGTAACTTCAGTCCATTTCCTCTAGTCCTGTCATTATTCACTTGGGAGAAGACAACAGGTGGCAACAGCCACCTCACTGCAACGTCTTTTCAGGTAGCTGTAGAGAGCAATGAAGTCTCCCCTCAGCCTCCTCCAAATTAAGCAATCCCACTTCCTTCAGCCTATCCTCACAGGACTTGTTCTCTAGGCCCTTCACCAGCTTGGTTGCTTTTCTCTGGACCCACTCCAGCAACTTAGTGTCCTTCTTGTAGCAGAGGGCCCAGAACAGAACACAATACTTAAGGTGTGACCTCACCAGTGCCCAGCACAGGGGTACGATCACTTCCCTACTCCTGCTGGCCATGCAATTGCTGATACATGCCAGGATGCTGTTTGCTTTCCTGGCCACCCGGTCACACTGCTGGCTTATATAGTGCTGTCTACCAGGACAACCAGGTACCCTCTCCCAGGACGTGCACTATGGTGGCTGAGGTAGGGCTCAGCTGGTGGCATTAACTTTGGGGGTTAAAAGCACCTCCAGCAGCTGAACTCAATTTCCTCCCCTCATTTTAATGGGTGCTTCAGGTGCTTTGTGCTGTAATAAACACAGACAAGGGCCAGGTCTACTCCTGAGTGTGCCCTGCAATTGCATGGCTGCCCCAATTCCAGTGGGAGCTGCCCTGCTCCATCTAGGTCCGGGGAGGGGGAGTGGGGCTGGGAGGTGTGAAAACGGTGTTGGGTGAGGTTGGGAGTGGTAAAGGGAGAACGGGAGCAGGGAAGGAGCCCTAGAGAGGGAAAAGTCGAGCTGAGGTTGGGGAATCAGTAGCAGAGGCAGAGACTGGGTATGGAAAGGGAAGAACAAATACTGTCTGCAAACCCTGCCTGTTCCCAGCTTTTGGAACAGTGAGACTGGGCTTCTGCAAAGGAGCCTCCTGCTTTCTGTGCTTGGTTTTTTTGGTGAAGGAAATCCAAGTGCACTGGGTAAGGGGAGGGTTACATGTCCAACAGCACAGTTGGAGCTATGCTGGGCTGTGTGCGTGCAATACTGGGAGGGTTTGTCCCTAAAGCGGAGTCCATCACCATGATGTCACCCTCATGCCAGAAGAGTTAGGCCAAGGGAAGGGGGGGGCTTGCTGAGCTTATCTTGGTTTGAATATCTGTAGCCTCAGGAATTGGGGATCACAGGTACCAGACAACAAGTAGTTAAACTTACCAAGAATGACAAAAGACAAGCATGTAGATATCAGGGTACTTGAGAGATAAGATGGATTTGTGGGGGTTTTGTGTATAAAACCCTGTATTACGAGGGAGGTGCTTGATGTGTGGGAGCCCCCTATGCACCCAGCTTTGTGCAAACCAGCCTTGAAAAATGTCTCCTTGCCAGATACAGACTCCTTCTCTGCCTTCTGGGCACTCACGTGAAGCAGTAACACCAGGGGCTGGGTGGTCCCAGGTGCCCAAGGCCGCCCCTCTGGGCCCCCTGTCCTCTCACTTGCATCCATCCCCACCAGCAGCGGTGGCTGATCCAGGTCGCTCCATGGCCACCTCCCCAGGTCCCTCCTACAGGGACAGGGAGGAGCATGGGTGAGGGGAACGGGAACGGGGTTAGGGTTTGAGGGTCTTGGCTATGAGTGGGCTTGTGAGTGTCCCTTGGGGCTGTGAGTGTCCCTGTGCTGTGGGGGATGGGAAGCGGTGGGGCTGACAGAGAGAGTGGGGGGATCCCAGCAGATCCCAGTCACCCCCAGCAGTTACCAATTGCCCCCAGTTCCTTCCAGTTGCCACCCAGCCCCTCCCAGTTCCTCCCATTCCCCCCACTTCCAGTTACCCTCAGTCACCCCCCAATGACTCCCAGTGTCTCCCAGTCACTCCCAGCTGCGTCCCCCCGTGCAGTCCCTCCACAATGTCCCTTTGTCCCCCGTCCAGCCGCTGCCTGTCACAGGAGGGGGAGTCGGACAACATTCACGTGTCCCATCCCGCTACAAACCACACAGCTCCCTCTGCCCCACAGATCCCACCACTATGGGGCAAGAGGAGCCACCCAGC
>NW_009953391.1:39278-55254 GCF_000747805.2 Chaetura pelagica | reverse complement strand
TGGAGGGTGTGGGGGGGGGCTATGAGGGAACTGCTGGGGTTCTGTGGGGCGCTGTGGGACTGTGAGTGGGCTATGGGCATCTCTGGTGTGCTATTAAGGGTGTTGTGGGTGCTATAGGGTTCTGGGCAGTGCTATACGGCTCTATGGGGGCTATGGGACACTGTGACCCTGAGGGGTGCTGGGGGTCTCTGTGAGGGGACTATGGTGCTCTGATGGGTGCTCTATTGGGCTCTATTGCCCCCCAATGGAGCTGTTGTGGGGCTACTGCACCCTGTCCCTCATGTGTGTCTGTCTCCCCCCAGGTGCTCTGTGCGGCAACTGTGGGGCTGCTGGCGCCCCCCGCGCCCCCCACGCTGGCCCCGGCCCTGTTGCAGACCCTGGGGGGGGCAGCTGCCCTGGGGGGGCAGCTGCTGCGGGACCACCCCCGCCTGCCCCACGGCTATGGGCCCTGCCTGGTATGTGGCCCCATGGCCACCCTACAGCCCTTTGCGGCCCTACCTCTGCCTCGCACTTTCCTCACAGTGTCCCCTCCATGTCCCCATGGTGTCCCCCGCCATGGGGTCACCCCATAGCATTTCTGCACCTGGGCTGCGGCAACCCCAAGCACAAATACAGATTGATTGGAGAACGGATTGAGAACAGCCGTGAGGAGAAGGACCTGGGGGTGCTGCTCAGTGAGAAGCTCAACATGAGCCAGCAATGTGCAATTGCAGCCCAGAAACCAACCATGTCCTGGGCTGCATCGTAAGAGTGGCCAGCAGGTTAAGGGAGGGGATCTGGCCCCTCTGCACTCCTGAGACCCCACCTTGAGGACTGGGTCCAATTCTGGAGCCCCCAGCATTAGAAGGACATGGAGCTCATGGAATGACTCCAGAGGAGACCACAGAGATGACAGGAAGGCTGGAGCAGCTCTGCTCTGGAGACAGGCTGGGAGAGTTGGGGCTATTCAACCTGGAGAAGAGAAGGCTCTTGGGAGACCTTGGAGAACCTTCCAGTGGCTGAAGGGGCTCCAGGAAAGCTAGGGAGGGACTTTTTACCAGGGGACTTTTTACTTTTTACCAGTGATAGGATGAGGAGTAATGGTTTTAAACTGGAAGAGGGAAGATTTAGGTTAGACATTAGGAAGAAATTCTTTAGTGTGAGGGTGGTGAGATGCTGAAACAGGTTGCCCAGGGAGGTTTTGGATGCCCCCTCACTGGAAGAGTTCAAGGTCAGGTTGGATGGGGCTTGGAGCAAGCTAGTCTAGAGGGAGATGTTCCTGCTCATGCAGGGGGGTTGGAACTAGATGATCTTAAAGGTGCCTTCCAACCTAAACCATTCTATATGATCCCCTCCATGTCTATCTTGGCACCTTCTAGTATATGTCCCCATGGTGTCATCCTCTGGGTGTCCCTTCCCATTTCCCCCATATCCCCCCCATGTCCTCCTGCATTGTCCTCATGGTGTCCTTATGATGTTCCCTCCATGTCCTCATTGTGTCCTTTCATGTGTGTCCCCCAGGACCTCCTTCGGGCTGTCAGTGGGACTATCATCTTTCTAGTGGTTGCCCTGGTGGCCTTGGCCTCCTCCCGGGATGCTTTGGCTGCCACCACCTTTGTGAGTATCCCCAACTACAAACCCCACTCCCATCCCATGCCCCACCCGAAGCCCAAACCCTTTTTTCCTCTCCAGACTTTTAGTCTCATCCTCACCTTCCTCTTCGCCTTTGTCTTTGTCTTTGTGACCTACCACACAAAAGTGGCCCCAACAGTGGGACAAGGTAGATGTGGGGGAGGGGCAGACCCCAGACACCTGGGTCTCCTTGGAGGGAGGATGGGGCAGGCCCCAGATACCTGGGTGCCCTTGTCCACTATATTCTGCAACTGCTTTGTATTTCTCTTCCAGACCCCGACATGGATGCAACCTAATTGGACACCTCGTCAATTCTTTTCCCATAATCCTCTGGTGCCTCACCCCATAGCTCTGCTCCATAACCATGTCATAACCCCCCCCAGATACCGCGTTTCAGCCACCATTTAAACCTCTTCCACCACTGATGCTTCTCCATGGTCATGTTTTTGTGGGGTGGGGTGGGCAAGGAGACATTGTGTCCCTCCCCCAACCCCTTCCCCACTCCTGGATGCCAGGGATCTTTCGGTCGTCGCTAGTGAACTACTTCTACATCACCAAGGCCACATCTTGGACGGGGGCAGGTGGTGGTGGAGTCATTCATGGTGGTGAATTGCTCGTGGTGGTGGTGGTGTCACTCCTCATCATGCAGCTTCTGGATTGAGGGGGGAGAGAAGATTGTTGTGGAGTTGTGGGTTGTGGAGCAGCTGTGGAGCAGCTGTGGCGTGGGGGGGGAAAGTCCCACCTTGGGTCCCATGTCACGGCTCTTGGCCCGCAGCTTGTTGACCTGGGATTCGGCTATGTCAGCACGTTCCTCTGCCTCCTCCAGCTCGTGCTGAGCCTTGCGGAACTTGGCCAGGTTGGTGTTGGCCTGCTCCTCCTGGGAGGGTAGGGGGGTCAGAGGGGTCAGGGAGGCTGCACCTATCCATTCAACCAACAGTCCTCTCCCATCCATCCCACCATCCCTCCAATTCCACCCTCGCCCCAGGCACAAACCGCCTCCTCCGCCTGCCGCTTGTAGGCCTTGACTTTCATCTGCAGTTTGTCCACCAGGTCCTGCAGCCGTAACAGGTTCTTCTTGTCCTCTTCTGTCTGCAGAGAGGAGAGAGATAGGACTGGAGACTGGCCTCAGGGCACAACCAGCTCTCCTGGGCTTTTGCTCTGCCGTAGTTCCCTTGCCTAGAGACCCTCTGGGCAAGGATTGGTGGAGGCTGATCTGTGGTCTAGCTTCTCCATGACCCTGTGGCCATTTGGTCAATTGCCTTCTAGGTCATGGGTGAAACCTAGGTCTCTTGTGTTCTATGCCTCTGTGGGTATGGAAGCAACAACTAAAGTTCTGGGTGATTTGTGTCTCAGTGGCCACCATGGTCAACCAAGTTCTAGACTTATGGCTATAGGGGCAGCGAGTGATGTTCTGGGTCATCCTTATCCCTCTGCCCACCACAGCACGGGTCTGAATGAAGAGGGAACAGACTGCAGTAACCCCACCTGGTAGCTGAGCTCCTTGATGCGCCGCTCAGACTTGCGGAGGCCCTTGACATTCTCGGCATTGCGCTTCTGCTCGGCCTCTAGCTCATTCTCCAGCTCCCTCACCCGGGCCTCCAGCTTCTGCAGCTGCTTCTTCCCTCCCTTGAGGGCCAACTGCTCTGCCTCGTCCAACCGCAGCTGCAGGTCCTTGATGGTCTGCTCCATGTTCTTCTTCATCCGTTCCAGGTGGGCACTGGTATCTTGCTCCTTCTTCAGCTCCTCTGCCATCATGGCTGCCTGCCCAAGGGGAGAAGCCATCAGAGAAGGAGCTCCAAGGCACATTCTCCATCACCCTGTGGTAGAAGGTGTCCAAGATGTTCCACCACAGCACTCACATCAGTGATGGCCTTCTTGGCTTTCTCCTCAGCATTCCGACACTCCTGAATGGCCTCTTCCACCTCTGTCTGCAGCTGGGAGATGTCACCCTCCATCTTTTTCTTCTGGTTGATAAGGCTAGTGTTCTGAGAATGGAGGAGAACATCTCAGGAGGTGATTGTGGGGCTGCTGCCTCATCCTTTCTCCCTCCTCATCTCCACAGACTTCAAGGGTTTCCAGGTGGAGGAGATCCTTGGTAACTCAATCCAGGAGAAAGCCACAGTTCCTCCAGGGCTTAAAGAGTCCCTGGCTGGAGGTGGTCTTTCTTCTTGGATGCGTATGAAGTCTCACCTGTGAGTGGAGGAGCTGGACCCTCTCACTGGCTTCGATCAGCTCCTGCTCAGCCAACTTCCGTGCCCTCTCAGTCTGCTCCACCACTGCCCGCAGCTCCTCCAGCTCTGCCTGCAGGAGGTTGTTCCTCCGCTCCACAATTGCAATGTTCTCCTTCAGGTCTTCATTGGCTCTGACCACATCATCCAGCTGCAGCTGGGTATCCTGGTGAGACGAATGGGAGGGACCTCAGTCAACAGCTCCACAGGGCTTGGAGGACCTTCTCAAATATAGAGGATCTCACCTTGAGGTGAGTTTGGGCTGCCTTCAGATGGGACTGGGCTTCAGCTGCGGAGCGGTTGGCATGGCTGAGCTGGATCTCCATCTCATTGAGGTCACCCTCCATCTTCTTCTTCAGCCTCAGAGCCTCATTGCGACTCCGGGTTTCAGCATCCAGGGAGGTCTGCAGCGAGTCCACCACCCGCAGGTGGTTGCGCTTGGCCTGCTCCATCTCCTCATCCTTCTCACCCAGCTTGCGCTCATAGTCTGCCTTGACCTGGTTGAACTCCAGCTGGGCCCTCAAGATCTTCCCCTCCTCATGCTCCAGAGATGCCTGGGGAGGACAGAGGGGATGTTGAGGACCACAGAGGAGACCATGGAGACATTTAGGGCCATGACTTGGCTCACCTCAGCCTCCTCCAGTGCAGCTTGAAGCTCCAGCTTCTCAGCATCCAGCTGCTTCCGGACCTTCTCCAGCTCATGGATGGTCTTGTGGCCGGCGCCTAGCTGCTCTGTGAGGTCCGAAATCTCCTCTGCACACGCGAGATCCTATTAGGCCATGTGGAATGTGGTGGAGAACAATAAGGTAGGCAGGGGGACACTATGGTCTCACCTTGGAGGTTCTTGTTCTCCCTCTTGAAGGTCTCCAGGTGCTCAAGTGACTCCTCATAGGCATTCTTCAGCTTGAAGAGCTCAGTGCTGAGGGACCTGGCCTCTTTCTGTGATGCCTCCAATTCCGTCTGTGACTCCTCGAACTTCTGCTTCCACTCAGACAAGACCTGGGGCCAAGCCAGTTGTCACCCTGTCACATGTCACATGTCCCTTTCTCCTACGATCCCACTACCACATCCTCCTACCTTGTCAAAGTTTCTCTGTTTCTTGTCCAGGGAGGCAGCAGCCGCATTTGACCTCTCCACATCTGCCATCAGGTCCTCAATCTCATTCTGCAGCCGATGCTTGGTCTTCTCCAAGGAGGAGCACTTGGCATTGACCGCCTCCACTGCCTCCTCAGCCTCCTGCAGCCGCTGAGCCAGTTTCTTCCTGCCACAGGGAACAAACAAGAGACCTGGCTATGGTGGCCCATGGACCAAGTGGGTCAACTCAAACCTTTTTCCACCCAGAGGCCAGCCAAGACTCTGCTCTGTATCTCCTCTACCATCTCCACATCCCCCTACCTGCTCCATATGCTTTTACAGTGGAGGGGTCTCCACTCCCCTGCTCCATAGGAGCTGACGCATCAGATTGCCCACGTGGCAGAGGGGTCTTCTCCAACCTCTTCAGAGGTCCACCCTGATGGTCCAAGAGGTTGTCCAGTCCCAAACCCCATCTAAGTTGCCCTTGGGCAGGATGTAGACTTTCTGCTGCCCTCAGGGATAGTCTGAAAGCTTGGAAGAGCTTCTGGTGTCCCCACCTTGGGGATGTGTTTCCCACCATTGTCTCCTTCTGTGGGAAGTGACTCACTTGGCCTCCTCCAGCTCCTCTGTGCGCTGGATGGCATCTGTCTCATACTTGGTCCTCCACTGGGCCACCTCAGAATTGGCCTTGGAGAGCGAGCGCTGAAGCTCGGCCTTGGCCTCCGTCTCCTCCTCATACTGCTCCCGCAGCAGGTCACAGTCATGCCGGGCTGACTGGAGGGCGTGGGCCAGTGCGTTCTTGGCCTGCGTGGGGTATGGGGAAGGTGGGACCACTGGGTCCGCATCATCGAGAGACATCTTAAGGTTCTCCAACTGAGTCAGTGCTGGTCTTCATCACCTCAACCCAATCAGACATTCCTTAGACCTTTTTTATATCAAACCAACCTTAGTTAGACCTTCTTTTGATCACACCAACCTACCTTAGGCCTTTGGGAGAAGGTGGGACCATTAGGTCCATATCACCTTGAGCTACCTCAATGTCCTCCTACTCAGGAAGCACTGGCATTTTGCAGTCCAACCTTCTCTAAACCATCATAAGACAACCTCACCACATCTATACCTATATCTTTAGGCTAGCTCAATCATCTGGTCCAATTCTACCCAACCAGCTGTAGACCAACCCAACCACCTCCCAGCTGACCTGTTCAACCCAACCTATCTGCTGTTAGACCAACACAACCCAAATCAGCCACCCTTAGATGGAACCACCCTTAGATGACACCACCCAACCCAACCAGTCTGAGCTTGATTCCTTTTTGTTGCTACAACCATGAGGGTGGAGGAAACCTTGTCTTGTGGTCCTCCTGGAGACCCCCAGCCAACAATGGAGGTGAAGAGAGCAAAGAGAGACCCCATGAACTTCACCTTCATCTCCTCTTCCAGCTGCCTCTTCAGGTCCTCCATCTGCTGTGTGTAGGACTGCTTGCCTCTGGTGAGTTGAGAGATAAGGGCCTCCTTCTCCTCCAGCTGGCGGGACAGCTCTCCTGCAGAGGCAGAGAAGGTGTGTCAGGGTGGGACAGGGGGTGAAGATGTGGGATGGAGGATGCTGCAGGTCAGGGCTCCCACCGTTCTCTGTCTGGAGCTTGGCCCGCTGGGTGCTGGTGTCGTTGAGGACTCGTTGGGTCTCCTCCAGCTTTGCCCGGTGCTCAGCTGCCTGGTCCTCCAGGGTGCGGGAGACCTTCTCCATGCCCACCTTGTAGGAACAAAGGACAGAGGAGAGGGATTTAGCTGGAGGCTGGTGGCAACAGTGGAGTTGAGACATCCACCTTGGTCTCCTCCAACCTTGGCCTTGATCAGCTGCTCCATGTTGGAGCTCAGGTCATCCAGCTCCAGCTTGAGCTCACTCTTCTCCTTCTCCAGCTTCTGCTTAACGCGCTGCAGGTTGTCGAGCTGCTCGCTGAGCTCCGCCACGCTGTCGGCATGCTTCTTGCGCAGGGCAGCAGCTGTGGCCTCGTGCTGCAGAGTGGCCTCCTCCAGGTCCCGCCTCATCTTCTGGAACTCCGCCTCTCGTTTCTTGTTGAGCTCAAGCTGCACCGAGGTGGCACCACCTGCCTCCTCCAGCCGCTCACTGATCTCTTCCAGCTCCCGCGACAGGTCCGAGCGCAGTTTCTCCACCTTGGCCCTGCCTGTCCGCTCCGCCTCCAGCTCCTCTTCCAGCTCCTCAATCCGTGCCTGTGGTCCAGGGATGGAGAGTCTGTCTTTAACTTTTCCACTCAATTCAACTGGAAATCTTCAGCTCAGTCCAACCAGCTGAAGACTCTTCAACCCAACCCAAGCAGCTGGAGGCTGTTCAGCCCAGCCCAACTAGGCAGAGCATGAATCCCTCACCTGAAGCTCTTTCAGCTTCTTCTGGAGCTGCAAGGCCAGTGCCTGCTCATCCTCAATCTTGCTGTTCTGCTGGTGGATCTCAAACTCTTTCCTGTAGAGGAAAGTGGAGAGTGCTGAGGTCCCTGCCTGCACCCCCTGACCAGCTTGGACCAAGGCAGGAACAACAGACTCACTTCTTGAGCTTCTCCTCGAGCTGCTGCTTGTCATTCTCCAGATCCATTATGTTCTCCTGGGTCAGCTTTAAGTCACCTTCCAGCTTCCTCTTGGCCCGTTCCAGGTCCATCCGGATCTTCTTCTCCTGCTCCAGGGAGCCTTCAAGCTGCATGAAAAAAACAGAAATGGGGAGAAACCTCCAGTTTTCACCATATCTCCCAGTAAACTCCTTGGCAGTGCCCATGGTAGGACGAGTCCACACTCACATCATCTGCTTGCTGTTCCAGCTTGACTTTGGCTTTCGTCAAGGTATTGACCTTGTCCTCCTCTGCCTGCAGGTCATCCAGCGCTTGCTGGTGAGCTTCTTGCAGGGCCTTCTTCTCCTTTGTCAGCTTGGCAATAGTCTCATCCAGCCCAGCCATCTCCTCTGTAAGGTTTTTGACCTGAGGAAGGAGGACTCCAGCTTAGTGCCAGAGGAAGGGTAGAACTAGGGGAGGCTGACCTTAGCCAATGAGGTAACTTAAATGCAGGAGAACCCAAAGGGTCTTGGGTCTTCTTGATGTAGTCCAAGCCAACCAGCCTTGTGTCAGCACAACCCAACCAGGCTGAATTGACTCAAGTCCTCACCTTGTTCTCAGTGGCATGTTTCTCCTTCTCCACTTTGGCCAGGGTCAGCTCCAGGTCATCTATGTCTTTCTTCAGCTCTGAGCACTCATCCTCCAGCTTCCTCTTCTTGGCTGTCAGTTCAGCATTCATCTCCTCCTCATCCTCCAGCCGTTCTGTTAGCTCCTTCACCTTGGCTTCCAGCTGGATCTTGTTCTTGATCAGCTGGTCGCAGCGCTCCTCAGCATCATTGAGGTTGTCCTGCTCCTGTGTTGGGGAGGTGGGTGAAGGGTGTTGGGTCTGGAAGGGGGTGGTGATCATCCCTTGACATGGTTTTGGGAGGGTGACCTCACTCACGGCCTGCACTTGTAGCTGAAGGTCATTCTTCTCCTGCAGCATGGAGACCATCTTCTCCTCCAGCTCCTTCCGCCGAGCCTCTGACTTCTCCAGGGCCTCCTTCAGCCGACCAAACTCCTCCTTCATGTTCTGCAGCAGACCACTAGTGATGTCCAATCCCCTCCATCCATCAACCCCATCTGAGCTCTGTCATTGGTTGTCCCAACACTCCTGCCCCATCACCTTCTCCCACCTGCATCTCCTTCTCTGTCTCAGCACTCTTCAGCAAGGGCTTGATCTTGAAGTAGAGCTTCATCCAGGGCCAGTTCTTCACTCCCATGAAGGCCCTGATGTTCCACTGAATCACCAAGAGCGCATCCCTACAATGGAGGCACAGATGCTACCACCCCATGGACCTGGTGACCCCTTAGAGGTCCTTCCCCAAGGAGGAGTCCTCCCTCTCTCACCGACGCTCCAAGATCTTCTTGAACTCGATGCGCATGAGCTGACCCCGGGCCTGAGCCTGGATGCGGGTGATGATGCGGGAGAGACGCTCATCCCGCATCTCCTCCAACAGCCCCAGCAACCCAGCTTTGAAAAAGACCTGATGGAGAAAGTAGGTGGGTGAAAAAATGGGTTGGTTTGGAGGGGCTGGTGGACAGATGGATGGATTGATGAGTTGGTGGGTAGATGGGAGGACAGATACGGCTGTAGATGGGCAGGTGGACACGTGCATGGTGGAAGCACAGGGAGGCCACATGATCTCACCTTGGTGTGCCCGAACTTGTACTGGTTGTGGTCAATGTCAATGGACCCCAGGAGCTTCTCAGCGCCCTTGCGGCTGTCAATGAACTGTCCCTCGGGGATGGCTGCAGGGTTCAGAATGCGGTACCTGGTGCCTTGGCAGTGCCCATGGTAGGACGAGTCCACACTCACATCATCTGCTTGCTGTTCCAGCTTGACTTTGGCTTTCGTCAAGGTATTGACCTTGTCCTCCTCTGCCTGCAGGTCATCCAGCGCTTGCTGGTGAGCTTCTTGCAGGGCCTTCTTCTCCTTTGTCAGCTTGGCAATAGTCTCATCCAGCCCAGCCATCTCCTCTGTAAGGTTTTTGACCTGAGGAAGGAGGACTCCAGCTTAGTGCCAGAGGAAGGGTAGAACTAGGGGAGGCTGACCTTGGCCAATGAGGTAACTTAAATGCAGGAGAACCCAAAGGGTCTTGGGTCTTCTTGATGTAGTCCAAGCCAACCAGCCTTGTGTCAGCACAACCCAACCAGGCTGAATTGACTCAAGTCCTCACCTTGTTCTCAGTGGCATGTTTCTCCTTCTCCACTTTGGCCAGGGTCAGCTCCAGGTCATCTATGTCTTTCTTCAGCTCTGAGCACTCATCCTCCAGCTTCCTCTTCTTGGCTGTCAGTTCAGCATTCATCTCCTCCTCATCCTCCAGCCGTTCTGTTAGCTCCTTCACCTTGGCTTCCAGCTGGATCTTGTTCTTGATCAGCTGGTCGCAGCGCTCCTCAGCATCATTGAGGTTGTCCTGCTCCTGTGTTGGGGAGGTGGGTGAAGGGTGTTGGGTCTGGAAGGGGGTGGTGATCATCCCTTGACATGGTTTTGGGAGGGTGACCTCACTCACGGCCTGCACTTGTAGCTGAAGGTCATTCTTCTCCTGCAGCATGGAGACCATCTTCTCCTCCAGCTCCTTCCGCCGAGCCTCTGACTTCTCCAGGGCCTCCTTCAGCCGACCAAACTCCTCCTTCATGTTCTGCAGCAGACCACTAGTGATGTCCAATCCCCTCCATCCATCAACCCCATCTGAGCTCTGTCATTGGTTGTCCCAACACTCCTGCCCCATCACCTTCTCCCACCTGCATCTCCTTCTCTGTCTCAGCACTCTTCAGCAAGGGCTTGATCTTGAAGTAGAGCTTCATCCAGGGCCAGTTCTTCACTCCCATGAAGGCCCTGATGTTCCACTGAATCACCAAGAGCGCATCCCTACAATGGAGGCACAGATGCTACCACCCCATGGACCTGGTGACCCCTTAGAGGTCCTTCCCCAAGGAGGAGTCCTCCCTCTCTCACCGACGCTCCAAGATCTTCTTGAACTCGATGCGCATGAGCTGACCCCGGGCCTGAGCCTGGATGCGGGTGATGATGCGGGAGAGACGCTCATCCCGCATCTCCTCCAACAGCCCCAGCAACCCAGCTTTGAAAAAGACCTGATGGAGAAAGTAGGTGGGTGAAAAAATGGGTTGGTTTGGAGGGGCTGGTGGACAGATGGATGGATTGATGAGTTGGTGGGTAGATGGGAGGACAGATACGGCTGTAGATGGGCAGGTGGACACGTGCATGGTGGAAGCACAGGGAGGCCACATGATCTCACCTTGGTGTGCCCGAACTTGTACTGGTTGTGGTCAATGTCAATGGACCCCAGGAGCTTCTCAGCGCCCTTGCGGCTGTCAATGAACTGTCCCTCGGGGATGGCTGCAGGGTTCAGAATGCGGTACCTGGTGGCCGAAGAGGAGATAGAACACCCCAAAATCAACCCTGGTGGGGTTGTCCACCCCCTTTCCACACTCCATGGTCCACATCTCCTACCTCTGGCGGAAGTCCCCATAGAGTATGCGGTTGGGGAAGCCCTTGCGGCAGATGCGGATGCCCTCCAGCACCCCGTTGCAGCGGAGCTGGTGCATCACCAGGGGATTGTCCATCACACCTGGTAGTGGGTTAGAGGAGGAGGGGTTAACTATAAGCCACACCTACCACCATCCCCATGGCCACCCTCTTCTCACCCGGCTCCTTCCTCTCATTAGGGATGAGGCAGCGGACAAAGTGGGGGTGGGTGGTCTTGAGGTTGGCCATCAGCTTGTTGAGGTTCTCCTGGTGAGGAGGAGGGAGAAGAGGCTGAGAAAGGAACCAGCAGGGAAGGGGCCAGAGGGTGGTGGGCCATCCTCTGTGCAGGGCGTTGCTCTCCCTCTACCCCAGATCAGGTCCCTCACCCGGTGAAGGGCTGAGACAGTCTGGAAGGAGGAACCTTTCTTCTTGGCTCCTTTCCCTTTCCCTCCATCTCCACCTGGGGAAAAAAGGAGCAGGGTGAAGTGGTAAAGGAGGAGCTTTTGTGGGCAACTGCCTTCTCCATCTACTCATCACCCAACCATGATCCACCCACCAGCATCTGCCCCAGCGTAGTTGGAGAAGAGACTGGCCAAGAGCTTAAGGGCCGATTTCTGGTAGAGGCCCACCACTGTCTCGTTGAGGGGGTCTTTGTTCTTCTCCAGCCACCCCAGGATGTTGTAGTCCACCGTACCGGCATAGTGGGTGAGAGAGAAGTGAGCTTCTGTCTTCCCCTTGACATTACGCGGCTTCCCAAAGTTAGCTGACTTGCCCAGGTGGTTGTCATACAGTTTGGCCTTGAAGGTCATGTCTGAGGCCTTAGGGAACATACACTCCTCCTCCAGGATGGACATAATCCCCATGGGCTGGGGAGGAGAAGACTTCATTGGTCATGGAGAACACCAAGCATAACCCAACCAGCCACCTTCAAGGAACCTCTCTCAGTCCACCAGAGGCACTGGGGCAGGTGGTACCTTTTCAATGAGGTCGATGCAGGCCTGGAGGTCCATGCCGAAGTCAATGAATTCCCACTCGATCCCCTCCTTCTTGTACTCCTCTTGCTCCAGCACGAACATGTGATGGTTGAAGAACTGCTGGAGCTTCTCATTAGTGAAGTTGATGCAGAGCTGCTCAAAGCTGTTGAACTGGGGAGTGAGAGAGGGGATGGCCAATGCAGTCAATAGGGTTAACACAACACACAATTGCGTCAACCGAGTTAATCTGACCCCTAGTGGGGTCAACATAATGCCCAAGTGTATGAACAGGGTCAATTCAATACCCAGTGGGGTCAATAGAGTCAACTTAACACCTAATGAGGTCAACATAATGGCCAATGGGATAAACAGGGTCAACTGAACATCCAGTTGGGTCAAGACAACACCCAATGGGATCAACAGAGTCAGCTCAACACCAGGTGGGGTCAACAAAATGCCCAGTGAGCTTGGATCTCAACCTGAGACCCAAGGGAATCAACATAATGTTCAAGGGGATCAACAGGGTCAATCTGTCTCCCAGTTGGGTCAAGAGGGCTAACTCAACACCCAGTGGGGTAAATGCATAACCCAAAGAGGCCAAGTTTCCACCCAAGGTCAACATGAAACTTCAGGACATCAACTCAACCCCCAAATGGCTCAACCTGATGCCTGAGAGGACCAACCCCAACCCTCCCCCAGCCCCCTGAGGCCTCACATCAAAGATCTCAAAGCCGGCGATGTCCAGCACACCAATGAAGTACTGCCGCGGCTGCTTGGTCTCCAGCGAGTTGTTGATCCTCACCACCATCCAGTTGAACATCTTCTCATAGACAGATTTGGCCAAGGCCCCAATGGAGTAGTAGACCTGCTGGACATTCTGCCCCTTGGTGACATACTCGTTGCCCACCTTCACCCGGGGGTGGCACAGCCCCTTGAGAAGATCTGCCGAGTTCAGCCCCATCAGGTAAGCTGACTTGTCAGCATCTGCAGAGCACAGAAAAGAAGACACGGGGTCAGGTCACACCAATCTTCCAGCGTGGTGAACCCCAAAACTTGTGTGTCCCACCACCTCACCCCAACCCACCTTCAGTGCCATCTGCCTCAGCCTGCTCCTCTCGTTGCTTCTGCTTGAACTTCATGTTGCCAAAGTGCATGATGGCGCCTGTCAGCTTGTAGACACCAGCCTTCTCCTCGGCGGTGAAGCCTAGGACGTCAAAAGCACTCTGGGGGGAGCAGGGGACAGAAGTTAGAGAGGGCCTTGCCACCTCCACTTCTCATCTGAGTGCATGACCATCTGCTGACCATCATGTGTCCCTCTGCATTTCCTGATCTCCTGCCTATTCATCCAACTAAGGACTCTTCCACCCACAGACCCATCCAGCCATCCATGGACTCACCCATCCACCTGAGGACCTCCCCACCCATCCCTACCTCCACCCACATCTCTCTCTTCACGTCCCACCTTCTGTCCATAATCCCATGCCCCCACCCACCTTCTCATCCTGCCACTCTTCCCATCCTCCTCCCCTCCTCCATCCACCTTCTACCATCTTCAAGATACACCCACCATTTTCCCTTCTCCTCAGCCACAGGATGTCCACCTGTCCCACCCCACCCCTTACGTCAGTGGCCAACAGCTCCTCCGAGTCATCGATGGAGGCCACAGTCACCTCTCCTTGGGAGACATAGCTGTAGTCGTAGGGGTTGTTGGTGATGAGAAGCATCTCTGCTCCATGGTGGCCCAGAACAGAGACATAAACTCAGCATTTTCAGCCCTTAATTGTCCTCAATCACCCCAACTGAGTGGAGAAGTGGAGGGAGAAGACCCAAGGCCAAGGGGTGACTCACCCAGCAACTCTGGCTTCTTGTTGGAGAGGATCTGGTAGAAGATGTGGTAGTTCCTCTCAGCCTTCAGCTGGAAGATGACACGGGACTTCTCCAGGAGGTCTAGGAGGGCAAGAGAAGGTGGGGGAAGGTTGGGATGAGAAGGTGGATGGAGACACAGAGAGATGGATGAGGATGTGGAGGGATTACAAGAAGGAAGGATGAGGAGATAGAGACACCAAGAGATGGAGACAGGAGCAGAGGGATGGTGGAAGGAGATGATGGAGGAATGGAGACATGGAGAGAGGGAGGAAGGGATGATAGACACCCAACATGCTCTCCTCAACCCCTCAGCCCACTTACAGGTTTCAATGTCAGCTGATGCCAGCTTCCCAGTGGCCCCAAAATGGATCCGGATGAACTTCCCCTGGGAGAGCAGTAGCATCAGGTGGAGGTGGCCACCTTCCCCCAGCTGGTCCTACTCCATGGTACCTGCCCCCCACACCATACCACACCCCACTCACAAAGCGGGAGGAATTGTCATTCCGGAGGGTCTTTGCATTGCCAAAGGCCTCCAAGGCAGGGTTGGCCTGGATGATCTGGTCCTCTAGGGTGCCCTGGTGGGGTGTGACAGTGGGGGATGGGGGTTAGGTGTGGACATTATTGGGGGAAGCTCACCACCGAGGAGGCATGGCCTGAGGACACACCTTGCTGCTATTGGCCACCTCCTTCTTGCGGTCGCCAATGGCAGCGATGGTGGCAAAGTATTGGATGACCCTCTTGGTGTTGACTGTCTTCCCTGCCCCGGATTCTCCGCTGGGTGAGATGGTGGAGAAAATCATGGCAGCCTTGCCATCCCACCTCACCACTCTGGGGCAGGGCTATGGGTGAGGGGGACTTACGTGATGAGGATGGACTGGTTCTCTCGGTCTGCCAGGAGAAGAGAGGAGTCAGGTGGGCTGAAGTTAGGGGAGGTGTTTGGGGACTTGGGGTTCTCCATCCCCCCAGGTAAGGACCAGCTCTAGGTCAGGACATAATTTTTGGGGTGGGATCTTCCAGTTTGGGGTCGTGGTCAGAGGTCCCTACCTGTCAGCATATTCTGGTAAGCATTGTCAGAGATGGAGAAAATGTGGGGCGGAGCTTCACTCCGCTTCTTGCCCCGGTAGGCAGCCACCACCTCAGCGTTATAGACAGGCAGCCACTTGTAGGGATTGACCGTCACGCAGAAGAGCCCCGAGTAGGTCTAGAAAAAGGGTAGGTGGGTCAGAGCCATCCCACTATGAGGGATATCCCAGGTCTGGGTAGCTCAAGGGGTCTAGAGAGAGGACATCCTGCTTTTGGGTGGCGCAAGGGGTTCAAGGATCAGATATCTTGAATCTTGTTGGCCCAAAGGACCCAAGGGGTCCAGAAATGGGACATCTTGGATCTGGATGGCTCATGAGCTTCTGGAAAAGGGACATCAGGTAATAAGTGTCCCAAAGTCCATGGAGAAGACACACCAGATTCTAGGTGGCCCATAGACTCTCTGGAAGGCCCATTCAGTTCTAGGTGCACCCCAAGATCCGTAGGGAAATCTCAGTAGCTTCCATCCCCTCCACAGGCTGTGGGGCAGGCCCTGCCAAGTTCCCAGGTGCCCCAGGGACTTGTGGAAAGACTCACATAGATCATCCAGGCTGCATAGCGCTCCTTCAGGTTATAGAGGACAGCAGGCTCATGGAGGAAGGTCAGCATGGCCATGTCCTCGATCTTGTCAAACTTGGGGGGGTTCTGCTGGTGGATGTCAGCCTCCTTCACTGTCACAGTCTGGGGGTGGATGAGGACACAGGGGGGGTTGGGGGGCACCCCATAGCTTGAGGGGGCTCTCCGCAGGGGGGGGGCGCTCCGTGTGGGTTGGGGGGGTTGCTCTGTGGTAGGCAGGGTCTGTCATGGGTTGGAGGGTCTCCCGTGGGTTTAGACGTCCTACTGTAGGTTGACAGGTGCCTCATGGGTTGGGGTAGGGGTCCCATGGTTTGGGAAGTGGCCTAGCCCTTTGATCCACACCCCCTCCCCATTAACCCCCATTGACCCCTTCCATCCCCACCCCATATTAACCCCGCACTTCTTGCACCCCATTAAGCCCTTGCCCCCCAGCCCCCAACCCTATTAACTCTTCCCCCGCTCCCCATCAACCATCCACAC
>NW_009953391.1:38065-39173 GCF_000747805.2 Chaetura pelagica | reverse complement strand
CCAGCCGCGCATGGGGCACGAAGCACTCGCCGCGGGGGTCGAAGGGCCGGGTGGTGGCCGCCAGACGCTCCTGTTCGCTCGCCCGCAGGAACGGGGCCGCTGCCCCCAGCGCTGCCAGCACCGCGTCCGCCATCTGCTCGCCACTGTTAGCGGGGACACGGGGACAGGACCCAGAGCCCCCATGTCCCATAGCTGCACATAGACCTGCTGTGCCCAGGGCCCTGTAGCCATGGGACAGACCCCTAAAGCCATGCATGGGCACTACAGCTGTGCCCAAGGCCTTGTAGCCATGGGGAAGACCTCAAGGCCATGCATAGACCCCTTATATTGATGCTCAGACCCATGCTCAATAGGGACCCCTGTTGCCATGCTCAACCCCCCCGTTGCAGAGCCCCCTCTCTTGACAGCATGCAGCCTCCTATAGCCATGCCCACAGCCCCATAGCAATGCTCGGCCCCATGGTTGGAGCCCCACAGCACTGCACAGACCCCCATAGCACTGTATGGACCCCCATGGCCAGCACCCCTATAAATGATTTGAGGACCCTGTAGCACTGCATCCAATGCTATAACACCCACTCCCCAATCCCCTGCAGTGCCCAGCCCCATGAAGTCACCCTCACCTGGAGTCTGTGGATCTGGTGGGTAGACGGAAGGAACTAGGGGAAAAATGGGGAGGGTGAGGGTCTGTGCTCTACAGATACCCACACCCCCATGCCCCATAGATCCCCTGGGTGCCCCATAGCCTTCCTGTGCCACATAGATCCCTCTGCCCCATAGCACTCCTGTGCCCCATAGCCCCCATGGATTCCTGTGCCCCATCGATTCCTGTGCCTCATAGCTCACTTATGCCCCATAGAGTCCCCATGGCCCATAGATCCCTGTGCCCCATAGCTCTCATAGCCCCCCTGTGCCACACCACCCTGCACCCCACATTCCCACCCTATATCCCCTCCCCAGCCCCATATATCCACCCCATATCCCACCTGCCCCTCTGCCCCCAACAACCCCCAGACCCCCCACCCTCTCTCACTGTGCCCGACGCCGGGACCTACTGCAGCCTCACAGACCTACGGCATTTATAGGGTGCTGTGGGGAGGAGGTGGGGG
>NW_009953391.1:36367-37376 GCF_000747805.2 Chaetura pelagica | reverse complement strand
TGGGAGGACACGGAGGAGCCACAGCCTCGGGTGGGTCCCAGGGGGCCACCCAGGTTCTGCTGCCCCCCACCTGCAGGGGTCCTGCCCTCCCTCCCCAGCCCTACATCTGCCCCCCGGGCACACCTCACCCCATGTGTGGCCGTGGGGCAGGTGGTGGCTAAGGTTGTGGGGCACCATGGGGTAGGATTACGTTATGGGGCACCATGGGTAACATTGCTGCATTGCACCGTGGGGCACGCTGGCTCGTGTGGGGATCAGTCACCTTGTGTGAGATCCATCCATCCAGCGGATGCCATACTGTGGGGCCATTGCCATCACACCATGGTCAACCCAAACCACGCGCACACAGCCACACAGCAGCCGCTACTGGGCAATGGGTTTTTATTGGCTCACCAAATTTGGGGGGTTAGGTGGGGATGGTTGAGGGGCACTTGGGGGTTCAGGGAGAGGGTTGGAGGTCCAGAGCTTCACTCCTTGTTGACCCCCTTCTGATGGAGAAAAAGAGGGAGGTGGTGCAGCCGTGGGGCAGTCATGGGATAGGGGAAGGTCCCACCTTGGCTCCTATGTTGCAGCTCTTGGTGTGCAACCTGTTGACCTGGGACTCAGACATGTCAGTATATCCTCCACCTCCTCCAGCTCCTACTGAGCCTTGCAGAACTTGACCAGTTTCGTGTTGGCCTGTTTCTCCTGGGGGGGGCAGGAGAGGTCAGAGGTGATCCCCACCCCAGCTGTCCCACCTTCCAGCTGTCCATCCATCCCTTCTGTCCATCTCTCCGCCCTTCTTCTTGTTCCATCTCTCCCACCAGCCATCCATCTCTCTTGACCCCTCCTCTGCCTCCTTCCCCCCTCCCCCAACCCTTTGACCACCTCACCTCAAGGTCCATCAAGGGACAGTGGGAGGTGATCAACCATGGTCTAGGTCACATTATGGTGCTGCACATGGGAGAAGGACAATTGGCCACCACCACTTCTAACCACCAACTGGCCGATGGTGCCTGGCCAGCCCACC
>NW_009953391.1:19968-36165 GCF_000747805.2 Chaetura pelagica | reverse complement strand
CCCCATCTCCCTCTGTTCCCCCTTCACCTGCAGGACCCAGACAAAGCAGCTCAGCAGGGCTGGGCTGGCAGCGGCACAGCAGACGCGGCCAGAATCTGCAGACTGATGAGACTGGGTGCCCTCCCCCCACCACCCATTTGTTTTTAATTTTATTTTAATTATTTAATTTTAAAGTTCGCTTGAGTCACAGCCCACCATCGATTGCCCTTGGATTCTAGTTCTTTGCCCTCACCCCCTCCCCCTGAGGAGAAGCAGGATCGTTGTCCCAACAGCTGGTCTCTCACCCGCTGTGCCAGGAGCCGATCCGCACAGAGCCCAGAGATCTGCTTTAATACCCAGCTCTGCACAGAGCAGGGAGCAGAGGGGTGCTCCACACAACAAGCTCAGCTCCCTGAAACACAAGTCCTGTTTTTATACCCCAAAACCTGAGAGAGACCTTGATCTTGACCATTGTTGTATCACTGGCACACACAGTGGGTCACTAATCCCTTCCTTCCATCCCAAGTGCCAATGCTCAGGAATGTCACTGTGCCTGCTTCAAGAGTGGAGGGCCGGGGTCCCTCTAGCCTGGGTGTGTGGGTGTGTGTATTTCAGTATGCTAATATCTGATTAATATGTTAATATAGCGAATCCAATTACTCAGTGTTTCCCCCCAGGGCTCCAGGCTGTCCCCAAGCCAAGGTGTGGGCAGAGGTCTCCATCCCTGTCCTCTCCTGCAGGTGTCCTGCAGGGACGTTTTTCTCTCATTGGACTCTGGTTTTGTCTCATTCTCACTGTTTCACTGTTATCTGGGTCCAATTTTTATTCTGTATGTCCCTTATCTTCTCATTTATGTGTTTGTTGTTTGGGTTTGGTTTTTTTTTCCCAAATGTGATTTTTTCCCACAAATTATGCTTAGCTCATAACTTACAGCACTCAGGGGTTGCTGTGGCCCAGGTGCTTCCATGGAGGCTGCTGGCAGGGCTGGGGGCACCAGGCAGTGCTGGGGGTGCCCCAGACAAGTCCCCACAGCCCATTGGAACTGTGGCTGTTGGCCCAACCCTGAGGGGTCCAGGCCCCCCGTTACCCCCCCCAGTGCCATATGTCCTGCAGGCAGGGCAGGAGGGGGCTTGCTGTCCCCCTTGAAACAAACCACTCACTGCCAGCACTCAGGGACCCCTAGACTCCAACCTGCCAGTCAGAGCTGAGAAGCAGCCACAGCAAAGTGTCCTAGACCCACCAGACATAGGTGACTGTGGCCACAGGGCCAGAGGTGACATTCTAATCCACTTTCCATACTACACCTGGTAGCTGAGCTCCTTCATGTGCCGCTCAGACTTGTGGAGGCCCTTGACATTCTCGGCATTGCGCTTCTCATTCTCCAGCTTGCTCACCAGGTCCTTCAGCTTCCTCCCTCCCTTGAGGGCCAACTGCTCTGCCTCATCCAACTGCAGCTGCAGGACCTTGATGGTCTGCTCCATGTTCTTCTTCATCCGTGCCAGGTGGGCACTGGTGTCCTGCTCCTTCTTCAGCTCCTCTGCCATCATGGCTGCCTGCCCAAGGGGAGAAGCCATCAGAGAAGGAGCTCCAAGGCACATTCTCCATCACCCTGTGGTAGAAGGTGTCCAAGATGTTCCACCACAGCACTCACATCGGTGATGGCCTTCTTGGCTTTCTCCTCAGCATTCCGACACTCCTGAATGGCCTCTTCCACCTCTGTCTGCAGCTGGGAGATGTCACCCTCCATCTTTTTCTTCTGGTTGATAAGGCTAGTGTTCTGAGAATGGAGGAGAACATCTCAGGAGGTGATTGTGGGGCTGCTGCCTCATCCTTTCTCCTTCCTCATCTCCACAGACTTCAAGGGTTTCCAGGTGGAGGAGATCCTTGGTAACTCAATCCAGGAGAAAGCCACAGTTCCTCCAGGGCTTAAAGAGTCCCTGGCTGGAGGTGGTCTTTCTTCTTGTATGCGTATGAAGTCTCACCTGTGAGAGGCTTTGCACGTGATAGCACTGGGATGAGTGTAGAGTTTTGCATCTGGGAAAGAAAAACCCCATGTCCCACTGCAGGTTGGGGGCTGACCTGCTGGAGACCAGTGTGGGGGAAAGGGACCTTATGTTCCCTTGTGGCCAAGAAGGCCAATGGCATCCTGGAGTGTATTAGAAAGGGTGTGGTTAGTAGGTCAAGAGAGCTTCTTCTCCATTTCTATTCTGCCTTGGTGAGGCTGCATCTGGAATATTGTGTCCAGTTCAAGAAGGACGGAACTGCTTGAAAGAGTCCAGCACAGAGCCACCAAGATGATGAAGGCAGTGGAACATCTCCCTGATGAGGAAAGGCTGAGGGAGCTGGGTCTCTTTAGCTTGGAGAAGAGGAGACTGAGGGGCCACCTCATCAACGTTTATAAATTCATAATGGGGAGTGTCAGGAGGACAGAGCCAGGCTTTTTTCAGTGATGTCCAGTGACAGGACAAGGGGCAACAGGTGCAAACTGGAGCATGGGGGTTTCCATGTAAATGTGAGGAAAAACTTCTTTACTGTGAGGGTGACAGAACATGGGACAGGCTGCCCAGAGAGGTTGTGGAGTTTCCTTCTCTGGAGACATTCAAGACCTGTCTGGACATGTTCCAGTGTGATGTACTCTAGGTGATCCTTCTCTGGCAGAGGGTTTGGACTGGATGATCTTTTGAGGTTCCTTCCAACCCCTAAGATTCTGTGATTCTGTGAGTGCCGTGTGGGATGGGAATGAAGAGTGATGGGTTCTGCCATGGCCCAGGGGCCCCACAGTGCTCAAACTACTCTCCAGGAGTTGGTTAAAGTCATGCAGAGCTGGAGATAGGCAAAACCCAAAAATCCATTTGAGAGCTAACAGAGCTAATGCATAAAACACATGATCAGAGAGTAGGGTCAGAAGTAACATGGAGGTGCAGACCAATGAACAAAGAAAAAGGCGTAAAATGTGAGCAAATGGATCAAAGTCTCCCAAAGTGGATCCCAAAGTGTGGCAGGAGAAATCACCAGCCTGTGTTCCTCTGGGCACAGGGCACTCAAGGCAGACAGCTCATGGCAGCCTTTCCATCACCACAGCTGGATCAAAGCAATGGGTCTTATGGTCCAGCAGGGAGGTGGGGGTGAGCAGAAGTGGAAACTGGGCCCAGAGCATGTCATCTTGATGATGGTTATTCTTACTAAGAGCTTTCTGCATAGAAGTATTCTTTCTTTTTCTGCCCACAGCAGGATGTTGTGTGTGGTGCATCGTACCATGCAGGTGCACTGGTTATGGGGGCAGGGAGGGCTTCTGTCTGCCCTTGCACTGGCTCTGAGCTGCTCTTTGGCAGAAGTCCTGCCTGTTGCTCTCCCTGGTTAATATGGCAGGTGCCATTGGCTGTCCATGCTTTGACAGCAGTCAGAAGGGCCACAGTGTCCAACCCGTCCCACTCCATCCACTGTGGAACTAATGAAGACTGCAGGAAGCATCAGTCCCATCATTGCCCCTGTGTCCCTGGGAGGTTTTCCTGGCTCTCCTCATCTTGGCACTTTGGCATGGTCATCCTCAGACCTGGCTGGAGTGTGGGACCCCCAAGCTCTCTGTCCTGGCACCAGCCGTAGTGCATTCTAGCTGGTGTTGAGGTGAGGTTCTTTGTGAGCTCCTCATGGCCTGTGGAGCCACTGCTCCTTAAGCCTTTCTGCTTTGGCAGTAGGATCAAGGAGAAAACCTTCTGGGCCTCCCTGACCTCAGCATACCCCCCCACAGCCATGTGGTCACTCTTGATATGCTCAGAGCCTCTTCTGGCAATATTATTTAAAACATATATATAATTAGATTCTAAAAGCAATCCAAAGTTGGATTTCTAATTGCAAAGATTTATTTAAATACTTAACTTGTATGTACTCACATACTGATTTTCGATGGCTTTATTATCCTTGAGCTTCTATGCAGTATCTTAGAAATATGTTTCTCAAAACATGGCAAATTAGATCACTTGTAACTTTAGAAGAAAGGGATTACAAGGCAGAAAGTACAGGGGGATTAAAACTTATGCACACATGTCCAGGAGTGACTAGTCAAGTTAGTCATTCTTCCTGTGATGCTTTCCTCCACCACCCCCAACTTCACTCTTTCTGCTTCCTTTCCTTTCATCTTTTTCTTCTCTTCCATTTTTGCCCTTTTTGACAGGGACTTTCTCTTTGCATCCTGTGCTGCTGGCACCCAGAGCTGCTGGAGCTGGACTTTTCCCTGGGGAAAAAAAAAGAACAAAAAAAAAGAAAACCCAACACCACTTACATCTTTGAGGAACCTTCAGTTCTCTGGAATAATGTACTGGAAGCAGGTAAAAGACTGGAGGATGTTCCTATCTTGGTGTAATTAATTGCATGTGATGTGAAGACACAACTTGGGTGGCTCGCTTCCATGGGGCCCAGCAAGCCATGACCACCTGCAGGAAAGCAAATGGTCCTTCCTTCTTCTAGAAAACATATCCAAGAATGTTCTAATCCTGCAGTTGATACTATGCGTTACCTCAGGGCTCAGTTAAACGTTGAGAGTATGGTTCATAAAGTACAACATAAACACTAATCCCATTGTCCAACAGCAAAAAGCCCAGGAATCTGGGAACAGGGCAGAGGGCATGAGAGGCTCCCAGAGCAACAGATCTACTTGCTCCAATGCATCTGATTTCAGGTAATTTTTAAATAAAGGACAACCATGGGAGAGAAAAAAGGAACAAAACAAAGGAACAAACAGAAACTTTTCTACCTCAAAAGTAGCTAGAAAGGAAGAGACAACTTAAAAAGAAGTTTGTTTATTGCTGAGAAACACTCTGTCTACAGGAAGACACACATCTGAATTTGAGCCACTGAATCAAATTCAATGCAATTTGAGATTTGGCATACAGGAAAGGGGTTACTACTAAAAGAAGCAGCAGCTTACGTAATTATTAGTTAACATCTTAACACCACCCAACTGTGTCACTGAGACATTACATTGTTAAAGACAAAAAAATCTGTTTTCTAAGTTAATGTGAATTTTTTTTCATGTTTGAGTCGTCCAGTGTACAACTGCCACAAGACTGATCATTTGCCCTTGTACTCTGATCCCTTCCCTTCACTTCCCTTGCCTTATTGTTTGGTTCTATGCAGAGCCCATGGTGGTAAGCCTGTGTGATAAAACTTATCTCCACTATTCCCAACACATAGGGTTTCACAACTATCCAGTTTAAAAGTCCCATCCCAAGCAGCCACTAAAATGCAGATCAATTGCAGACCTGTGAATACAGCAGTTCTGTGTCCATCCTCACATTTGGCAGATTTCTCATTCAATCTGTGTGAGCTTCTGGTATCATTAAATAGTGTAGTTTCTACCATCCCAGTCTTCTGTTGGTGTCTAGCATGGGGAGGGGGTGTAATGTGGCCTCATTTTTATCAGCACACATGCAGTTTCCAAGAACCACAATACTGTGGTATCAACAGTTCCATGGAAAAAAGAAATCTTCATTATTTCTGTTCTAATACACAAATAGATGTGATGAAGAGGTAGTTTGGATGGAAAGTTCCACTCTGCCTAGTTTATAAGATCCATTGTGGTCCTTCTGCCTGGAAAGTTGTCTACTGATATCCACAGCAACTAATCTTAGTCTTACCTTAAAGATTCTTCTCTCTTGAAAGTGACACTAATGACACAGCTGCAGCTCTCTTTAAGCTGGTGTGTTTACAAAGAATAGCTGCTCAAGTAGATGAACTGAAACTTTTTATTTAAATTCCTTCATCAAACACATCTTGCTGGCCCATGACAAGGAGGAGACCCCCAGGTCAGCACTCACACACACGCTGTGGTACACAGAGCAATGAGAAGCAGACTTACCCCGCAGCCCCCTGCACTCCTGCCTGTGCCGCTCGGCCCAGGATTTCTTCTTGCAGGTTTCACTGCAAGTGAAGACTTCATGGCAACGCGTACAAAGTGACAGCTGGACCCCAACTGAGCGGCCACACTGGTAGCAGTACTTAAAGAAGGGCAGTCTAGAACAAAGGCAGTTGGAAAGTGAGAGCACACTGCATGTTTGGAGTGTTCCTCAAGGTGACAGAATGTTTGCAGATCACAGTAAAACAGAATCAAAATGTCTACGATACAGAAATAGTGTTCAATTATGAGAAACAGGAGACTCGGGAACATACCACAGGAGTCTGCAAGGAAGAGAGAACACAGCAGCTGCAATGACAGTGCCCAGGAACAGATCCAGAAAGGCCAAATGTCCCACAAGACCATGGCCAACCTTTACCAACCTGGCCAGCACACTCTGCACCAGCACTCTGTGCCTTCAGGTGCCCATGGCACAGTCTCTGGAGATGCCCATTCCCAAAATGGCTGGCAGGACAAATTATATACAACCAAGCTAGAAAATTTAAAAACCCCTTCTAGAATCCACTGGAATACTGCAGAGGCCACCGGGACACTCAGGCTGCTGCATTGCAGCAGTTATTCCAACACCAGAGTAGAAAACGAGGAGTGCCTGGGCTAAGGGTTCCAGTGGGGCTGGGGAGCAGAATGTTAGATCTAAGCACAACCTGGGCTACATATTTACACACTTTTGAAGCATTTAAGAACCCTTTTCCAATAGCTTGCAAGTTTCACTGAGGTTTCATCTGTCCCTGCAAGTCACCCCTAAGATCTACTTGCAAAATCTTTGTGTGCTACTTTAACCTTCTGGATTTTATTTTAGTTCACTTTATGTTCTTCCGGCTATTTCTACATCTTATGTTACTGTGGAGCCATCTCAATTCAACAAAAATGCTGACTCAAAACCTGTGTCTTCAGAAGTGCCCCAGTTCCTCTTGATTCAAATGCTGAGACAACATTCAGAAGCCCATGAGCTCTCTGCAGCAGAAGCTTATGACAGGACTCAGGAACCTTGAGGCAAGTATTTCCATCATTACTGAAACTTCTGTTAATGCACAATTTCAAAAATAACATCCAAATTATACAAGTCATTCCTGTAATTTCTGGAACTACAACATTTGTACAGACTTTATTAGCACTTGCATGCTACTCTAAGGTCCCAATGTCATTGACTGGTTTAAAACACAAGGACACTCTGCTTCCTGTGGGTAGATTGGATGTCACACAGACTCTCCTGGCAAAGCCTGAAGCTGAAGAACAGCTTCACATGAAGAACATGTGATCAGAGCAGTGAGAGAAGTGGACTGCAGCTGGCAAGTCTGGATAGATTTGAGAGGAAAAGGAGAAAGAAGGAAAGCAGCAGGGTGACAATGACTTTGGTGAGGGAAAAAACAGGGCATACAATTTTTTGAGTAAGAACTCAAGTGCAGTGTCTCAGCCCTACCTCCCTTCTTCCAAGTGATGGCTCTCTCCATCCTTTGAAACGTGTGTATGAACAGCAGAATTTCCTGCTCCACAAACAGGGAAAACAAAAATCACTATTCTGACTGGAGAATGACAATCACAAGATCCACTTACATTAATTAACAGTCTGCTTGGCTCTGTCAGCTGTATACAATTTGAAGACACATCATAAAATGCATCTTCCATCAACTACCTTCAGATGCCAAGAACAAAGGAGCCAAGTTGCCGTGTCACAGCCAAAAGGAAGAGACCACACAGGTCACTTGCTCTTAGTTCCTGCTTGTGACAAGTCATTGTCACAGGTTTGCTGAACTGCAAAGGGTCCTACAGTCAGGGTTCCCTTCCCTTTGTGATGCATCTTCTGCCCCAAGGATTGGTGATTGGAGACCCAGGTTCTAAGCCTGATTTCACCAAACATTTGAGCACTACAGAGAATGTAACTTAAATCCTCTTAATGTATCTTAATTGTTGCTACTAGCAACAATCTATTAATTGTTCTACTAGCAGAAGGGTATTGATACAATTAGTCTCACGAAAGGACCTGAGTTGCCATAGGAATGACTATACACTAGATGCCCACAGTGCCACTGTCTGAAACCCGGTGAAGAAATTCCAAGGCTCTCCCATGAAAGAGGAACAAGTCCTCAAACATTCCTCAACACAGGGTAAATAGACCATGCATAGACATTTATCAGGAAGCAGCTGGCATCTCCAGATTTTCTTCACAATGCCTTGTACATTCTCCTTAATGTTAGCAAACCACTGCATCTCCTTACCAAAGACACTGGAGCAGTTTTTAGTAGGAGTTCCCATTTCAAACAGTAACACTGGAATTGTAATACTAAATTCCCCTTCACACCAGGTGTTGTTACCCTTAATCTTGAACTACGCTTAAGCTTGAACTAACTCTTGGCTCTTCTCAGTTCTTCCTGATCCCACTCTTTCTCTTTCAGGATGATGCGCTCACGGAGTTTCTCTGAAATGTGTTCCAGAAGTGACTGGCGGGTTTGGAAAACTTCCTGCTCAGCTGCAGACAGGGTGTGGTACAGCGTGTGAGAGATTCTCCAGTCCTGGAACACAGGAGTGAATCCACTCACATATGGAACACTGACACAGAAGTGGCTCAGAGTTAAAGCCAACCTGCTGGCTCCTGAGCTGGAGTGGCCTCTGATATGGGACATTCTAGCTGTTCCAGTTACCAGTTTGGTGAGTGCTCACAAGGTAACTGAAACCATTTTCAAATGTTTCTTCAGGAGGAATCACAGGATTACAGAATGGTTCGGGGGAGAAGGGACCTGTAAAGATCATCAGTCCAAGTTGCTGCACTGAGCAGGGGTACCTCCCACTGGGCCAGGTTTCCTAGAGCCCCATCCAACCCAATGCTGGAATGTTGCCTGAGACTGGGCATCTACCACCTCTTGGAAACCTGCACCAGTGATTCACCACCCTGAGTGTAAAAAATGTCTACAGGCTACATCTCCTCTGTTTCAATTTAAAACCATCACCCCTTGTCCTATCATTGCAGGCACTGCTAAAAAGTCTGTTACTGTCTTTCTTGTAGGCCCCACTCAGGCACTGGAAGGTGCTTTAGGGTCTCCCTGGAGCCTTCTCTTCTCCAGGCTGAACACCCCAACCCTCCCAGACTGTCTCCAGAGCAGAGCTGCTCCAGACCTCCCATCATCTCTGTGGACTCCTCTGGACTTGCTCCAACAGCTCCATGTTCTTCCTATGTTAAGGACCCCAGAACTGGACCCAGCCCTGCAGAGGGGTCTCACCAAACTGGAGCAGAGGAGCAGAATCCCATCCCTTGACCTGGTCACGCTGCTGTTGATGCAGCCTTGGACAGGCTTTGCTGTCTGGGCTGCCAGTGCATGTTCCCAACTCATGTCCAGCTTTTCATCCACCAGTGCTCCCAAGTCCTTCTCCCCAGGGCTGCTCTCCATCCATTCTCCACCCACCCTGTGTTGATATGGGGTGTTGCCCTGACCCAGGACTTTCCACTGTTCTCATCTTGCAGAGTTCCCTCTCTCAACACTTCTGGAAGCATCAAAAAGCTTCTTAGAACTGAGAAGACAGTTGAAAGGCACAGCTTGTCTCCTGCTGCGTCACTCTGTCCCACACTGCTTCCCTTGAGTGAGGGCCAGCAAGGATGAACAATAGCCCAGAGCAAGCAGAAAGGTAAAAGACTTATGGTGATCGAGTTTCACCCATGATTACACCTATAAATTGCTTGATTTCTTTTCCTTTATGAGGATCAGCTGCAATTGCAAGCAAATTGCAGACCCTTCTCTGCTCCACAGAAGGGCCACAATGATGATCTGAGGGCTGGAGCACCTCTGCTGCAAAGACAGGCTGAGAGAGTTGGGGCTGTTCAGTCTGGAGAAAAGGCTCCAGGGAGACCTTAGAGCACCTTCCGGTGCCTTAAGGGGCTCCAGGAAAGCTGGGAAAGGACTTTTCACCAGAGAAGATAGGGATAGGACAAGGGGTAATGGTTTTAAACTGAAAGAGGGAAGATTTAGGGTAGATATTAGGAAGAAATTCTTCACTATAAGGGTGGTGAGGTACTGGAACAGGTTGCCCAGGGAGGCTGTTGATGCCCCATGCCTGGAGGTGTTCAATGCCAGGTTGGATGAAGTTTTTGTGCAATATGGTCTAGTGGGAGGTGTCCCTGCTCATAGCAGGATGGTTGGAACCTGATGATCTTTAACGTCCTTTCTAACCTTAACCATTCTATGATTCTATTATAAAGAAAATTACTATTTAATATCTACCCAGAACATCAGTGTGGGATGCAAAACCCCTCATTAGAATCATAGAATCATAGAATCTTAGGGGTTGGAAGGGACCTCGAAAAATCATCTAGTCCAACCCCCCTGCCAGAGCAGGGTCACCTAGAGCACATCACACAGGAACGCATCCAGGTGGGTTTGAATGTCTCCAGTGAAGGAGACTCCACAACCTCCCTGGGCAGCCTGTTCCAGGGCTCTGTCACTCTCACAGTAAAAAATTTTTTTCAGATATTCACCTTGAACCTCCTATGCTCCAATTTGCACCCATTACCCCTTGTCCTATCACTGGTCATCACTGAGAAAAGCCTAACTCCATCTCCCTGACACTCACCCCTTACATATTTGTAAACATTGATGAGGTCACCCCTCAGTCTCCTTTTCTCCAAGCTAAAGAGACCCAGCTCCCTCAGCCTTTCCTCATAAGGGAGATGTTCCACTCCCTTAATCATCTTTGTAGCTCTGCGCTGGACTCTTTCGAGCAGTTCCCTGTCCCTTAGCTTTAAGGAGGCTGTCCCACCATCGAGGGGCACCATTACTGTTGTTCTGTGCAGAACAACTGCCATCCTTGTTCCAGAGGTAAGCCATCTGGTGACCACATAAGCTTTCTTGTTAATAAGAAAGCCATAAAAAAAAACACCTTACATTAGTTCTAACTAGAACTGTCACAGAATCCCAAGCCTTTGAAAAGTTTATATATATATATATATATATATATAAATAAATATATAAAATCAGGCAGAAATTTATCTATACTTCACAGTAAGATTCTTTTTGGAAGGGATTATTAAATTAGTAAGGATTGCTTTAGTAAATAAATTTATTTATTTAGTAATATGTATTTTAGTTATTCTAGATACAAATGCATTATTTTAAAGTTTGATCAATAATGTCCTATTACAGCTTACAATGCATCTAGAATGACTATAATATGACTATAATATAAATGAGTATAATATGTATCTTCTCCTGAATTGATTGTAGCTTCAGGGAAACACACATTACTTTTGGTTTTTATGCCTGGGTTTAAGATTACAATTAACTCTTTCCAATCCAATTAGGGATATAATCTCATCGTAACACATCAGAGTGAGGATTGCCTTCACAGGCAAGACTACCAGTTTGTTCAGACTTCAAATGATTCATTTGGTGCTGAGCTGAGTCTCACAGCAAAATAAAGGGGAAAAGAAAATTCCCATGGAAGTTTCTGAAGGGCTCAGGTGATTCCTAAGGACACAACAGGCCACATACCCTTGTGTGTGGTGCTATGGGTACAGGAAATTACACCATACCTGAGCGTATATGTTGTAGGCATAGTCCACCACTGTTCCCACAGCCTTGCCCTGTCCCTCCCCAAGAGTAACTGGTGCAAGGATATCTGCACCAGCTTCAAGCAGCTTATCAACCTAAAGAAAGCAAATAATTAAACAGCCAAGCAAAAAGAAAACCTCCTCAAAAATAGCACTCACACCATAGCTACCAGAGCTCAACTTCCATTTGTGAGAATATTCTGCAGGCCAAACCCCGCATTTCTTCTGTCCCTCTAGAGCTGATGATGAATTGTCAAATGTACATGTATTGTGTGAGTAAAACCTTCTTGCACACAGTTGCTATTTGTTTCTGGATATCAAGGAATCCTGCAGCAACAACAAAGCAGGAACAGCTCATGAGGGAGTAGGCAGGACTCAGCCTCCACTCCCAGAGCCCCACCTCCACCCTGAATATCAGCCCTATGCTCTGGGGATGAGGAGAAAAACCTTGATTTCCACAAGGGCAAACACTGCAATTGAGCTCATCACAGAGATGAAGTGTGTCACTGCAGGCATCACCGAGCACTGCACAGTGACAGTCACAGACAACACCTCTCTCTCTGTGCAGGCTGTTCAGATTCAAATCTGGCAGTGCTGTGGGCACTACCACCATCCCAGCTGACTTTAATGTCAATTTTCCTCTTCTACACAGGAAGTTATAATCCTCTTTACTCAAACATGAACATAAATTCCGGTATAAAATATTTGTTCCTCAAGAGAGGAATAGATGCGGATAAATTTTGATGGGAAAAAATAAATCAGTTCACTCATTACAGAAAAAGGGGATTCGGTGCAGCTGACAGTTGTGACTGTTTTTCAGCAGTTTAAAAAGCCAGTGAAAGGGCAGATGTCTCACCAAAGCGATCCTCTGTGCTGCTGGTCTCTCCCATCCGTAGGCTGTGCTGAGCGCAGCGCAGAGGGCACTGTGGACTGCTGCACCCAGGGGCAGGTTGGGGTCAGCCCCATGCTTGAGGAGCTCAGCCACTGCCTGCAAGTGGGACCCGTGAGTGACTGGAGATGCCATTACTGACAGCCCTGCAGCAGGAACCTGAGACACCACCTAGATCAGATGAGGCTCTTAAAACTTCATTTTTTTTGCGATTACACATCTGGAGTATTTGCTCATATTTCTCCTGATTTCATCAGAGCACAAACATTTAATCCACTGGGCAGTATCACAGAATCACAGAAGGTCAGGGGTTGGAAGGGACCTCTGGAGATCACTGAGTCCAACCCCCTGCCCAAGCAGGACCAAAAACTAGGGCAGGTCACTCAGAAAGGCTCCACAACCTCTCTGGGGAGCCTGTCCCAGGGCTCTGTCACCCTCACAGGAAAGAAGTTCTTCCTCATGTTCAGCTGGAACTTCCTATGCTTCAGTTTGAATCCATGGCCCCTCATCCTATCACGGGGCACAAGTGACAAGAGGTTGTCCCTGCCTTCTTGACCCCCAGCCCTCGTGTATTTATGGACATTAATTAGATCCTCCCTTGGTCTTCTCCTCTCTAGACTGAAAAGCCCCAAGTCTCTCAGCCTTTCCTCGTAAGGCAGGTGTTCCAGTCCCTTCATCATCCTCGTAGCCTCTGTTGGACTCTCTCCAGCAGATCCCTGTCTCTCTTGAACTGGGGAGCTCAGAACTGGACACAAGGCTCCAAGTGAGGTCTCACCAGGGCCAAATAGAGGGGGATCCCTTGATCTGCTGGACACACTCTTCTTAATGCACCCCAAGATACCATTGGCCTTCCTGGCCGCAAGGGCACATTGTTGTCCCATGGATAAGTTGTTGTCTACCAGGACTCCAAGGTCCTTCTCCATGGAGCTGCTCTCTAGCAAGCCACCTCCTAACCTGGACTGGTGCATTCTGTTGTTCCTTCCCAGGTGCAGGACTCTGCATGTGCTCTTGTTGAACCTCATGAGGTTCCTCTTTGCTTAGCTCTCCAGCCTGTTCAAATATTGCTGAATGGCTGCACAGGTTTCAGGTGAATCAGCCAATTCTTTCAGCTTGGTGTCAGCAGCAAACTTGCTGAGAAGACACCCTACTGTCATCAAGGTCATTGATAAAGATGTTGAACAGGACTGGACCCAGCACTGATCCCTGTGGGATGCCACTAGTTACAGGTCTCCAGCTGGACTCGGCACCATTGACCACCACTCTTTGGGCTCTATTGTGTAGCCAGTTCTTAATCCATTCTTCTATCCCATATATTCTGAGCTTGCTCAGTAGTTTTCACTTTTTTTTTAGCGTGGATCATAATGTCATCATGGAATATTTTAACAAACAGCAGTATCAAAGACATGGGAGTGTAACTTTAAAAATCATCTGGTCTGATTCATAAAGTGTATTTTTTAAAAAGAATGCTTTATCACAAAGATAAGGATTAGAGAAGTTGATCACTCACACCATATTTGCTACAGGAAAGGTAAAGAGGGACTTTTTACAAGGGCGTGAAGTGATGAGACAAGGGGGGAATGGTTTCAAGCTGAAAGAGATGAGATTGAGGTGAGATCTTAGGAAGATACTCTTCACTGTGAGGGTGGTGAGGCCCAGGTTGCCCAGAGAAGCTGTGGCTGCCCCATCCCTGGAAGTGCTCAAGGCAGGTCAGTTGGGGCTTGGAGCAACCTGGTTTAGTGGTAGGTGTCTCTGCCCATGGAGAGGGGTTTGAGCTAGACAATCTTTAACGTCCTTTCGCACCAAAACCATTTTCTGATTCCATACTTCCATGCAGTTTAAGCCACTTCTATTATAACCCTTTCCATAGACCACACTCAAGCCCAGATTTATTTTTATAGACATTTGATTCTCTTCTAGTGAAAGGAATATAGTTAAAGAATAACAACACAAACGAGATATTTTCTATTATGTTCCACCATTTAAGTTAAAGGTGAAGGCATGGACTCCCTGGAAAGGAAGATCTCTGCACTTCAGGAGAAGAGTTCATGACTGTCTGAAGGACCTGCGCAGGTCTACGGGACCTGACTGGATTCATCCACAGCTCCTGAAGGAGCTGGCTGATGAAGTTTCAAAGCCTCTGTCCTTCATATTTGAAAAGTCTTGGCAGTCTGGAGAAATCCCCACTGACTGGAAAGGGGAAATATAATTCCCATTTCCAAGAAGAGAAAAAAGGAAGATCCAGGGTACTAATGACCAGTCAGTCTTACCTCTGTGCCTGGCAAGATCATGGAGCAGATCCTCCTGAAGGCTCTGCTAAGGCATGTTGAAAGCAAAGGGGTGGCTAGTGACAGTCAGCACGGCTTTACCAAAGGCAAATCCTCCCTGACTAATGGTGGCTTCTACAATGGGGTCACAACATCAGTGGATAAAGGAAGAGCAACTGACGTCATCTCCCTGGACCTGTGCAAAGGCTTCAACACTGTCCTGCATGACATCCTGGTATCAAAACTGGGACAGTATAGATTTGATGGATGGAGCACTTGTTGGGTAAGGAACTGGCTTGTTGGTTGCACTCAAAGAGTGGTGATTAACAGCTCCATGTCCAGATGGAGACCTGCGACCAGTGGTGTTCCCCAAGGGTTGGTACTGGAACCAGTGCTATTTAACAACTTTGCTGGCAACACGGCCAGTGGCATTAAGCGCACTCTCAGCAATTTTGGTGACAACACCAAAGTGTATGGTGAGGTGACAGACTGGAGGGAAGGAATCCATCCAGGATGCGAGGAGATCCTACACCTGGGTCAGGACAACCCCAAGAACAAATACAGGCTGGGTGGAGAATGGATCAAAAACAGTCCAGAAGAGAAGAACTTTAGGGCCAGCAATGTGCAACTGCAGCCCAGAAAACCAACCATGTCTTGGACTGTATCAGAAGAAGCATGGCCAGTAGGTCAAGGGAGGTGATTCTCCATCTTTACTCAGCCCCTGTGAGACCCCGGTTGGAGAACTGTGTCCAATTCTGGAGCACCCAAGACAAGAATGACATGGAGCTCATGGAGAAAGTACAAAGATGAAGATGATCTGAGGGCTAGAGCAGCTCTGCTATGAAGAAAGGCTGAGAGAGTTCATTGCCTTCAGAAAAGGAGGTTGAGGGGAGACCTCATTGCCCTCTGCAACTACCTGAAAGGCTGTCATAGGGAGGTAGGTGCTCTTCTCACAAATAACTGGTAATGGAACAAGAGGGAACAGACTAAAGCTGCACCAGGGGATGCTTAGACTAGACATTAGGAGTAACTTTTCCACTGAAAGAGACATTGGAATGTGCTGCCGAGGGAGGTGGTTGAGTCACCATCCCTGGATATGTTTAAAAGTCATCTAGTGTGGCGCCTGGGGACATGACTTAGTACTGGACTTGGTAGAGTAGGCTTAATAGTTGGACTCAATGATCTTCAGGGTCTTTTCCAACCTCAGTGATTATTCTGTGATTCTAAGTAGTTTGGCTGCCACCAGAGGAGACAGACATGAATGGAGAAGCACATGAAAAAAATGAAGGAAGGTAAAGAGACTCACCAAGTCATTCCCACTGGCGATGGCTAAGGACAGCGGTGAATGGCCACTCCACAGCATGTTTGGATTTGCCTGGTGCTTTAAAAGGAGGCAGATAACATCTCTGGCATGCTTTGTAGGCAAGTGTGGTGGAAAAAGGGAGAACCAGATCAGAAAAAAGTTAACTTTCTAATATTAAATTTAATAATAATACTATAATCACTAAAATAAGTAGCATAAAACACATGCAAACCTTTCACCTAAACTATGATGTAAAAACCCAAATCCACTTTCTCATGACTGAGAACCCCAAGCACAGAGGTATAATTAGTGAAA
>NW_009953391.1:0-19921 GCF_000747805.2 Chaetura pelagica | reverse complement strand
AGCTCTTCTCCCTCAAATGCCTTTCTCCAAATGTACGCATCCCAAGCCTGCTGGAAGAATGTTACTATAGTACAAAATCAAATGCACAGAGGTTACTGCCTGCCAGAACTAAGACCGTCCAACTTCAAATTGGCCTTGTAGGTGATTAAGCTAATGACAAATTAACCAAAGGAAACTTGACTTAAAGAATTCTTCTTGTCAAACAGAACTCCAAAATTTAAGAAATGTTTTTCCTCAAGTGCTAATAGCATTTTGATCAGTACAACACAAATAATTCAGTAGAAAATTAGTTTATTCCTGGTATTCAACCAGTTCTCTAATGAGGGATGAAATGTCTTCATTGCCAAGTTGGGTCATTTGAGATTAGTTTAGAGCTACTCTCTGTGAGTGGAGCCTCAGAGGCTACAATCCTACCTTGTGGTTGTCCTCTCTTTCACATGCAATATGCAGGGCAGTCCTTCCACCTTCCTCTGGGACAGGACCACTATAGGAGGAAAAGTACTCTTGTGGTGACCCAGCTGTGTTCTTCAGCTGAAATGTGACACCTTCTGTGCAGCTGGCTTCTATGGCCTGAGCCTGAGGAATCAAAGTGAAATTACATGCACATTTAGAACACAGCTTAAAGACAAGTTAACAGAAAATAAGTCTGCCTGGTTATCCCTGGGTCTGGATCTCAATCATGGATGAGACTTGTTCAGCCCCACAAAAACAACAGCCACCCTTTTTCTGCTTTCTCCTCTACATCTGGGTCTCAACTGTTTTGCAATGCGTGCTAAGAGGTTTAATAAAACCACTGGAGAAGTCTAAGGAAGGCAAACTTGAGAGACGATGTTCCTAAATTTTACTGGACCAGACAGCACAGTGTAGGGAGTGGGAAGTACAAAGGACCTAACTTGAGTCAAGCTCATTCTCATGTCATTCATTTAAAGTCTATCAGTACAGGGTTACCAGATTAATATAAAAAATTGAAGTAGTATTTGAGAAGGTAAATCTTGCTTACACTAGGTCTGGGCATTCTCTAAGTACTGTTGATAAATAGGTATTAAGTGGTCCTGTTTACTACTTAAGGACAAAGTACTAACATTCAAACTGACAGAGCCATCTAATCTTCCTGTCTTGCAGACATTCACCTTAGTCCTTGTCACGACATTTTATCAGTCTCGTAACGTAAGCCAACTCCTTTTTTAAGTGACTGAGAGATGGTGGTATGCCAGGGAGCTGGCCAATGTCATTGCAAGGCCCTTCTGGTTACCTCTGAATGGCCATGGCAAGCAGAGGAGGTTTCTGAGGAATTTCTTTGCATTTCTGGGAGACAGAAGGAAGAACCAGGGAACTACAAGCTGCTGAGCCTCACCTCAGCCTATGGGAAACTGATGGAAAAAAAAATCTTCTGAGAAGCCACCTGCAGGCATAGCACAGATAGGAAAGTGACTGGAAGCAGCCAGCCTGTATTTGCAAAGGAGAAAAAATACCTGACAAACAGCCTTGTACAAGAGGACCAGGTGAAAGATGGGGAAGCAGTGGATGTTGTTTACCTCAACTTAAGCAAGGCTCTCAACACTGTCATCATCAACCTCCTTCAGAAAAGCTGAAGAAAACTGGACAGTGAAGGGGACAGTGGGTTGTGGTCAGCAGCACAAAATCCAGCTGTGCTTTACCCAAGGGGCAGATCCTGGGACCAAGGCTATTTAACATCTTATCTTGCTGGGATGGAGTGCACACTCAGCAAGTACACAGACAACAAAACTGGGAGGAGTGGTTTAATGCACCACACAGTTGTGCTGCTCTTCAGAGGCACCTGGACAGGCTACAGAATTGGGCAGAAAGGAATCTTATTAAATTAAACAAAAGGAAATGTCTGCATGCCCCCACTGCACCTGGGGAGGAATAACTTCAGGCATCAGTACAGACTGGAAAAAAGCCTTCTAAAAAAGGACCTGGGCTGCATTAGGATTAGCATTGCCACTAGACCAGGTTGCTCAGAGAAGCTGTGGAGTCTCCTCTTCTGAAGATACTCAAGAACCAACTGGACTTGATCTGGAGCAACTTGCTATAATTGATCCGCTTTGAGCAGGGGTGTTGTACTACACAATCATCAGAGGTCCCTTCCAATCTTTCAACTGTTTTGTGATTACATGATTTTGTTACCACCAACCTAAAGTAATTTTTCAGGTAACAAATGCCAGAAAAAGCATGTATTGCTAGCATAGCTCCATCAGCAGTAGAGAATTACCATAAAAAATGGCAACTCTCAGATGTGCTGTGCTACCAAACAGCTGCTGCTAGCTGCAACCTGGAGGCACAAGAAGTGCTGCAGGAATCTAGCAGAGAGACCCTGAGTTCAAGGAAAAGAGAAATAAGGAAAGAAAAGATTAGGCCAGCCCATCCACAGGGACAAAACAAGCAAGTCCCATCACAGACATAACTGCTTCTGCAGTCATATCTTCAGGCATTTGTACTGGACTACACACAAGAGACATCTAAACTCTGTCTTATATAAGGCATGATTAAAAAAACAAATCCAGAAGACTATGTTTACTGCAGCCCAGTACTATATATATAGACCTCAAGTGGCTTTGCTTTTTTTTATTTGTTTGGTTTTGGTTTTTTTAAAGGCTCTTTCAGAGGAATGCAAAGATTTCACGTGAAATCAAGCAGGCAGGAATCTCAACTCCCTGCTGAGGTCCTGTGCAACCTGAATTCCAACAGCTGAAAAAAGAAGAGCTCTAAAAGCAACATACCTTGTCTGGAGTGTATATTTCATTTCCATCTTCTGCCCTTGCGTTCAGATCTGGGGCAGAATGCAAGAGGTGTTGTGTTATCTGGACCCCCTCTGCCCCAGGAATGGAGACAGCTATGTGCAGAGGTGTTAATCCCCGTAACTGAAAACACAGACATAGCATTAGAACTCCTGTTTATAACAACTACAGCACTTAAATAGTGCTAAATATTTTTTCAAAGAATAATCCAAGCTCATTCTTCCCACACTCTGTGTCTCACCAATAGTCACCAAGACTTTTGAACCTGGAATCATAGAATGTCAGGGGCTAGAAGGGACCTCTGAAGATCAAGTCCAAGACCCTGCTAGAACAGGTCACTCAGAAAGTCATTCAGACAGGTCTTGACACATCCTCTCTGGGGAGCCTGTCACCCTCATGGGAAAGAAGTTCTTCCTCATGTTCAGGTAGAACTTCCTATGCTTGAGTTTGAATCCATTGCCCCTCATCCTGTTACAGGGCACAAATGTCAGGAGGTTGTCCCTGCCTTCTTGACCCCCAGCCTCATGTATTTATAGACATTAAGTAGATCCCCCAGTCTCCTCCTCTCTAGACTGAAAAGCCCTAGAGTTACAGGACTGTGGAACACTTCATCTTCCAGACACTAAATATTGCAACAGCCATTAACAACTTGAGGAGTGGTTTCACAAGTGTTCACCATCCACTCACAAGCTTGGCAGCCAGGAAACATAATGAGAAAAAAAATAAAAGACTTGGAGGGTAAGGGGCTTTGAGTTCCCTATATTAAGAAAGGTATCTTTGAACAAGGTAATGGCTTTAATCAGCTTTCTGGCCATTCCAAAACTTATTCTGCCAAGCAGAATATTTCACAGTAGGGTGCTGAAGATGCAATACACATATAGAATCTCACACTATTAATTCTAATCCAGTAAAACCTTAGATGAAAGCCGCACATCAGTCCTGGCTCCCCTTGCTAAGAGGAGTTTCACTGCTTCTGCATCTGCAGCTTTAACAGCGAAGAAGAGAAGGTGTGGTGGGACCCAGGGTGTATTGGGATCTGCACCTCGACGAAGCAGCAGTTGGATTGTTTCCCATCTCTTCTGTAGTCTAGAATCGACATGGAAAATATCAGAATAATTTATTAGCACCTTCCAAGAAAACAGTAAAAGCTGGTGGACAGGAATGACTCCCAGGGAGCAAAGATGAAAGGTGCCACTCCACAGAGGGAAGAGGTGGCAGCATGTAGGGCCATGTCACAGTGGCCCAGCACCACCCAGGTAGCACCACGGTGACCTGAGCAGAGACAGCAAGGCTAGCAGATCTCAGCCCTCCACACCAAAGGAATGCCAGGCAAAAGCTGTCCCTGTGTTCCTTGTGTGGGAACAGAGAGCAAACCTAGGCAAGGTTCTCTGCATCTCCACCAGTCAACCACATGTGACCTGTAAACATTAACTTGTTTAATGAAAGAAGCAGACTGCTCATTCCCACCATCGAAAACTCCTTGGTAAGTTATTTCTTCAGTCATACCTCATCTATCCATCCCAAGAAAACAAAGGTACAGTGTTTCCCTTAAACAAAAACTGGAGCAGGAGCTATGCCAGCTTAGGAAAGCATAGTCCAGGTGCCATCTGCATTTCCACAGAGACAAACAATCCACATGCACCCCAAAAAAAATATCTGACATCACACAAAAAAAATTAAAAACAAGGAAAACCACACTTGGAAATCACCCAGAAACTCTACCACAAAGTGTTCCCAGCAGAGACTCATCTTTTCAGGCATGGTATTAACTCAGCTTTACCCACATAGCCCACATAGAGTGGATCTTTGTATTCCAGTGAACACACAATATGGACAGTATTGCAGACAACAAGGTGGGAGGATGTGCCACAAAAGTAAAATGTGAAAGATGAAGACCATAAGGCCAACCAGGAATTTTCAGTTTGGGAGTTCTAAGATATCAAAATTACCTCCAATGCCACAAAACCCAACACATAAATTTCATCACCTTTGGTGACTGCTCTGTAAGAAAACCAAAAAGCAAAATGTGGCCCTTTCAAGACCCAGAAAGGCAAAGGAGTAGCACTACATTTCAGTTGGCACTGCTGACCAGACACTGGCAGAAAACAAGTAGCAAGTTCATATGTAGTCAAAACTTCAGGAAATAAAGCTAATATATTCTCCTTCCTCACACCTACACTTCACTGTAAGTGCCCATTGCACAAGCAGGGGGTTTCCATACTTGGCTAACAAGAAATATCCTTTTGTTACGGCATGACATCCCTTTCTGGAACTCCATTTTCCATCTGCAATCTTTGCCCACTGCTGACATGAGTACCATAGAAGTGTATAAACAATGAGTGGCTTCTACTGGCATGAACACAAGATTTGCCCAGTTAAGCAAACAAAAATATCTTTCCCTGCACAGTCCATACATGAAATACTGTTACTTTTTTTATACAAAAGGGTTTATGAGTGCTGGTCTCCCATCTATATTTCATGAGACTTACTCTGAGGTTCTGCCTTCAGCCACACTGACTACTTCTGAGGATTCTGATTGTTCATTCTCCTTAAAAATTTAGAAAAAGAAAGAGGTTACTGTCACAAGCCAATATTGGGGGGCAGAACAGTTTCCCACAGTTACAAAAATGAAAAAAATCTTCCCTTGCCTGATTCAGCATATTTGCACATCAGAACCATAACACATTACAGCATATAATGGTATTTTGTTAACAACTGTTAGAGAAATCATTTAGAACTAATCTGTAACTAAGTTGTTGGATTTTTATTTTTTTAATCTTTTAAAATAATGGAATATTTTTCTTGTTCAATTTCCAGGGTGTCTAAAACGTGTTTAGAAGAGTTACAAGTTTCTGCCAGTATACATCATCTAGCTTAAAAGAAAAAAATATTGCTGAAATAAAATAAGACACAGATTTTCAGCCTGCATTAGTTTGCAAGAGAATTCAGAACTAGGATCTACAAGATGTTTTCAAATCTGGATGCATATGAGACTAAGAGGAGAAGTGGAAGCAATGTACAGAATCAGCCCCTGCAGAATCTCAAAGACTGACAGACACAAACCAGTGCAGAAAGATCCCCTCTCTAATCCTAATTACCTCCAAAATGAGGCGTAACAGCTCCACATTGATTTCCCATGCAGTTTAAGCAGCTGCTACCTCCCAATCCCCTTCTTCCTTCCCCATACAAGTCTTGCAGCCTCAGCAATGGGCCACTTGAACATACTCTTGGAACTGCAACAGCAGCTTTAGAGGAGCCAAGGATTGTTTGGTACTTCATTTCCAAGAAGTTTCCTCAAGGCATGGCCCCCAACCTGCCCAGCCTCATGTGAAGGTCTCAGCAGCACCTTTCCATTTCCAGACTCCATTGAAACATCTCAAAGATACAGCTCCTGCCCAGACACCTTTTTAATCCTGTTTTCTCATCCTGGTTAGCAATTCCCAACATCCTTGCTTTCATTTTCTTTCCCATTCCCAGGTCTGCACTCTTACAAAAGGTGTCAACTCAGTTTGGAGCATTTCCCTCTGTCAGGGACCGGACTCCTCCTGTCTGAGCAATCCCAGTGACCAGCAGACTCTGACAGTATAAGTGCTCTTCCCCACCCACCATGGCAGCAGGACAATCACCCACATCCTCTTGTTCTACTTAGGCATTTGTAATTCCCACCAACTGCCCCAGTGCACCCTCCAAGTATCAAACACCCACTCAGCACTACCTCATGGCCCTGCTGCTAACCCAGCGCCCGACCGCAACTGCAGAGCCCCAGCTGTGCCAGAGCCTGGTCCTCCACAGGAGTCAGCAGTGAAAGCAGAGATCCTCCTGCACCCTCAGGGTGCAAGATGCAGAGAAGTTCTGACTTTCTCCCCAGGAGTACACACAGTATCATAGAATGGTTAGAGTTGGGACATTACAGAGAAGGGACATTACAGATCATCAAGTCCCAATCCCCCTGCATGGGCAGGGACACCTCCCACTAGACCAGGCTGCTCAGAGCTCCGTCCAACCTGCCCTTGAATGCTTCCAGGGATGGAGTTTCCACAATTTCTCTGGGCAACCTGTTCCAGTGTCTCACTACCCTCATACTGAAGAATTTCCTCCTGATATCTAACCTAAATCTCTCCTCTTTCAGTTTAGAACCATTAACCCTTGTCCTCTCACTACAAGCCCTTGTAACAAGCCCCTCCCAGCTTTCCTGCAGCCCCTTGAAGCACTAGAAGGTGCTCTAAAGTCTCCCTGGATCCTTCTTTTCTTCAAGCTGTGCTCCAGCCCTCAGGTCATTTTCATGGCCCTCCTCTGGACATACTCCAACAGGTCCACATCTTTCTTGTATTGGGGGCTCCAGAGCTGGACACAGTGCTCCAGGTGAGGTCTTGCCAGGGCAGAGTAGAGGGGCAGAACCACCTCTCTCCATCTGCTGGCCACACTTCTTGTGATACAGCCCAGGATGCAGTTGACCCTCTGGGCTGCAATTGCACATTGGTGGCTCATGTCCAGCTTTTGGTCCACTAGTACCCCCAAGTCTTTTTCCACAGGGCTACTCTCAAGTGTGTCCTCCCCCAGCCTGTATTTGTATCTCTGGTTGCCTCAGCCCAGGTGCAGGACCTTGTTGAACCTCATGAGGTTCACCTGGGCCCACTTCTCCAGCTTGTCCAGGTCTCTCTGGATGGTATCCCATCCCACTGGCGTATCAACTGCACCGTCCAGTTTGGTGCCATCAGCAAACTTGCTGATGGTGTTCTCAGTACCACTGTCAATATCATTAATGAAGATATTAAAGTAAATTTAAAAGGCAAGATTATGGCTTGAGGAAATAATACATTATGATTCTGTCATTTTAGACATGAAGTAGACAAACCTTGTAACTGTGCAAGCTCCTCTCGGCAATATTACCCTTGAAAGATTCTTCTGGATAAAAAAGAATAAAGCACATGGAGAGAGCAGATAATCCTTCATCATTACACTTATTCACATCAGCTCCACTATCAAGAAGAAGATTGACAACATCGTTGTGGGAATGAACCTGTAGAGGGAAACATCCATAATTGCATATACATGTACATACTTCAGCTTTGGAGGTGGAAAGAATTGACACCACCATTCTAAAGTAGAGATGCTCTGCACATTTAGCTAGTCTAAATTTTATTTCCCACAAAACAGAAACACAAAACTGAATCATGTCTCACAAGGTTCAGAACATCCATTTTTCAGCTAATTTCTAACTATTAAGTGTCACGGAAATACAGTGATAAGAAAGAGACTAAAGGTGACTGAGAAGGTTACAAGAGAAACACAGTGTTCTGAATGGTCACCTAGATTTTCCTAGCCCTTTACAACAAATGCCATCTATTGAGATGGCTGAAAAGGGTGTGAAGAAAAAGGCAAGAGGGTGGGATCTCATCCCCCTCCCACAGCTACTGACATTTTGCAGCATGAGCTGAAGCTACCACCACTTCTCAACAACACACCTCAGAGCCTGATTTCAAACAGGTGAAAAAAAAAAAGTGCAGTCACATCAGAAGACTAGTTTACTGCAGTCAGAAACAGCAATCAAACCTAGCATTTGAAACAAACTAGCGATTACTGAAGGATTTAGGATCATAGAAGATGCTGGGCTGGAAGAGACCCATCAGGATCATCAAGTCCAACTCCTGTCCCTGTGTAGGGCACCCCAAGAATCACCCCATGTGCCTGAGAGCATCATCCAAACGCTTCTTGAACTCAGGCAGGCTTGGTGCTGTGACCACTGCCCTGGGGAGCTTGTTCCACCCTCTGGTCCTGATATCCAACCTAAACCTCCCGATTCAGGGATTATTCAGGTTATTTCTTTACAGTGGGATTTGGCATAATACTGGTCATTACAGAGAGTGCTCACAGCACTTCTCTGTTTCTCTGGTGTACTGAACATTCCCTTCACACCACGTTGAAACCAGAGGAATATGTAATCCAGCCTGCTGCACCAGGAATTGTCTCATCATGTGGCAGAGTCACACTGAGCCTCTTACAGCGGCCACAGCAAGTGCTGTGTGTCCCCGATTGTCGGCTGTGTCTGGGTGAACAAGCCCATTCCTCAGGATCACAAGGGCCGCAGCACAGTCTCCTCGTGCTGCTGCCTCAATGAGCTGCTTTGCGGCAAGTTCCCTGGGGCCTGGGGGGCCGTAGGTACCACGGGCTCCTCGGAGAATGCGGCGAACATCAGGAGTGAATTTTGCCTGACAGCGCCTGGGAAAGGAGAGAAAAGTGGAGCAGATTTAGGCAGCAGGGTACTCGTGGACCACCACAGCAATAAAAGAAAACACACAAGAATATGTTGGTAAGCAAGATGGGAAAATAAGGCCAGCTGTCATTTTAAGAACTATTTCAGTTGTGTGAGTTTGCTGACATTCGTGGCGTACTGGTGTACAGGGTGCTGGCAGCTGCACAGATCTTAGCTACACAAGAGTTAAAAAATAACTAGCCATCAAACAGCTATCACAGAAAGAATCACAGAATCACAGAATGACAGGGGTTGGAAGGGACCTCCAAAGATCATTGAGTCCAACTCTCCTTCCAGAGCAGGACCAAAAACTAGGCAGGTCACTCAGAAAGGCATCCAGACCTTGTCATCTTTTAAAGTCTCCAGAGAAGGAGACTCCACAACCTCTCTGGGGAGCCTGTCCCAGGGCTCTGTCACCCTCACAGGAAAGAAGTTCTTCCTCATGTTTAGCTGGAACTTCCTATGCTTCAGTTTGAATCCATTGCCCCTCATCCTATCACAGGGCACAAGTGACAAGAGGTTGTCCCTGCCTTCTTGACCCCCAGCCCTCATGTATTTATAGACATTAATTAGATCCCAAGCCCCAGTTCTGTCAGCCTCTCCTTATAAGGCAGGTGTTCCAGTCCCTTCATCATCTTCATAGCCTCCATTGGACTCTCTCCAGTAGATACCTGTCCCTCTTGAACTGGGGAGTGCAGAACTAGACTATTTATAGAGGTGTGACCAGGAAAAAACCGATGTATGACTTAAAGGAATAAGACTTGTGAATCGAGAGATTAATATGTTGTGTGTTTCTTTTTTTAAAAAAAAAAATCCTCATTGTCCATTTGTAATCTCAAGGCCATGAAAAACAGTATGGAGTGCAGCTTTTATCCTGCAACTTGAATCTGCAAACAAAGAACACACACAGATAGTAATTTCTAAAAATCCATACACAATAAACTAATAATCAACAGTTACCTGTGCTTGTAAATATGCATCTGCATTCTAACTAGCAGAGGGGTTACATTTTTAACAGGCCAAGGGTCTTCCTTAGGCATCTTTGGGGTGTTTTGAAAATACCAGGCATCACACTCTTCCAGGAAGGAGCGAGTCAAAGTAAGATGATCTGTGTCATGAGAATATGCAAAGACTCCTTCAGGGCAAATATCCTTATCATCAAAAGCGAGATGCTTGTAGCTACGGAGAAATGGGTCTTCCTCAACTGAAATATACTTCTTTTGAGAACTGTCATCAATGTATCTGTGGTGCACTGGATAATCCGAGAGAGAAAACAAATTGGGTACTTCAGTACACAGTTTAATGAGATAATCCCTGAGCCACAAGCCAACGTCCTGGCAGCCATCTGGATAGCTCTCAATCCCTGGTCCAAATCTCTCATCACATTTGTACAGCCCCTTTAAGAAACAAGGAAACTCATTAGTATCAGAGATCAAACAAGGTGTGTACAATTAAAGCCTGGTTTGTATTTAACCTGGTTCTGCCCTGATCCACTCCCTCTTAGCACAGCAGGACCGCCTGAATCACAGAATCACAGAAGGTCAGGGGTTGGAAGGGACCTCTGGAGATCACTGAGTCCAACCCCCTGCCCAAGCAGGACCAAAAACTAGGGCAGGTCACTCAGAAAGGCTCCACAACCTCTCTGGGGAGCCTGTCCCAGGGCTCTGTCACCCTCACAGGAAAGAAGTTCTTCCTCATGTTCAGCTGGAACTTCCTATGCTTCAGTTTGAATCCATGGCCCCTCATCCTATCACGGGGCACAAGTGACAAGAGGTTGTCCCTGCCTTCTTGACCCCCAGCCCTCGTGTATTTATGGACATTAATTAGATCCTCCCTTGGTCTTCTCCTCTCTAGACTGAAAAGCCCCAAGTCTCTCAGCCTTCCCTCGTAAGGCAGGTGTTCCAGTCCCTTCATCATCCTCGTAGCCTCTGTTGGACTCTCTCCAGCAGATCCCTGTCTCTCTTGAACTGGGGAGCTCAGAACTGGACACAAGGCTCCAAGTGAGGTCTCACCAGGGCCAAGTAGAGGGGGAGGAGAACCTCCCTTGATCTGCTGGACACACTCTTCTTAATGCACCCAAAGATACCATTGGCCTTCCTGGCCACAAGGGCACATTGTTGTCCCATGGATAAGTTGTTGTCTACCAGGACTCCAAGGTCCTTCTCCATGGAGCTGCTCCAGGTCCTCGGGTTCCAACAACCCCAAGCAACACTCCAGGCATGGGGAAGAGTGTCTAGAAAGTGCCCAGTGGAAAAAGACCTGGGAGTGCTGGTCAATGAGTGATGATTATGAGCCAGGTGGCCAAGAAGGCCATGAGCATCCTGGTTTGTGTCAGCATTAGTGTGGCCAGCAGGAGCAGGGCAGGGATTATCCCCCTGTGCTGGGCACTGGAGATGGGGCACCTTGAATCCTGGGGTCAGGTCTGGGCCTTCATAACTAGAAGGACATTGATGGGCTGGAGTGTGTCCAGAGAAGGGCAACAGAGCTGAGGAAGGCTCTGGAGCACAAGTCTGATGAGGAGAAGCTGAGGGAATCAGGGATGTTCAGCCTGGAGAAAAGGAAGCTGAGGGGAGACCTGCTGGCTCTGCAACTGCCTGAGAGGAGGTTGGAGCCAGGGGGGGTCGGGCTCTGCTCCCAAGGAACGAGTGATAGAACAAGAGGAAATGGCCTCAAGTTGCACCAGGGGTGTTTTACATAGGATATTAAGATTTTTTTACTGAGTTTTTTCACCCAGTTTCTTCACTGTCAGGCCCTGGCACAGACTGCCCATGGTAGTGGTGGAGTCCCTGTTCCTGGAGGCATTTAAAAGATGTGTAGGGATATCGATTAGTGGTAGACTTGGTAATGTTAGTTTAACAGTTGGACTCAATGATACTAAGGGTCTTCTCTAACCTAAATGATTCCGTGATCATCTTCAATATTTCCCCATGCAAGAAATGAGTGCAGCAGAAGCTACGCTGTTGAAAAGAGTGCCCTAAATCAATGGAGAACAAAGCACAACAATTTTGCTCTAAAGAAGCGAAACACTTTGCAAGAAGCTGCTTGCAAAAGACCCACAAATTTTCCTGTACACTGTAGTGCTTTGAAAGGCAGGGAAATTGTAGTATTTGCTCAGCATTTTTCCAGTTACCTGAAATTTTCTGCCATCCATCCATTCCCAGGTCCCATAGCCTTCCACATGGTCAAGATAAAGAGCTCCTGTGAATTTCGAACCATCAGACCAGTAGCAAACGCCCTTTCCGTGGCGGTGGCCCCGGTAGAACTGTCCCTTGTATCTCTGTAGTGAACAAAAGAGGACACAGCAAGAAGAATGACAGGTCAGGCCAGAAATAAGTAAAATTGCCTCCTCACTGCAACAGAGCAGGAGGTGTGTGAATCCAACACATGAGGAGGGTAAGTCTGTTCCACAGAGAAGAAAGGTTGGGCACAACCTCAACTCCATTTTAGTCACAGGTTTCAGAACTCAACCAGGATTTTACTAATACCCCCATAAACTCTTCCGTTAAGTAACAATCAGTAGTTCACACTGCTTCAGCAGATGCCTGTTGACACAGTCACAAATGATGCAGGCTAAACCAACACCTATCCTCCAGCAGCTCTCAGCAAGACCTGTTCCAACTGTACACACTTACACTCTGCATTTGAAAGGGGAACCAGCAGAAGCATGAAGTCCTCAAGCTGTAGGTGAAGGGACCAGGTATTAAACCTTTACACACCACTTGCTCAAAAGATCAATATGACTGCTACTCTGAAAAGGGCACCCCCCCTTTCAAACTCTGGCTGGAGCTCTTGGCTCAAGTTTGGTAAATTCTTATTGATTTCAGTCACAATCACTTCAGGGTGCTCATGGTTTTGAAGCAAAACCAAACGTCTGGAGGATTTTTTAATATAAAATTATCAAAACGTGGTAATTCAAAGAAATCCCACTTCAAGCAGAATCTCTGTTCCCTACTTCTTCTGAGGCATTAAACGTAATAATAAAATTGGAAGCCTTGCCACGGCGCTGGTATTTTATATACATGGGTTACTCCTTCTGTGAGTGAGAGCCTTTAGTTTAAAAAAAAGCCCCGAACATGGTGGTGGGACATGGGACCGCCGACAGGGACCCTGAGGGAAGAGCGAGCCGGGAGGGAGTAGCGGGGCCTGGCAAACCGCTGTGTGCGGCGTGTCACCCACCCGTGTCACCCACCCGTGTCACCCACCCGTGTCACCCACCCGTGTCACCCACCCGCGCGGCGAGTTTGCAATGTAACTTTCTCCATTCCACTTTTCTTACAGGGCCACATGGCCTCTGGGACATGTGCTGGAGCCTCCCTCTGGAACTAAAACCTAAGGGGAACCACCCATTACAGGATTTCATGTTGCTCCTGAGTTGCTCTCAGAGCAGCCTGAGCTCGTCTCCCCTGTGAGCCCAAACCACAGCGCCACAGCGTGTCACCACCACAGAGACACACTCTCTTCTTGCAACATACTTATACCCTCCTGCTGAGAGCAGCATCCTCCCAACCTGCTCCCTCACCCACCACTCCTCACCAGAGCTGGACCCTCACCTTGATTTCCTCTAGTGCTACATTCCCACTTACCTCAATTTGCTGCTGCCATCACCCTATGTGCTGGCTGGGCTGGGCTTTCTCTCCTTCCCAGCACTTCCTTCTCACACAAAGAGCCCAGAGATCTGCTTTAATACCCAGCTCTGCACAGAGCAGGGAGCAGAGGGGTGCTCCACACAGCAAGCTCAGCTCCCTGAAACACAAGTCCTGCTTTTATACCCAAAAACCTGAGAGAGACCTTGATCTTGACCATTGTTGTATCACTGGCACACACAGTGGGTCACTAAGCCCTTCCATCCCAAGTGCCAGTGCTCAGGAATGTCACTGTGCCTGCTCCAAGAGTGGAGGGTTGTTGTTTGCAGCTGTCCTTCTAGCCTGTGGGTGTGAATTAATTAATCCGTATGCTAATGCATCGTTAATATATTCATGTGATGATTCCAATTACTCAGTGTTTCCCCCCAGTGCTCCAGGCTGACCCCAAGCCAAGCTGTGGGCAAAGCTCCTCTGCATCCCTGTCCTACGGCCACCTCTGCTTGTCCCTGCCCCATTCCGTGCTGCATCCCCATCCCTGTCCCGGTGTTGTCCCGTACCGCCCACCGCTGGCCCCCGCCGCAACAGCTCTTCCCACCTCTGGGTGGGCTTCGAGCCCCCGGGTTACCTGGCTGGGGCTGATGGTTCTGCCAGCACAAGCAGCTGCCAGGGAATGGTGCAGAACAGCCAAGACCCAGGTCCAAAGTGCCACATGTCCCAGCACTATTAGAGGAGCCAATTCATGAATCCAAGCCTCCCTTCTCTACAGAAGCACAGTCTGTAGTTAAGTCAATGGGAGTAAAACAAATGGGAGTTTTCCCCTTGTGGCACTCAGGATGTACAGTGCTTGTCTCGAACAATCCAAGAGATAAGCTTAGACTTTGGCACTCAGGATATCTTTTGTCTGTCTTGTGGCATCTGAGAGTTGAACGACATCTGCTGATGCGACTTTGCAGGACAAGACAGGGAGTGGCAGTCTCAAGCTACTTCCTAGGACCGAAACTCCACAGCAAGGAACTAATCCTGTGGTGGCAGTTGACTCAACCTCGTCCTTTGTAATGGCTGAGCTCATCAATTAGCCAAACAAAGACTACATAGCCCCTGGCATCATACCTGCCCCTGCTATCACACAGAAGATCCGAAGGGTTTTTCCCTATGCAGGGAGAGGAGTGGGGGTGCAGTGGATAAGGACTGTATAAAAATCTGGGACTCTGCGGGTGCTGGAAGCACTTCTCCACCTGGAACTACTTCCCCTCGACGACATCAACGACATCTCTGGACCGTGGGTGGTAACTTTGCTCTCGCTTGCTGTCCTCTAGCTCTCTGCTTTCTCCTCTCCTTCCTGTCTCTGTTTTCCTGCCTGTCCTATCCGCTCTAGGGATGTTGTTGTGTTATTGCAATAAAAGTTTGTTGTGTGCGTGACATCTGACCTCATTTGTGTCTTAATTTCACCATTTGGGATCACCTTTATTTATTAAAACTGCCACGTACCCGAATACCGGATCGTGACATCCCTAATCTCCACTAAACACGAATTTCATGACACAGAAGTCACACAGCTTTAAAAACTGTTGGAGGAGACTCTGGGTAGACCCTCTTGCCGAGGTGTGGACCCCCTTGCTTCTGAACTCCTTCCCAGAGAACAGCCTGGGTGAGGTTGGAGCCAGCCTCAGCCCCCACTGGGAAGAGTACAGCCACTCTGCACTGCAACTGTCAGTTTATTGCAGCTCAAGTTGGTGCTTCCAGAGAGAGGCAGGACCCCCAGTATTGGATCTGTGCCCTTTATGGCCTGCTATGGTCTGATATCAAACAGGTCCATCTAAGGTACATCCTCCCCCAGAGGTGACAGGTCTTATATCTCATGTCTTTTCTCCATCTATGCCTGGAATTCACCAGTCTTCTGCTGTTTCCAAGTAAAAGAGGCCCTTTCTTCATTATCTGCGCCTGGAATTCTTACTCCTCAAATTCTGGTTTCAGTTGGTCCTCTTCTGTTCTGTGGTAATGTCTTACTGTGGGTGGGGACTTGTTGCAGTGCTTTGTCACTCTATTAATCACTCCTCAACACTTTTCCAGATCACAGTTTCACTGGAGTTCAGCAATAGTTCAGGACAGCCTAAAGTTCAGGTATCTCAGAAACTTCTGCTGAGCAAAAAGCAAAACCAGAGCCTGGTGTGGTCAAGCACTAAATGCTAGCTGCAAGCAAACCCCACACTCATTTTAATCCTCAACAGAAACTTTAGATCTGCTTCTGTAAGTTCTTTTTTAAAAATTGTTTATGAAAATCTCACTGGTTTACCTTCTAGGATCCCACCAGTCAGAATCACATTGTCACCCAAAAGGACCAGACTGCACCAGCAGTGCTGGGTGGTGGGAGATGCCCAAGAGTAACAGCATCAGGTGTTTGCAAGGGGAAACTCACTCCTCACCTACTAACTTCCTCCAAGCACATCACCTAGTAGGAATTTTGGATCACAAACATACTTTCAAGAAATATGGAGTATCTTTGTAAATTGTAATGTGAGTTTATAGCTGATTAGAATGAAATAAGGGATAACTTATTGTTGACAGAAATAAACCATAGGACTGGAGGAGACCTGCTGGAATCTCACAGTAGTTTTTGTTTGTTGTTTTTTGTTGTTGTTGTTGTTACTAAATTGTTCATGTTGCATTGTAGAAGCAGTTGGATCTTTTGCACCACAACTCCTTTTAAAAACCCAAGAATCTTACTGTCTAGCAAGAATTATAAACAGCTTTCATATCCATTTTCTCTTGTGTTACCATCTCTTCCCTGCTGAGTTCTTCCTGCCTGATGAAAATACTCCACACAGTTCTGGGTGAGGTCCTCTTTTACTGAACCCTCTTGCCAGTTCCATCAGAAATACAACTGGAAGGCAGTTAGCCCTTCACCCCACTGTTTTGCTAGTGGCAGTTGGCTGTCAGAATCTCACAGCCTTCCCTCCCCACGTCATCTGTATAAAGTGTCAAAGCATCTGTATGAAGTGGGCAAAGCAGATAGAGCAAAGTCCTCCTCCTTTGGACCCTTCAGAGCACATACAGCTCGGGGAGTTAACACTTGTAGCAGGCAATTTCTATTTTGGTTTCAGACCATTTGCAATCTTTCAGAAAATACCACCATCCAAAGGTTTTTGCAGCAAAAGAAAAAATGTTTGGTTTTTTTTCCCCGTAAGTATAAAGGACAAATCCGGACGTTCCAAGTGGGCAGCACACATCCTCTGGCTACAGAGTGACTTGCTGCACAGGCTCACAAGCTGGACTTTGAGCCTGGAGCAAATGAAAGCTAAATCCTAGCAATGGCCCAGACTCTGACAAAGACCCTTCTCTGGCATTCCCCTGCATCACTGCAGCTCCTAGAGACAATGTCTGCTCCAGTGAGGGGTCTTGTATCATGCTATTAAGGGACACTGCTATGCACTACTTTGACTATCTAGAGGGACTATTTTCTCAGGTTTTTGTTATTCTTGCTGCTGTAGACCACCACTTTTGGGAACTTCTGAGCACTGTAGTAGAACCAGAGAGCTGGACAATGCCTGGTTAGGTTTGTGTTTCTCCCACGAGTCCTCAGGGTGAGGATTTCAGCAGGGCTGGTGCTCAACAGCAGCAGCTTCCATAACAAAAACTTGAAGAAAACCAAAATCTCCTTTCAAAATATATTGCATGCAGCAAACCTTGTTCTCACAATACTTCTTTCATTAAAATATAGAGAGGAGATATGTCTTGCAGTTACCTTGGAAGTGAATAATTTTTTTAATTTACACCAAGGTAAGCCAATCAAATTAATAATAGTGAGCAGTTCTAGAAATAGGTCAGAATGCCTTTCCACAGAGCAACAGTGAGCTTCATGTAATATAATGGATTAAAACTGGAGGAGGGGAGATTTTGGTTGGACATTAGGAAGAAATTCTTCAGTGTGAGGTTGGTGAGACACTGGAACAGATTGCCCAAGGAAGTTGTGAAGCTCCATCCCTGGAAGTGTTCAAGGGCAGGATGGATGGGGCTTGGAGTAAGGTCACTTTTGCTGACTAAATCTGGACTGGCTTCAGTGATTCCTGTCCAGCATCTGGGACAGGAGGATTCAGTGTTAAACCACAATACAATGCCATCTTCAGATGAAGACCAAGAACAAGATCCTCACTCAAGTCAGTGTGCAACAATATACAAAGGTGCTTGGTGGTTCAGTCAGTGGCCCACAGGACAACAGAGGGGATTCTCCCCTTCTACTCTGCTCTCCCACCTGAAGTGCTGACCCCAGTTCTGGAGCCCCCAACATAAGAAGGACATGGAGCTCATGGAATGAGTCCAGAGGAGGCCACAAAGATAATCCAAGGGCTGGAGCAGCTCTGCTCTGGAGACAGGCTAGGAGAGTTGTGGTGTTCAGCCTGGAGAAGAGAAGGCTCCAGGGAGACTTTACAGCACCTTCCAGTGCCTGAGTGAGGCCTACAAGAAAGATAACAACAGACCTTTTAGCAGGGCCTGCAGTGATAGGATGAGAGGTGATGGTTTTAAATTGAAACAGAGGAGATGTAGCCTGTATATTAGGTAGATATTTTGGATTCAGTTATTTTTGTCAGTCTCCTTGGCAGTTTGGCACTATTCTTCCCAGCCTTGACATTTCAGCCCTTTGGAAACCCAATTACTCATTGATCCCTATTAGCCAGCAGTTCCATCAGGAGGGCAGTAGAGGAAAAATTAGGGAGAAAACCAATAGTGAATGGAAGATCTAAGCATATCTGAACAGCTTCTGTAAGCTGCTTTCATTGCTAATCATTCTTAGAAATGAATAAGCTCTGGAATGTCAAGGAGTGTTTTTGCTTCAGGCAATTACAGCAGGTGTGACAATCTCCCTAAAGCTAGCTCTCCAAGTCAGGTGTTTCCTGCAGTCTTGTCTCATAGTTACATAGAGGGGGATGGAAGATATAGGGCTTCTCAGGGGTTTTTGAACTGGTTTAGCTCTTTTGGAAGGTGCTTGTGTGACCAAAGATAGAACTAGATTAAATTACTCTTCCAGAATGCAGACTTCTCAAAAGTTTCTTTTACTCTGCTGGGTAATGGGGACAATCAAGTGAGCCAATGGATATCTCTGCGCTTCCCAGCTGGTCTTGGTGACTAAAACCTCCACCTGGCCTTCACCGCTGTCTTTTGGAAAACTGTGGGAAAAGCTCTAGGAGATGAGACAAATCCTGGGATATATTTGAGCCTGCTCCAGGGCACAGACTGAGCTTTACAGCTCATTTTCAGATAGGAAGGTGCCAGACTTGATGCCAGTGGATTAATAATCATGTGCTTTACAGTTTGGTGCTGTGGACTAAGACTATGAAGGAGAAACATCCAGTACCAAACAGCACTGGAGGTATCTGTCATTGAAGCAAAGTCAAGAGCAACAAAAATATGCACGCGGCAGCGCAGAAGAGAGAGCGACAGCGGCTTCCAGAGGGGAGACGCGTGGCAGGCGCGAGGGCAGGCGGAGAGCGGAGAGGCAGAGAGCAGCGCGAGGGCAGGCAGGGAGCAGCGGGTGCCTTCTCATCGTAGGAAAAGCAAACTAATAGCTAGATTGATCATGGTCACAACGCGGCCAAAAACCATTGTGAAAAAGAATGTGGGGACTCAGACGGAGCTCCCAAGCAGGCATGCAGCAGTGCAGGTCTCTGGCTGCAGTGCATGCCTGAGCCTGGCACTGGTATCAGAGGGAACCAGTGGCACCGCATGTATGCAGTGTGAGCAAGTAAATGATCTCCTCAGGCAGGTGGTTAAGCTGACAGAGGAGGTTCAAAGACTGAGGACCATTAGAGAATATGAAAGTGAAATAGATTGGTGGAGTCATACCCTGAGGCAGGGGCAGATAGAAGAGGTTGAGATAGTGACCGATCCCCTCCCCTCCTGTCATCAGACAGATGGAGAGGACTTAAGACATATGAAGGAATGGAAGGAGGTCCGACCTCGGAAAGGCAAGAAAAAATCCTCCCAACCGCTTTCACCCTCCCCATTGCCCTTGAAGAATAGATATGAGGCTTTGGAAATTCAGGGACAGGAAAATGAAGTTGGAGGGGTTGACTTGTCTAGTGAAGCACCTAGGACTCGTCAGGACCCGAGTCCTTCAATCAAGAAGGAAAGGAGAGTAATTGTGGTGGGTGACTCCCTTCTGAGGGGGACAGAAGGGCCCATCTGTCGACCGGACCCATCCCACAGGGAGGTCTGTTGCCTCCCTGGGGCTCGGATTAGAGATGTTAAAAGGAAACTCCCTAATCTTGTGGGTTCCTCTGAATCCACTGCTGATTTTTCAGGTTGAGGGTATAGAATGTACCCTCAGCAAG
>NW_009953390.1:608497-617067 GCF_000747805.2 Chaetura pelagica | reverse complement strand
AAAGAGTTACCTTGACACTGCATTAGCTTGAAAAAGAAAGTGTCTCTAATGATGTGGTACACTTATAGAAATTTAAAATCTTTACGAATTGGGACAAAATACACTTCATCAGAGCAGAAGCTATTTCATAATTTGGTATTTCGAACAACAGCTTGTGAGAAGTGGATATAAACTTCCTAGAAATATGCAATCACACTTAAAATGAGCCAAAAAAGGACACTGGCTAAAGAGAGTTCCTTTAAGTAGACTTAGTTCATCTTGGCAGGAGTCATCTGAAGACCAGAAGCCAACCATGTAAGTCCACATAACTGGCTCTGTAAAGACAAATTCCAGCACAGGAAAACACAACTGAGCTGTCTTAATTCAACCCACTTACTAATGGGATACTGTAGCTTCCATTATTTTCAGCACCCAATGGCAACATAGTTACTTGCAAAGGAATTTTACTTTATTATTCTGAGTCACATGGCAAGTTAAAAACATTCAAGATCCACCTGTTAAGGGTATTTTCTAAGAAATAAAATACACATTTTCAAAGACACACACAATATTTTTACACAGAGGGAAAGAAGCTGCATTATATGATCATCTCCCTTTTCTCAAAAATATCTTTCTCCTGCACAGACTCATCAACTGGAGAACAAACCAAAACAATGACATTTGTTTTAGGAGAATGGTGTGTGAGATTTCTTTCTCTGGCTGAGACAACAAGAACTGGTTTTAACCTACAGTGTAAAATATCCAAAAAGCATGCTATAAAAGCCTTTTACTCAGACTACATTTCTGTCTGTATCATGTTTTATTTTAAAATAAAATTGTGCCAGTGAAGTCCCTTGATCCTTCTGTTATTAAGAGTTAAACTTCTGGGCTCACGCCTTGCATACATTTCAAGCATGTTATGACTCCTGTGCTATTTAACTTCACAAGGATTATGTGGGAATTATTACAGGAAGTTTGATCTTTAAAGCAAAAGCAAAAACTAAATCACCTTTGTAGAAGTGATTTTTAAGGTTCAGGTGGATTTCTTTTCTTTAGACCATTTCCAACATGCTGATCTTGACTTAGATTCATAGAAATGATCTTGCAAAACAAACTTATTAAAAGTCAGGAATGAGGTATGGTGAAAACTGCAGTATAGACTTTTATACCAAGCAAAGCATTTATGAAACACAACTAAAGGGAACTCCAACATAAAAATGTGTATAACTAAATATTTTACATTTCAGCTTATATACACAATGACATTAGAAATAAAGTCTTGGTTATAGCTGAATGGCAGACACAACACAGTATTTAAGGAAATAACACCAAGCTGGGTGGTACAGTCAATATGCCAGAGGTACAGGATGCCATCCAGAGGGACCTGGACAAGCTAGAGAAGTAGACCCAGGTGAACCTCATGAAGTTCAACAAGGCCAAGTGCAGGGTCCTGCACCTGGGCCAAGATAACCCAAGATATGAAAACAGGCTGGCAGAGGTCATACTTGAAAGCAGCCCTGTGGAAAAGGACCTGGGGGTATTAGTGGATTAAAAGCTGGACATGAGCCACCAATGTGCAGTTGCAGCCCAAAAGGCCAACTTCATCCCGGGCTGTATCAAAAGAAGTATGGACAGCAGAAAAAGAGAGGTGATTCTGCCCCTCTACTCTGCCCTGGTGAGACCTCACATAGAGTACTGTGTCCAGCTCTGGTGCCCCCAGCACAAGGAAGATGTGGACCTGTTGGAATGTGTCCAGAGGAGGGCAACAACAATGATCAGAGGGCTAGAGGACCTCTCTTATGAGGACAGGCTGAAGGAGTTGGGGTTGTTCAGTCTGAAAAAGAGAAGGCTCTCGGAGGGACCTCATAGTGGCCTTCCAGTATCCAAAGGGGGCACACAGGAAAGCTGGGGAAGGACTTTTTACAGCGGTTTGCAGTGAGAGGACAAAGGGTAATGGTTGTAAGCTGAAAGAAGAGAGATTTAGGTTAGAGATCAGGCGTAAATTCTTCAGTGTAAGGGTGGTGAGACCCTGGAACAGGCTGCCCAGAGATGTTGTGGGGGCTCCATCCCTGGAGGTGTTCAAGGGCAGGTTGGATGGGGCTCTGAGCAGCCTGCTCTAGTGGGAGGTGTCCCTGCCCATGCAGGGGAGTTGGAAGTCAATGATCTTTAAGGTCCCTTCCAACTCCAAACATTCTGTGATTCTGTGAAAAATATATTCTGACTTTACAGCCTGTTGATGGTTCCATTTATGCTACCAGCTTGTAAAAACTAGCGAAAGGCACATAAATGGTGTGTACGTGTATATATATGTATGTGTGTATATTTCACCTTTAATGTTAGCCTAACTGTAATCTGTAAGAAACAAAAAAGAAATAATAATTTATTTTTTTTTAAGTGCATTTAAATTCACCAATAACAAGGTTGCTCAAAACCAACTTCTTGTAAACTACAGTTCCACATACTGGGGGATTGATTTATTGAATTTTTTTTAAAAAAACTGTTGGTCAGTTACTCCATCCATTGCATTAATATACTGTAAGAAAGATAGGATTATGTAAAAAGAACCCTTGACCCAGCTAGAGATTAAGTAGTCAAAAACTATTTCAAAGCCATTCTAAATCCATGCTAGGATTTTAAATACAGAGTGCTTTCAAAAGCTATCTGCAAAAGAAAGCATGCTAGAAATAAGCCAGTTAGGTATTTTAAAAATTTTTGTGATTATTAATCTTTAGACACTCACAAAAGCCTTCAGAAAAGCTCAAGTCTAACAGCTATTTACAAAGGAATTAAAAAAAAACAACAAAACAGTATTTAATCTAAAGCCATAAACACAAATACAATCTGATAGCTGAAAAAAGTAAAATATCAGTTAACAATGTTCACATGTTTTGAGCTTCATAGTTATCAGTATTTAAATCTTTATTAGAAGTTACTTCATGTCTGAAACTATACAGCAGCAGTATCACTGCCTGTAATCTTGTTCAATACTGATTAATTGGAAACAATCCTAGCAGTAAGAGAAGTCCTGCAACTTAACCTAACCTTCCCTAAATTGACAGGAAACAAAAGGAATATCTTCAGAGCTAGCAAAAAAGGGATTATGCTAAAGATATTTCAACTGATGGGAAATACATTGAACCTGATTAATAATTTTTCCTTTGTAATTTCATATTTTATAAAACGAACTGCTAAACTACCTATCTCCAGCTCAGAAAATAAGAGTTACTTTATAGTTTCCAGTGTACTAGTACATCCCTGCAAGTCATGGGTGGGAGTTACTTTAGATTTGCTGCCAAGTAGTCATTCTCTTCTATTATATCTAAAAAAGCCATTTTTCACACCACAGGGCACAGAAATCAGTAGTCCAATCAAAGATTAACAACTGTCTTTTCCTTCAAAGACTCCAGAACAAATGTGCAATATGCCATTCCTTGGTGGACCATCTCAAGAATGACTTTCTAGGTAACTGCACTAGTGAATTTACACTATATCCAGAACACACAAAATTATTTTTTCCATAATCTGCCCCAAAACCACAAACTCCTGTTTTCATTTCTACTGCAAACACATCAACCTCCTCCCTTTACCACATCACCCTCTGATACGGCCCTGCTCTAAGGTCAGCTTCCTAGGCATCACACAGACACAAAATGCAAAGCCTTGCTACCACAAGCAAAGAGCCCACAGCCTCAGCACACTTGTCTACGTAAAACCAGCAACTCTGTCACTTCTGCTCTGAGTAGATCCACTCATTACACCGTAACCAGCCTAAAGAAAAAAAATACTTCCAGAAGGAAAAGCTCTTGTCTTCAAACAGGATGCAAATATTGCACATTAAAATAAGATTTTTGCTCAAGTTCTTCCTGCAAATATGTCCCTACCTGCCAAATTGTCCCACGCTGGAAACTACACAGGGCAAAAAGCACCAGAGAAAAAAATATATACTTGGAAAAGGGTGTATAGTGGAAGGTATGTTTTCCAAACCCCAGTCTTTTGACTTCTTCAGCTTTACCTAACTCATTATCTGTATCAAATCTCCAGCAGTTTGTGGAATGGAATAAGATCTTGCAAAAATTAACCGTCTTTTGCTAGTGTCTCCACAATAATCACTACAAATGCCTCATAGTTAGCATTCCCTAGATGAGTACATACCAAATGCAGAAAATAATTTCTTGGAGACCAAAAAATAAAAACACTAACCAATACACAGCAGAATGAACTTATACAAATGAAAACACAAACAGCCACTTGCCAGCAGACCATTTCTCAAAATAAAAAAACCCAAACCAGAATACCTTTGTCTCTGAACTTTCAGTCTTGACCTCCAAACAAGACTTACAAAAAAAAGCTCACTTCCAGAAAGTGAGCTTGCAAACTAAACTTTGTAATTTTATTATACACTAAAAAGAACAATATTGACATCAACACTGGTCTTAGGACTCTTGCAGTCCTCCACACACTTATGGTTGTGTAAACCATAGATGTAACTCACTGCTTGTTTTTCTGTTCAAAACTCTCAGTCAACATGTCTCTTTGCCCTGCAGGTACCAATCACAGATTTATCTTAATTTGTCTGACATTTTAACATTACATTCAGAGCAACTGCTCTTTAGTCATTATTTGTTTTCATCAGATCTGAGGAACGTCCTGTGAGCAAAATGTCACTTGAAGAGATGGACAAAATACAACTATACCATCAGCTAATGCACATTTAACTACCTATTATCGCAGGCAAAATTTTATTTAGGAAGAAAAATGGTAAAATCCTCTCATCTTTCTGTATTTGTCAACAGAAAAACTGATTGTGAATTTTGTTAACCTTGTAAGATTAAAACGTCACTGTGATGAAGACTCTATATCCCTGGCACGGAATGCACTCTTCTGTTCATTAAATGAAAGTATTCCTAAAGACAATTAAAATACTCTACAGTCAGGGTTAAAACAAAACAAATTAAGCTCCTCATGCCGTGTGTGGTGCTGGCTCCACCTATGCCACCCCAGCAAAACTTTTATTTGAGTTTAGCAGGCCTAAAGGAGAATCAACAAACTAACAGAGCTTGTCACAGATCTTTAACTGGAAGGACCAACTGATGAGTAAGGACTAAACACAGCTAACAGCAGAACAAAGAATTTGCAAGTACAGTACTTAACAACTGGAGTCTGTTTTCTCATTGGATTTGAACATTTCGATTTACATCATAGCCTGAAATTGTCTTTTGTCCAGAACAGTGTACTAACACATGGAAAACACACATTTGTAGTGTGATGCTACCATATAAAGCACTAAGCTGCCAAAACTAGAAACAGAATGTAATTATTATAACAAAGTGTTCTGCAAAGAGAACTGTGGGTTTTAATACACTGGTTACTCTTTGGAGATACATCCCGAAAGGCAGGATACACCAGCAAATAAAAGGTATTCTTAATTATATCTTAATGTGAAATGGCCTTTGATCCCAAACACTGTTTCTAACACACAACTATTTTCATATCAATGTTGCATTAACATTTTTGACAAAGTAGGATAGGTGAACAAGGTTCAATATGATAAAAAGCTGTGTATACAATGGCTGTTCTGTAAGCAAAGGTCACATTGGGAAGCCTGGAAAATGATGATGAGATGTACTATCTGCTCAGGAGTATTTGCAATTATTTGTTGTAGTCAGTGAGCAGGCTACAGCCTGCTGCCCACTTAGTGAGGTCTGTATGATACAGAAAAGGTGGACACTGTCTTCTGTCACTATTGAATTACCATGTTCCTCCACTCTTTTAAATGCTTGAGCTGCTCATTGCCTATTGTGTCTTCAAATATCACGGTATACTGATGATGCATAAATTACCTCTCTGCCACTGACTTTGACTAATTTAATCTATAGCTCAGTCTCAGTAAGCCACTCTTGGATGGCTACTCATCTTACAGGTGAAATTACTCAGACCCAGCTCCTCTTTCTATATGAATTCTGCTCCCTACTTCATTCTTCACTTTGTTGTTATCAATCTCATTGTTCAAATTTTCAAACAAAAAGTCATCCTCTATATCCATATTTCATGTAATGCAACTACCTTTGCTACTTCTTTTTCCTTCTACACGACAGCTTCTTTTTCTTTCTACATATGACAGCTAACATCAGGAATTGCACTAAATGTTTTGTGTAGTGTCATATTCTCCTCAACTCTTCAAGGTGTTTTAAAAAAATATATTAAAAAATCACCACAATAATTCAAGTTTTGCTCTAAGTTTCTAGTAACTGGATACCTTCAGGCTTCTACTCACTATATTTTACACTGTAATATTTTTATCCTTCCAGTGGCACTATTTCAGTCTATTTTGTTGAACATTTAATCCACAAAATCAAGGACTCAAAGAACTACACTAATTATAAGTACTAGTTCAGTCATAACCTGGTTGGTTTTTTTACACATATAATGTAGTGATATTATTCTGGAAGTTATTCCTGTTGTTTCAGCACTCTAAATACAAACACACACAAACTCAAGTTCTATTATATAGCACCATCTTTACTCTGTAACTACATGTACATCTCAGCACAGCATGTACCTCCACAGTTTGAGCTGAGGGAGTAATTGGTAGATTCTATATGAACTAATCTTGATTGAGGGGAATAAAACCCCATACCTCGTATTTTACAGACAGAGAAGAAATGTACACAGACCAAGCTTCCCAGAACCCGGACTCAGCAGAGACTGTTCTTCCCCAGTTACTGCCCCATCCCCACCACCCAGTCCCTCAGCTGTTCAGTTTCCCCTTTCCTAATTCCTTTACCAACCCTGCAGCTACCACCTAAGCAGCTGGTTTTATCCTTTCATCTCCTGATCTGAGGCTGCCCCATTCTTGTCTCCTGCACCTAAGACACTTCCTTGAAAGTGCTTATACCTTCCATTTCATCTTCACTGAACAATTTCAGAAACATTCATCCTAAGGCAGACTCCTGGCACAGAGAATTTCAGAGTGAGCTGTTACATTCTGACACCTGTGGACAACTGGGAACAGGTTTGTAAAGAAAAAGGTTGAGTAAACTTTTCTATGAGCAAAGCCACTGGAGCTACCTGGAAACTGTAAGAATCTGAGACTTCAGAAGCACAGTAACTTTTGTGTTGCCCTATACAAGTTCTGGGGCATAATTGTTGCCCCAGCTCCTAAAAGCATTCATGTATGTGTGCATACATATCTGCGTGCATGTAGATACAGAAATGAAATTTCACAATTTATCTGTCCAAGCTAAATATTTATTGGTAAAAAATGTAAAGTATTTTACCACGTTGTATCAGAACACCAGGGTTTAACCACAGAGGCACTTAAAAGCACATTCCATTCCCATTTCTGTTGGGTGTGACAGAAAGCAAAATCATTAAATCACCAGTAAATAGTTGCCAGCAAATGAGAACACAATGCTTTCACAAACTACCTTGCTTCAGCAAAACATGGTTTTGTGGGGTAACACTACTTTATAATTCAGAGGTGCAAATATTATGGTTAATATTTCAAGATGTGGTAAGAATCAACAACATGGACCCATCCTCTAGTGTTTGCCAACACACAATGTAAGTGGTTGTAACAATCTCTTTCACATATCCCCAAAGAGCACTGGAAGTATAATTATTTTGAAGCCCATAGAACATAATATGTCTTAGCTGCCTTACTTGACTAGTTGACAGTAAACCAGCTATTGCTAACAGCTGCTTTACAAAATAATTTTTCAAGGGTTTATGAAAAAACAAATACAGAAAGTTCAGTGAAAACTATTCCTTTCAGAATTATTTGCTTGCCCTTGCTCTTTCTTGGAGTGATACAGGGCACAGAGACAGAAGGCAGTTTCAGAAACATCAGTGATAAAGAGGCAGTTTAAAAATATGGCACATGAAACACAACATGTTTGCTCCAGCAAATAAGCTTATTTGTAAAATACAGATGCTGAAAATAAGCGTGACTTCTACTCTTGCCTCTGAGGGAAATGTCTGCTTTGGGAGACCAAAAGCAGTCTGCAGCCACTCTAGTTTTGAAAAGCAAAGGCTCTACCCGAAAAAGGTTTCCAAAGTACATCTTTTGCAGCAATACATCCTATGCAATGGCTCACCACTGCCACAGGGTGTCACAAGTTTAATAATGTTTAACAGAATTCAAAATGTTGCAACTGAAGATGACAAGGAGAGTCCAATTACAGCTTAACACAAGCTGTTACCTTAGCTAACACATCAACAGCAGCTGTGGAATTTGTTATAAATGTTAATGATCAATAGCAGCTACAATCAGGACTGGGAGGCAGTGAAATTACCACATTTTGCAATCTGTATCCACTTGAACCAGTTACTTCTACAATATTCTAAATGTTTTGCTACTCACTGAGCTTTTGCTCCTATTGAGTCTGGAAAATGCTACCGTTAAAAATAAAAAAGCATGCTTCTTCAGAATAACCACAATTTCTTACTTCCAAAGGTCAAAAGTAAGTAAGTAAGTAAGTAACTTACATACTCTGTGGGTTATTAATACTTTGGACAGTTAATGTTACTTTTGCAAAGAAATAATAAATTGATTCAATGCTTGCCCTTTCTTGGTCTAGATACTTTTCACT
>NW_009953390.1:565531-608447 GCF_000747805.2 Chaetura pelagica | reverse complement strand
ATATTTAATTATCAGAAGAAAAAACTCACATATCCAGTTTGGGATTTTTATATATTTGTGTGTATATACATACACACTACTATATGTGTACTGCGTTTTACATATGTATATAATAACACAGATAAAGACAGAAAGGGGGAACATTCAATACAGGGTATCGTTTTTATAAGTTTAATATTTGAAGGAATAGTACAATTCACCTGAACTTCAAATTATTGTTTTCAAGTTTCTTTTGAAAGTGCCTCCAAGGCCATGCCAACACTTCACCCCATTTCTCCAAGCAATACAGCAGGCCTGTTGGTACATATCAAGCTTCACCAACATCTCTAATACATCTCTAATGTGTGCAATCACAGCTCCCTGCATTTTCTTTTAGAGAAGGATTTAAATGTCAAAGAGGGTGAAAATGGATATTACATTCCTTTATTTTCACTCAGTAACTTACTTTGTACTTAGCTCTGTAAATATTGATGTTTGATGATAATTCAGTTGAGAAGTGTTCATAGGAATAACACATGCTTTGCCAGGTTTCCATTTCTGCTTTTCAATACTACAAAGGCAGCCTACTGCTACAGATTGTGAAGAGAACATAAGGCATTAAAGCCAAACATCTTTGATCCTACATCTCTAACCTAACAAACCGCACTCTTATTAGACTCAGGAATACAGGTACGAGTACTCAGTAGATCATGGCAGATCAGAACAGTGAAATACACGTAAAACTTAAGTCTCTTTCCATTTGACAAAACACTTAAATCTGCACTCAGCTTTATGGACATATTTATGCTCAGCTAGTACAATCAGAATTTAAGCAAAAAGGGATTAAGCATAATTAGAGGATCTCTTTCTAAAAGAAAGTCTTTTAGCCTGCTTTCTTAGCTCAGTTGCTTTACCACAGTTGAAAATTAAGTATAAAAATTACATACTGTGTATACTCATAGATTGGTCTCTCCAAATGACATAGCCCAGAGAAATTTTCTCCATATTCTGCATTCCAAGGTTATGTCAGGGGTTATAATTTCCCAGCTGGGCTTTCTGCTTTTTTATATCTGATCTTCAAACTGACTATAGGAAACTTTAATTTTGTCCCACCTGCCTTCTCTCACTTTTTGCTATCTACTCTCTGCTCAATCTTCCTCTTTTGTAAACAAGGTGAAGCTGACAAAATCAGAAAACTTGGATAAAGTCAGTGGATTTATCCTGATTACAGATCAGATAATCTATTTCATTTTTATTAATGCATAAAAAAATTTAAAGCCTGGTAGATTTTGAAGCAGCACTCTGAGGCTACTAAGCATCACCCTTAGATACAGCATACACATTTGGAGAAGAAGTGATGCTTTTATTTAAATATACATACACACATACATACATAGATAGACACTATTAAAGGAAGAGAAAAAATAATCCTTGTAGTCTTAAAAAATAAATACATGGTAAATTAATAGTAGATTTTAAAACAAATACTGTAAACCACTGTTTCAATTAAGAGGTGGGTTTCTTTTATTATGTATCCATTATTAAGCTATTCAATTTTAAATTATAAACTTACTTCTTCATTAATGCAAATAGCATGGAAGTAAGAAACTGTAATTTTTTTTATATAGCTGTTTGACATAGGTTTTGGCTGCTCTGTAAGAGCTTTCTGCTGATCAGTTGAGTTATTTCACTCTGTGAAGTTACAATTTAATTCTCTTCCCTTGGTGCAGTTTTGAACAAGCCAGTGATATGAACAGATGTGTGTCATTAAGCTTTTCATATAAAACACATGAGGTTTTTTGTCTAAAACAGACTTAGACAAGTATTACACATCCATGGAACACAAAAACCCCTTGTTACCACACAGTAAAAAAAACCTCCACAATCCTTCTAGCCTTCACCATTAATACTAAGAAAAGTAACACAATGAAAAGCTCCCTGAAAGCTGAGAGTATGTACCAAAGCTACAGGAAACAGACAAACTTCACATCTCTAGTGTCAAAGATGCTGGATCTCTGTCTTTTTTGCTTAAGTGCTCCAGAGGAGGCTGGAAAATCCTGAGAGGAAAATGTAACAAATCCTGTTTGAAGCGTGGTCAGAAGAGAATAGATGCTCTCTTCCCTAACAATAAATCCTCTCTTCCCCCAAATCATAACCCTAATCAAAATATCGGACTGACAGCTTTCACAAAGAGGGAAGAACAGATGCACTATAATGAATTCCTAATCTCCTAGGAAGCACAACACAACTGAAGAAAGACAAAAATAGAAAGTCAGGCCATCAAGGTATCAGAGACGCTTATTGTTCAAATTCACAACACTCTCTCCCTTGATTCTGTAAAAGACTGAAGTTAATGAAACACAAGCCATGGACTATTAAATTAAAAATAACTAAGTGAGAAAACATAATTTGGGTAAACTTGTTTTTCTTCCCTCAAATTTAGACTTCTTAGAGAGAGTTTATTTTCTATTACTTGTTTCAGCTTTGAGACTCATTTTTTCACACTCATTGAAAAACATTTCTAACATGACTCACCTCCAGGCAGACATCAGAAGGCATCTATTGCCCTTTTACTCTTTCCTTCTCTGAGAACTGCCACTTTTCCATGAAGATGCCAATGCAATTACACCATTGTAATTTTCTAATTTACATTATGGCATCTAAAGCTTTTCATAACCAAGCTGATACAGGAATGGTCAGAGAAAGGAAACAATTGCAACCTCTACAGCGCATTATAAAAACTAATACGATCATAAGTTTTTGCTTCAAATCAGCAGAAAAGCTCTGGCATTTACTTAAAAAGAAAACATAATAAATTAAGAAGCCCTCTCACTCCATTAGTTCATCTAAACAAAACATGTTAAATGAAGATTGTGTATTAACTGTTCTGCTGAATTCAACATTTATTTCAAACTGGAGCAACATCCATGAACCAGTACAAATAATGCAATAACTGTTTACATATTTTTATAGAGAAAGCCAAGGTATTAACAGTCTTTTGCAACAGTAAGGATTTAATGCAATTCCTTTTAAGAACACTTTTTTATTTCTGATAAAATAAGAACATAAATAAAAAATGTCCCACAAATAAACCACTGAAGAGATGCCAGCTCCCCACCCCAAAGCATTCCTTCTCTCAAGTTAGACAGCATGTTACAGGGAAGATACAGAGCTTCCCTTTGAGTAAAAAGGAAAGAATGCCAATAATTAGCCACCCAGGAGGCATTTGTTTCACAATATTTTTGTTACTCCATGGCTTCCATTGTGATAGGATTTGTGAAGACTTACAAGAAGGCTTGGAATATAGCTTGTAATTCAACAGTGCTGGCTTGCCATAAACAACCATCCTTTGGTTTGTCAGAAATCATCAAGTTTATAATGTTTCCCCTAACATTTTCAATAGCCACAGAAAAGCTAGGATTTTATTTGTGGTGCACTCCAGAAATATGAGCTAAAAACAACAGCAATTATATAAAGCTATCCTGCTTTCATTTAAAGGGATGAAATTTGTTACTGTTTCAAAAAGCAGAATATAATACTTATGGCCTACTTATTAGTGGCAAATACAAGTAATTCATTAAAATGCTAAATCTGAAAGCTGACTTTTAAAAGACCTAGATATCATAACCTCAGATGCAAAAACCTCATGAGAATTCATCAGGATTCTATCCAGAGACACTGGAAAATAAAAATTACAGAACTACAGGAGTAGGTTAATTGACAGAGATGAATAGAGGTGAACAGAAAACAGGTATCAAAATAAGAAAGCCACGTTATTGCCTACAGAAAAATACATGGCACAATTTTCATACAAAAGTTTGTATTTCTAAAACAGGATAGGATTTTTACTTACACAAAGAACACCCAGCCCTTTTGTCAACGTTCTCAACAGGAAGGCAGAGACAGAGCAGGTAAGACAACCACACTGATCTATCCTCAATTAGGTAGATGCTTCCTTCATGGCAGGTGTATTACTGGGACAATGCAAAAATGCCATGGGAAGTTTCTTGACTTTTTTTTCTTCAGGTTTCAATGTGAAACCATTAAAAGATAAATACATACACATACATCTGTGTATATGCATTTGAGTTTAATGATCTTGCTGGATTGTCTATACAGTACTCAAAGATTTTTGTAGATTAATGTTCTGAAATTAATCACATAGTAGTTTTGCACTATTTCAATTCTCTAAAAATTAGAACTGCAGCACATCTTGGAAGAATCCTTCACATAACCAAAATTCTCCAATTGTATTTGCTCCATAGCTTAAAAAAATGCTTACCTGTCCCAGAACAACTATTTTGATTTTTTAAAAAATCAGTACACTTAAGAAAAGCTGAACTATATCTCAACTGCCAAATTCCATACTTAGAACTTTAAGAAGATTAAATGCATCCTTACCCAAATAAACTTCTACCACACTTTTCTCTACTGCCTTATCTGCAATGCAAATACACACCTACCATCACAGAAAAGAGGATTAGGTGAAAAGATAAAATTATCCCAAATTGAACTATCCTAAAAACAATCATTTTAATTCAATCAGTAGAAACTGTATTTTACTCATCAAATCCATAGTTATCTGCAGTTACTACTCAGTCATAATTGGTATGTAAACCATACTAAACCATACTTCTGCAACTCCTGCTAGGCTCTTCAACTACACACTTTCTGTTTTGTGGCCTCAAATGATTAAGGCTTCCCTGGCAAAGAATAACTTAATTCCTTACACTGGACCAGGGACTGCAGCTCTCATCTATATACCTATGTGATGACCTAAGCAGATCTGATTTACAGCAATCATAATATTTTGAAGGGGACTGATTTACTATGACAATTGCTGCCACTGACCTAACCACACTCTTAAAGTATCGTTTAGAACAAAAGTTATTACAATTCAGAACAAAAGTGCTTTAAGGAATACAAATCCATCTTCTGTCATTTCCAGATGATAACACCCCCATACATTCTCAAATAAAGATGTTATTACACTTTAAACAAAAGCAAAGCTTTGACATCCATCAAACTAATGACTCAAAAAAAACCCCAGACCACCAAAAAGAGACAAAGAATTCCAGAACTGATACAGACTACAGAGAAAGAACAAGTAGAAATACTCTCCTATCTATAAATCAAACATAATTACAGTTAAATATTTAACTGTAATTTGATTCACTCTATGATGACAATCTACATATACATCTTCCAATCATTTAAAAAAAAAATCTTTGTAACCACACATCTAGATTAATCTTACTTTTTTTTTCTTTAAAAAAAATTAACCTAAGTCTCTAAGCAAAGCTACAATTCATGAGCAGATATTTGGGCCCAAGAAACAGTTTGAAACAAGTCTGTCTGGGACAGTCTAAGTCACAATGCTAGCAGGTGAAAAGTCCAAAGCTAAGCCTTTGGAGCACAGCTCTACCACTTGACTTATGAGAGTAGTACACGTCACATCTTTTCATTCCACTGCAACCAAAAAATGCAACTTAAAAGCTGTTGACAAAATTAAAACATGTATCTCAGTGGGAGGAAAAGAGGAAAACAAAAAGCATTCAAATAACTCACCACAGGACACCACACCTACGGAACTCTCCTGGAGATTAGCATTTTCTAACTTCTGCAATTATACAAGAAATACTCATTCATGTGTCACTAACAGTATCCCATTCATCAGAACAGATAAACCAAATAATGATCAGAACATATTTAAAAGACAGTGGTTTTACAGGTAGGGCAAAAAACTCTGCATCTCTGGTGTTGTTGAACATACACAGGGTTTTTAAAGTGTTTACAGTTTTAATGCTGCAGAAATCCTGTGGTAATGTGAAAAAAAAAAGATTACAACCTGTCTACAGGCATTGACTACTAAAACTACTAAACTACTACTAACTACTAAAGTAATTTCAACAAAAGGCCTCAAGTTACTTCAGTAGCATCCTACTCATATACCATGACTTTTCACTTAAATCTTTTTAAGATATTTTAGAGTACTGACAGCATGGGCAGAAGTTGAAATAATACTGTTTGAGGATTTGCTTTTTTCATCTTTTATTTAAATAATGTTCCACATAGGCTTTCAGAAATTTTAGCCAACCATTTTAGCTTACCAAAATGTGACCTCTGAAATAAAATACTTACATAACTGGTTTTATAATAAGAAAGATTATTCCTTTAACAGCAGAAGCAGCTACAGACTTGGCAAACCTTTTTCTCCAATATAGGCATAGCACTTCTCAAGCGGGGTAAGACACCAAGAGGATGAGAGGCATATAACAGTGTCAGGACTGACACTGGGGTGGGAGGAAGGAATTTCTCACCCATGAATGAGCACAGACCACCAAAAGGGAAATTGCAGCCCTGCTGGCCCAAACAGAAAGAAAATGCCTGAATCATCATCAGAGAGCCCTTTTCCAAACGAGGGAGTTTGTCCTTGGAGGCAGAATTAATGAAAAAGGGTTCATAAAGTCCATTGGAAAGAAAGGGTTATACACTGCAGTAAAAGCACACACCCTTTCAAGGATGCACCAGGAGAGAAGGGGTAGCCACAGGAGGTGAAGGGGCCACCTCATGCCACCAGCAAATGCTGACATGAAACCACAGTGTAACGTTCACAGAAACCATTTGAGAACTGAACATGTCAGACTCGAATTTCAAATAAAAAAGTAGACATAGCAAACAAAGCAAAAATATATTTAGGTCAAGATATAAAGGAATCATTCTCATTTTTCATTTTGTTTCACGTGTTTTCATGTATAAGAGAAATGTAAGCTTTGGCAACTGGCTTTGCACTGCTTCAACTGTCAATTCTTGCATTGCAAATTTAGGACTTATAACCCAAAGTTGCTCTGCAAGGGTATTTCACATCCCACCAAATGAGAGCTGTGAACTTCACATCAGAAATATTTAAACCATACATCAATACCAAACCTTGTGGTAATCTCATAAAGATATGGAGAATTTAGCACGTTTTAAAATCTGCACATTTCCCTGAATCAGACTTTTTCATTTTCTTTGCAATATAGAAAGTAGAATAAAATATTTCTATTAATTTTTTTTTGCAGTACATGGCAGAAAGAGATGGTTATAAAATGTGTTTTAGAATCGAAAAGTTGCTGTCTCATGCAGAGATACCATAAAACAGAGACAGGAATCAATTACATTAAATTATTTAATTAATATAAATTTGTTCTAAAACAGTTTCAAATATGGATGAGACAGACAATTATGCAGCTGCTAAACAGAACAACTCATTAAATAATTTAATTGGATATTTAATTTTCAGGTCTTGATGTAATTTACTTGTATGACATGTAAGTTTGTGATTTATACTCAGCGTAGAAACCAGTTTTGTGATTTGGTCACACTGTTATAAAATTGGTACTTTGTTTCTAGCTGTGTTTTATCAACACTCAGCTGACTATTAGTCCCAAGCACTAGGAAGGGCAAAGCGACCACAGTACTCACAGAAGAGGGGATCAATAGGCACGCTGCTTTTGAATACTTCTTGAAAAGAAACCCTAAGGAGGTTTGAAGTGGGATGTACCCATACTGCAATTCTATTATACAGGGACAAGAAAATATAAGACAACCTCCCATTCATGCAGGACAAATAGCTTTGCCAAAAGCACAAATTACACCTAATTACAGGGTATAACTCTGTCATCTTTCTTTTTATAACCTAGCCGTTTACACACTTTGATTTTTCACTTCCATTTGGGTTTATTAACATCAAAGCTATGTCATCACTTATCTGTTTCTACAGACTTTTTTTTTACCTGAGGCAATAAATAAAAACTTCCTTGCAGTTCAGCTTTTTGGATGCAAGGAAGGTTTAGCCTACATTGTTCTTATGATGTTTCATGCTTATTAAACTTTCAAATGTTGTTGTAAAGTTTATTGCCCTTGGCATACTAGCTTAAATGTACTATAATTAAACCTACTCTCATTGCATATAAATGCATTAGCACTACCCTATGATAAATTTTATTCTTACTGTTAAGGCTATTTTTCATGTAATTACACTGCCTTGTATAAAAGCGTAATGGACAATTTAGTCTAATGCATTGTTTAGCTTTTTGTCAAACATAAAACAGCAATGAATTTTTAATTAAGCTATACAGGTCTCCCTCTGTATATACAGATTGCAGCAAAAAAGCACACAGATGACCACCCCTGAAGAAACAGAGAAAGTAAAGTTAGTGTTAGAAGGCTAAAACAATCTTGACAGTCATGTTGAAGAGACCCCACTCCAAGACAAATCAGAGAAAGCTGAGGGACAGACTTCTGCCTGAAAGCTATGACTATACAAACAAAATATATATTGTCTAAAGCTAATCTGAAGATACAATTTCTATAATTTGAATTCTTACTAAAGCATTAAAAAGGTATTTCAAAATAAAATGTCTCTTGAATGATATTTGTTACATTTCAATGAAAAGTTTATCAGTTTGGCCAATGGATAAGTCTCCCTGGAAGAAAGAAGACTGCTACAGTTTGGAGCAACTTCCTTTTTTTTTTTTTTTTTTTTTTTAAAACACAGAATTCAAGGAGGGGGCCACATAAATATAACTACTGATGTATGTACCTCGTCTAAACCTAAACCTGAATACTTTTGTTCCAGGCAGTCATTCAGTTTTAAAGTTTTAGAAAAAAATACAGGTTAAGGAAATATTTTTTTCTTTAAAAACAAGCAAACAAATTTCCCCCTTGCACTTAAAAGTGGGAAAAACTATAGGTATGTATCTTTAACTAGCTCTTGAAAGCCTAGCAATGACAAAAATTCAAAGTCTTCCCATGCCAGCTGCTTTCTTACTTAAGTAATACAACATTTAGAAAGGTTTCTTTAATACCTCCTTACTCATTAATAAGTGTCACATCTTCTCATCTCCACCAAATTTCATCTACTTGTTTGCAGGTTATTTTTCCTGTTGTGCAAAATCATTCCAAAATGTGACCTTGTTCTCTTAGCACAGTCCCTGCCCAGTTTTGTATCATCTGCAGAATGACTCCAGCTACTCTGTACTTCATCACTGAGTTCAATAGGCAAAAAACAGGAAGAACCAGACACCAGGGAGATCGCTACAGAAAACTTGCTCAATATTCCTTTTAATTTTGAGAGTTCATTGACAATTAATCAATACCAATACTAATCCAATCAATTTTGCACTTACTGTACACTAGTTTCTCATAAATCTCATTTATCTGCATTACTTAGGAAAATCTCACAAAATATAGTCTTAATAAAGCCTTTAAATAAAAACAAAATACATGACACCTATCACTTTGTTTCTATTCAACTGTTTTATCATAGAGAGAAATTAAACTATTTTGACATTATTTACTCTTAATAAGACCAAACTAGCAATTATTCATCTCTTAATTACCTTGCAGATAAATAAAAACATAAATAAACTTTTTCTGCAGGGGAGAACGTCAATATTAAGCTGATTGCACTCTCTCTCTTTGACTCCTCTTCCCCTGTGACAACTGCTATATTTATCCTTTCTAGTCTTCCAGGATTTAATCCATCCTGCCCCATTTCTCAAAGATAAGGCTGCCATTAGGTGACTTAAGAGGTGATCTGGTTAACTCAAGTAGAAAATGTTGGCAGCACTGCCCCCAGATGAGTTCATACAATTTATCCTTCCTTCTCATATTTCCTACCTAGGAACCAACTGGAAAAAAAAAAATCAATCCAAAAAGGGAATTTGGAAGCCAGAAGTTTTCCAAGGAGCAGTGTATTTGCCTTGGTATCCCCAGTAAAACCACTGTCCATACTTCTTTGTGGACACACAGCTGTTTTGTGAAAAAATCTGGCAGCTGGTACACCCAGGAACATACAGGTTTGTGGGATGTTTTTGTTTTAATTAGAATTTTTTTTGCCAGTTTATATTTGGGGAAAATGCTTATATTGTCATTTCTATTTGCACCCCTTTGTCAACAGGCTATTTCCATCCAAATCAAAACCTAAGGGCCTAAAGCATGCTTTCTAATGTTACAGGTGATGAGCTGAGCTATTATTATGATCAGGAGAAAAAAGAATGTACTGAGAGAGAAACATACTAGTGAAGTCCAGCTCTGGGGTCTTGAGCAACCTGGTCTAGTGGGAGGTGTCCCTGCCTATGCATGTGGATTGGAACTAGATGGTCTTTCAGGTCCCCTCCAACCCAAACCATTCCATGATTCCTTGGCCTAGCAAAATAAAAACAGATAAAATTCTTCCAAATGAAAATATGACTTAGTGAGGGGAAGTTATCAGCTATTAAGAAAAATTATTAGTTTTTTAAAAAGCACATGTCAGGGTAAAACTCTGACCAGAAATAAAGGTAGCTTAAAGTAAGATGGTCCCAAGATCCATAAAATTCTGCAATAGTCTTCCAATTAAAAGATTAGGAAAACAAATGCTACAAACCATAATAAGTTAAAATGGAGGTTGTGCAATTTGTGACTTGAATTGTATGTGATATGCTTGGTCCCAAAGGACCTTACCTAGCTTACAGGTTCTTAAAACATCTACTGATCTCTCCAAGTTGTTTTATTTTTTCTGCTGTTCTCTTTCCCCCTCCCCAGCTTGTGCTTCATGCACAAAACATAAGCTCACCATGTACTGTCTTTACCTGATCCTGTAGCTCTAGTTCTATTTTCTTGACTCCGTGCTTTGGTCTACGGACCTTGTGGTCCCTCTTTTGAAACTGATACAGTGCCCTTTCATTATGATCATAGACATCCACTCGGCAAACAGATGTTTCAGCTAAAGGAGGCTATTTTCCTTCCCTCTTTTCCACTGCTTCTTACTGTTTTACCACCATTGATATGCACTAACATAGTCAATTCTGCCTGAAGCAGGATGGGAAACACACCGTTTGGCTGTGGGAAGAGCAACTGCCAGCTGATGAATGGTGAAAAAACAGTTAGAGATGGTCATATGTCCAAAAACTTAGTACAGAAGATAAAATCTGCCCATGAAGTAAATCTCACCTACCTATTGCTTTTACATTTTCCTTGCTTTCTGTCATTTGTGTCCTACTCTCATCTCTTCCTTTACAGCTATATTCTCATTTGATTTACTTCCTCCAGGGTACAAAGACCAGGCAAAGAAATATCTACGTCTTTCTCTCAAAGTTTTAACTTATTCCTTGCTCTTAAGTTTATATTGGACCTTCTGCCCCAGAATCCAGAAGCAATTTGCCTCAGGCATTTAGTTGGCACACATCCATCAAAGACTTATCTTCCCCTAATTGCTTTCCAGTAACTGAAAACCTTCATCATTAGCACCAATGACTTCCTGATTTTGTTCCATCTTTACCTTACTTCTCTGAGATGCAGGAGGACAGAAAGTCACCAGCATATGTGCCTCTGACCATCATCCACAACCTGCACTAGGCTTGCTTCATCACTTCAGCAGAAATTTGGCCTTTTTTTTCATCATGTGTCCATATATACTACTCATTCTACACAAACATTATACCTTTATGATTTTAAGTTTTAGATCCATTCCCTTCTTCATATCACATACTGAAAAGTTGCCCAGGGTATGACATTTTTATTCAGGGCTTATTATAGATATTTTGTTGAACATTATAAATTTATTATTTTCTGCCACTGGGAATTAAACAAGAAAAATCCTGACTAGGAGTATGGATATCATGTTGCCTTCACACATGAGCTTATGAAACCACAAACACTTTAGTTGAATTTTGGAACTAATTAAAAAAAAAAAAAAGCAGATAAGGTTCAAAGATGAGCTACAAGAACGATTCAATCTTGTAAATCACATCTAGAGCTCAATCTATTTCTCCCATTTAAAAAGACTAGAAAGTAATTTATTTTAGTGTTGTTCTTACCCAGCAAAATATTAAAGCTTATTGGTTTTGACATGTATAATCTACGGGCATAACAAGATGAGGCAACAAAAAGATGCAGGTTTCAGATTGTGGAGGGATAACAGACAACAGTAAACAGGTGAACTGATAATATCTCTAAGACAGGCAAGTAAAAAATGACAAGGTGTTTAAGATGGTCATACATACCTTGTTCAGCTCTTTCGTGCCTTGCAGAAATAACTTCAGACAGGTAAGACTGGGAAAGACCATCACCTAAACTGGCTCAAGTGCTAAAATTCCTACAGATCTAGAAGGCTAAAGCACCCTAGCTGCCCAGGACCAGAAGCTGAAACATCACGCTTCATGCACAAGAGCCGACTGCAGTTGCAGTATGTAATGTCAATGTCAGAGCACAGTGTCACACACAGCCTACAGGCTGAACACACAGCTGGAATCACAGCAGGCAGCTGCCTGAAGCCATGAACTGCCTCGCCTGGAGAGCATGCCTCTTTCAATCTCACAAACAGTATATGAGAGACCTTCTGAAGCTTGTGTTTTCTCAAATCTGACACAGTAGAGCATTCAATTGAAAACTATTAACAATATATAAACATCTGATGGAACCTCAGGAACTGAGGGCTTGGGCCCAACCTGGGGTCAGAACTGCTTTCAAGGATAAAATGCAACACACTCTCCACTCAAAATTGCATGCATGTTAGCTGTAAAGAATGATGTGATGATTTCCCTTTCTTTTGATAAAAATCACAGTTATCTTATTCTGTGTGTGTGCACATTTACACAAAGAGCTACAGATAACAGCTGTATGCAGAATTCTGTTAAGTGGAAAATAATGGCACTGGTATACACAAGCAGCTTATGAAGTGCAGTGTTAATTATGTTTGTGTGCAAGTTTTTTATATTAGAACATAATTTTTTTCCATAAGACAGAAAATTACAAAAACCTTATACTTTAAAATATCTTCTTGCCTTCCAAATACCCCTTGAAGCAGGGCAGTAAAATTCTATTAGAAATAAAATCGTAGAATAAAGTGCAGAAAGAGAGAGGTTATATTGATACTGTTTCTTTACAACTGACATTTGGCAAAATATCACTTGAATTTTAAACCGACTGTATGCTATTTTGGCATACACAGACAAGCAAATTACATAGGATTTTCACCCTTTTTTTCAAGGGAACCAGCAATTTCTTACTCCCAGGCAATTTGTTTTTTGAGAGTATTTCAAGCTTAGAACAGCAATGTACCTCCGAGCACCAAACACACAATCCTACACAAACCACAACCTGGAGGTTTCCCTGTATAGTTTACCTGCATTGTCTTCTCCACTTCATTGTAAGACCCAGCAACTTATACATTGAAGTGCTAGAAAACCACTGTAATCTTGCATCTCAAGCTGTAGACTTATATATAATTTTCTCCAAAGATACACAAACACAAAAAATAGGAAATGTGCAGGAAAATATGTTTGAAACATTACTTTTGTTGAGTCATCTCTTCACAACAGGTGAGGGTCTGGAAAACAACCACAGGAACAATAACAGACTAAACGTAATAATGGACCATCAAATATTATATGAAGACACTAAGCTGTATTTTCTTTCTTTGACTTCTAATATTGGGAGTGCACCTATTAATATTATCCACTCTAATCTGATCAAACCTTTGACATTGTCAAGGAAAAACTGCTGGTGTACAGAATGAATGATGGCAATGACAATTCCAAAAGCTATAAAGAAAAGCAGTAAATTAGACCAAACAATACTAGAAAGAGAACACAAGTGGAAAAATTAGAAGTTATTGAGGAACAAAATATGTCAAAATATGAAAATAGAACTTCAGAAATGCTGGGACAGATCCTAAGGAAAATACAAGGCAGAAATTAATTAACTGGACTTCCAAAGTAATGTGAGCAACAAAAATAAGTGAACAGTAAGATTATAGAAAACTATTAGAGAAAAACATGAACACCAATACATATTTTTCCATAAAAATTTTAAACATAGTAGTTTTAATTGGTAAATAAAAAACACAAGTGCAACAAATATATATATATATATATATAGGATAAGAGGGACACCAAAAAAAGAGAATCTGTAGGTAGTAGGTGGCACTCATGGTTGCAGAATGCAACTAGAAATGTAAATGTCTGAAATTTCACAGGTCATAACCCTTAACAACAATTTAAGTTCAACCAGGTTCTTCAACTCAGATCATTTTGGCAAAAAATAAGCTCCACACAGGCTGCAATAAGGACAAGGGAGTTTGAAACACACATTTTCTAATGCTCCCCACAAGCTAGGACCACCCGTATATGAAGCAAAAAGAAAAGTTTCCAACGGCTGAAATAAAAATAAGCTTAATGTATATTAACAAAGAAGGATGGAAGGAAGTTATGCATAAAACCAGACAGAAATAATCGTTTTTGCTCCCCCTGCAAGTGCAGGTGTACCAGAAAGGCTACAGCTTAGCTGAGAAAGCTCACTGCTTATGTTTGGTTAACTCGACTTTAAACAAGGACTAGGTGAACTGTGCTGTACTAGAGGTTAACTGCAATCCTTCCTGGCTTTGAAATCTTTACCAAGTTAATAATAATTTGAGCATCTATGTTGAAATTACAATAGAAAGTAATCATAATACTTACACTCTTAGAAACTACCAAAAGTCCTAGTAGTTTAGAGTCTAACTGGAATTTATCACCTGCTTCTAAAAAGGGAACATGTTGGCTATTTTACTTTCGACAGTCACAGCTGGAGCCAAAACTGGCAACCGCCACCTAAAGCTTGCAGATAGACCAGCTTTGACCCACATAAAGAAAGAGAAAATGATTTTCAGCACAGTACACAGTACTCCCCAATTCCAGTGCAGCTGTTTCTTTATTTGTTAAATGCAATTACAGACAATTCAAACTCCCCCTAGTATATATTTTGCTTAAGGTCCTCAGCAGGACCTAACAGTCATGCTGTGGTGATAAAATGCTACCGATTCTGGGACACCAGAGAGCCAGTTTAAACTTTGCTTCTGCATCTCTTGATTAGACTGCAATTTTGGGATCACAATGTAGACCAACCTCAAGAAATCACTAATTTACTCTGTGTTGTGTAAAGAACACAAGAAGTGACTTTGTCTTGCAGTGGGAATCTGCATTATTTCTTGTTTTAAGAAAACTGCTGAAGACAGGATGAAATGACTAAGCAAATCATTATGTTCAAGAAACCCGTACGGAACATGTATATTCACAAATGGAAAGGAATGCTGCATATACATCCACTGTTGCATATTTCTGTAATCGGTTATGCTAGATTTTGGAAACGTTTCTGTACTCACACTTCCTTTAACAAATAGGAATCATTATGAAAGGCAATATTCCTGTTAGAAAGATTATTTTAATTTAACTTTATACTTGTTAATGATACACTTGAGATACTTTGTGCTGTATTCAACTGCAAATACAGAATTTTCATAAAACATTAAAATCTGTTTCTAGCTTCTATACTGACTTATACCTTAAGCATTAAAAAGAGGTAGATGTCTTGGATACCAAATGCTCAAAAACAATACAAGCTGGTTCATGACAAACAGTTGTTAAATGCTGCCATTTTATACTGCAGACACTAAAAATTTCTGCATTCAATTCAAACTTGGAGATGTTCATTGAAAAGAAAAAACAAACAAAACATGAAAGCCAGTAAATCCTGAGCAAAGGTGGGTTTTCCTTAGGCTGCCAAACCACAAGTGGCCAGAATACTAGAAAAAGTGCCATATACACTTGCCCAATTCCTCTGTTCTTCCTTGGCTGACCCTGTAGGCTGTTCTCATGTTTTTTTATGAGAAAAGGATCACGTCTCAACTGTGAAATCAGACATGTGAGGGAGTTCAGTTAGCAGAGCATAAATTGAAAAAAGCTTTGATACACTTTAGTTCTATGAGTCATTTCCTTAAAATGATCAACAAATAAAATGTCTTACAAAGAATTTCAGGTGATAGACTTTTGTTAAGGTAGCCAAGGACAACAGTGTAGCTCATCTTACTTTTTTATTCCAAGTTTAAGAAAAGGCAGCTACCATCTAGTGCAACTCAGATGTCAAGAAAGCTTCCTCAGGAAGCTCTATCGTATAGTACCAAATTCCAATTAAAAAATAGAACACTTCTCCGTGTTTGAGGTTGTAACACTGCCTCTACAAGTTAAGAACAGTTCAGACAACAAAGTTTTCACTAATAGTCTGGATAAAGTTTCTATATTAAATGAAAGATTAAATGTTACATGATTTTCCACAACAAATAAAGGTAGGGCTGCTGTGTATTTGACATCTCCAAGTTACTTGTTGAGATCTAACGATATTTTTCATTACTTTTGCAAGTCTGGAAGTGCCTAAAAGGAATTGTTCTTACCTATACGTATTTTCTTTTAAGATTTTGGTTTCACATCTGTATTCACAACTGTTTTCTGAATAACAGCTAGAACATTAATGGTAAAATAACGACTACCTGTGAATTCCGTAATTCTAAATCTTGTTACTCTGAATCAAGATGGGTAAGTTGCATAAACCAAAACCACACAACCAGACATAGTCAACAACATTAGTTCTTACCTATACGTATTTTCTTTTAAGATTTTGGTTTCACATCTGTATTCACAACTGTTTTCTGAATAACAGCTAGAACATTAATGGTAAAATAACGACTACCTGTGAATTCCGTAATTCTAAATCTTGTTACTCTGAATCAAGATGGGTAAGTTGCATAAACCAAAACCACACAACCAGACATAGTCAACAACATTATTAACTGTACCTCTTGACCACCATTCTAACCAAGTGCTGTGGAATGGGAACACCATCAAATTGCAACAGTGTTAAAAGAATGGCAGAATTAGCATGTCAACCAGTTCAAAATTAAGGGGCCAAAAATTCAACATTAAAGCATAACCCATAAAAGCCCACTGTGCAGCTCCACCATACTTGGTTGTTTTTGTTTTGTTTTAATATCCAGCAAGATCCTAATTATTTCAATTTATGCCCACTTCCTTGTCCTCTGCACCATTCACCACTGCAAAGAATCTGGCTCTATCTTCTTGATGACCTCCTCAGAGGCAATGGAAGGATGCTATCAGGCTCTCCTGAAACTGCCTCTTCTCCAAGTTTAAGGAGTCCAGATCACTTAGCCTCTCTTCATGGAGCAAGTGTTCCAGCCCCCAGCCATCTTGGTGGTTCTCCTCGGAATTCACTCCTGCTTCTTGATGCCTTTCTTGCACTGGAGAGTCCAAGACTAGAGCTGATGTTCTACATTTGGTCTAAAGACTTCCAAGTTAAGGGGAATAATCCTTTCCCTTCCCCGTATCTACTGTTAATGCTGCCCAGGATATTTTGCCCTTGTTGCAGCCAGGGTGCACTGCTAATTATGTTCAGGTTGCTGTCCACCTGCATCCCTTAGATCTCTTTCCACAGAGCTGCTCCTCAAACAGTATTGCTGCAAGCACTGGAGAGTCCAAGACTAGAGCTGATGTTCTACATTTGGTCTAAAGACTTCCAAGTTAAGGGGAATAATCCTTTCCCTTCCCCGTATCTACTGTTAATGCTGCCCAGGATATTTTGCCCTTGTTGCAGCCAGGGTGCACTGCTAATTATGTTCAGGTTGCTGTCCACCTGCATCCCTTAGATCTCTTTCCACAGAGCTGCTCTTCGAACAGTATTGCTGCAAGGACTTATTCCTTTGCAGGTGTAGAGCTCTGCATTTTTTTTAGAACTTCCATGAGGTTCCTGCTATCCCATTCCTCCAGCCTAGACAGGTCTCTCCAAATGGCAGCTCTATGTATCAATCTGGTGTTGTATGCAAACTTGTCAAGTGAACTCTGTCACCTGCTCTGTTTAACTGGTAAAGATTATTAAACAGGACAGGTCCTAGGACAGACCTCTACAGTACTCCACTTTTCATTGGCCTCCAGGTCAATATGATTAATTAACCATTACCCCCTGAGGCTGATCATTCAACCATGTTTTCACTCATCTTGTCCATCCATCCAGACTGTATTATCTTGACTTGGACACATGGACATTGTGAGAGACGGTGCTGAAGGCCTCACAAAAGCTTGAAGTAAATGGCTCCTACTGTTCTCCCCTTATCTAAAAATTCACAGTAAAGTCAACAGGTCTGTAAGCCCAGCGTTCTTCAAGCATAAAGTTCAGAGCTGTACTATAAACCATGTGACCAAGAGCTAATATAATACTATACACTAATGAAAACTGTAAAAGTTATGAAAGCAGAAAAGCAACTGCTCAGTAGTTAATACCTCTCACTAGTAAATTTGTAAATATGACACAACTGTGAGAAATATAGTATTTTAAGCACCATAAACTATTCCTTCTGCAAGCAATAAGAAGTAGAAACATCTTTTGATGCAGAAGCAAACAGTTCACAAAGCCAGTTACACCTTAAATCAAGGAGCAACTAATAGTAACTGCAATATATTAATATTAGACCTCTGTAAATAACAACAACAACAAAAAAATCCAGTCTTATAAATTTCACAAAAGTAAGCTACATGGGAATGAAGAGGCTAGAGGAGCACCTTGAATAGTAAATGCTTGAATGTGACAGGGTTGCAGCACATCTAAGATATAGACTTAAAAAAAAAATTTAAAAATTACAGAAAATTATTTGGTATCATAAAAAAAAAAATATCTGACCAAATGGTATGACTCAGTGACAAAATTCCACATAAAGGCAAAAGGAAGCACATTAACAGAGACTACACATGATGAATGATACCAGTTCTGCTACTAGTCAGGTGGGAGAAAATGGAATCATCATACATAGTTCTCTGAATACACAAGCTAAAATTTCAACAGTGATCAAAAAGACAAATCTAAGACTAGGATCATCAGGAAATTATGAAAGAATAAAAAAAATATATATAATCTGTGCCACTAGTGTAGCCACATTTTTTAATACTGTATACAATTTTAATAATTCTTCTACATCTTAAAAACGTGAATGCAGAGCCAAAAAAGATACAGTGAAGACTACTACTACAGCTATGGCTTAGCTTCTAGATACAGAAAAAATAAACCAAATAGAGGAACATGACAGAAACAGGTTAACTAGGTTTATTGTTCCTAGCTCTGAACCTGTGATCAAAATAATCTGTAAGCTTTTAAAAGCTGCAGCCTCAAGTGAGAACATTAACCTCCAGTAATTACCAAAACAAATCCAACTAGAAATGCCAAAAAAACATAGAATCATAGAACTGTTTGTGTTGGAAGGGACTTTAAAGATCATCTAGTTCCAACCTCCCTGCCATTGGCAGGGACACATTCCACTAGTTCAGATTGCTCAAAGCTCCATCCAATCTGGCCTTGAACACTTACAGGGAGGGGGCAGCCACAAACCCTCCAGGCAACCTGTTCCCGTGTCTCACCACCCTCAGAGAAAGAACTTCCTAAAACCTAACCTAAATCTACCCCCTTTCAGTTTGAAACTGGTACCTCTCATACTATCACTACATGCCCTTATAAAAAGTCCCCCTCCAGCTTTCCTATAGGTTCCTTCGGGTACTGGAAGGCTGCTAGAAGATCTTGGAGCCTCCTCTTCTCCAGGCTGAACAACCTCAACTCATGTCCCTCCTTCGACTCATTCCAACAGCTCCACGTTCTTATGATGGCCACCCAGGAACTGGAAAAAATACTCCAGGTGAAGGTCTCATGAGAGCAGAGAGGCAGAATCACCTCCCTCAACCTGCTGGCCATACTTCTTTTGATGCAGCCTAGGACACAGTTGGCTTTCTGGGCTGCAAGCCCACCTTGCCAGTTCATGTTGAGCTTTTCATTGACCAACACTGCCAAGTCCTTTTTCTCAGGGCTGTTCTCACTCCCTTCTCCACCCAGTCTGTCTTTGTGTTTGGGATTGCTCCAACTCAGGTGCAGGACCTTGGCCTTGCTGAACTTCATACAGTTTGCATGGGCCCACTTGTCAAGGTGCATATGGATGGCATCCCTTCCTGCCAGTGTGTTGAGTGTACGACGCAGCTTGGTGTCATAGGCAAACTTGCCGAGAGTGAAAGAAAACACTAGATTGAAGTCTTCCACTTTAGTGATACAGCAAAAAAGACTCAACTAATGTGCTCAGAGGAAAGGTCGAAATCCACCAAGTAGAAAGCCAGATAAAGTGAACTCAGTTATCAGCACACCTTCAAAGTATGTGTGTGGCAGGAGGTAAGGAAAGCACAGCTACCTCCTAATGGTGACATTACAAATAATTTCATTTATTTGATGCCAACTCCAACAGCTTTGCTAATGTCTTTCACCAAATGGCATGGTTTGGTACATACCATGAGCTCCACTGTTTCAAACAACACACCCTCAAGCACAGACAAAACTGTACAATGGGTTTTCTCAAGTAAGTACCAACAGACTTCAATACACAACAGGCTCTAAATGTGGCTTGAGACTTGTTAGGTAGGACCATTTTTTATATATAGATAACTTTAAATAGTAATTTTACTATAATTTATATTTAATAAAGATACTCAAGCTAAAGCACAGTTCTAAAGAAAACAGCATAATCAGGTAGTCAAGAAATTAAAAAGAGAAATTAAGTGCATTTGTATGCTTCTGCTCAAAGTGCAAGCCTTACCCATTTTCTAATGCTAACATATTAATACAGCTGGAAAATGGTTCTTGCAGTTCATATGTTGATATTTTTATTGCTACATAGCAGGGTACAAGTCTCTTGCAAAGGTAGACTTCTAGTAAATAGCCGGCAACAAGTTTGTGCATGACTGAAGTCAAATTACAAATGGTAAAGGAACAGGGTTTTGAACTTAATGCCAGCAAATTACCATGTATCTAATTCATGAAAGAATTACAGGCCTCAAGGCTGTTATTATTTTATCCATAGCACTTACTTTTTTGTCTGTTCCACAGCTTTGTTTGAACTTGTTAATCAATGGTACTTACCATTGGTACTTTACCAATAACAAGTCTCAACACATACACACTAGGGAACATTTTAATTTTTATTTTATCTACATATTTTATTGTATCAGCAAAAATTATAAATATCTACAAATGTTACTAGCAAAATTAAACATGGCTGTAGCAGCAAACAACTCAGTTAAGTCTTCTGAAATCTCTGAATCTAATTTTTACAGCTGTTCATCAAGTGCAGGTCTTTTTTGTCAATGAGAAAATATATGAATGACCAGAACTGCTCCCTAAGCATAAAAATTAAAGGCCTTTGCATTAAAAAACAAACAAACAAACAGTAACACAAAACCAATCCGACCCACACAAACACTAACTCATCTCCTCCTACCCATATCCTACAACAGAAGAACAAGCCCAATTTTGATATTCCAAGCTTGCATAAGAAAAGTCTTACTCACTCTTAAGCACACACAACATAACATGACAGTACCAATACCTCCTCTTGCCCTTTAGAATGTCATGCAGCACCAATTTTGGTCATCCTTCTACTATACCAGTTTAAAGCACTGTAATTTTATTAATAATTAAACCACCTATACATTAATATTTATTTAAATTACTCAAGCTGCTAACAGCTTAAGAAAACAATCTACACACTTATTTAAAGGTACTGAAAAAGGCATGTACTAAAATGAAAATAATCTTTTAATGAAAGCACTATCACACAGAAAACGATTTCTTGTTTTTTAACACAGTAAGTGCTATTTGATCAAGGAACACCAAAGAATCACATATTAATGATTCAAGACAGATTCTAATATCATATAGATAGCTTTTTCCATATTTAATCATAAGCACAAATTACTTTTTCTTTTCCTATCTCCTAGTGGTTTTGGATGGATGAGGAACAGGATGAGAAAAATTACAAATCACTTCACAGATTCCAATTAAACCCAGTAACTTGCTAGGAGAGTGTCATAAAAAAAGTGACTGTAAAAACAATGTTGATTTGGGGTTTTAAAATATACACAAACCTAATAAAAGTCACTGTACTTTCACAATTTTTTAGGTTATGTCTAGAAAGCCTGCAATTATTAGGAAAACTAGGAAATAAATTTGACCGTCCGGTCTGAAAAAAAACAATCAAACTATTAACATGAAAATGCACATCGAGAGGAACAAAGAGTGATGTATTACTCTTCTCTGGGCACAATGTTCTCAAATTCCACATTCTGTATAGCTAAATATGGATTTTAAGGAATGATCACAGGCAAGAGATTTGAAGAAAGTATGACATGTAAGATTAATGATAAGTAATATAGACTATGTGAGCGGTCTGTGAATGGCCTGGCATAACACAGGATTAATGTGTCAGAGAACAGTATCTTCTCTCACAACTGCTACATGCCATCATCTCCCAGAACAACGCTAATGAAATGTTAGTAATCATCAAGCCTTATTCTTTTTACGATGTAGGCATCAAATACAGATACACATGGCCAGAGTAACTTGCTTCAAGAAAAGCAAGTTTAGCTGTTTAGCTTAGACAAAAGAAAGCTGAGAGGGCATCTCATTAATCTTTATAAATATCTAAAGGGCAGGTGACAGGAGGATGGGGCCACCACTCAGTGATGTCCAGTGACAGAAAAAGGGGCAATGGTCACAAACTGGTACACAGATTTAACCTGAATATGAGAAAGTACTTCTTTACTCTGAGGGTAAAAGAGCACTGGAACAAGCTGCCAACGGAGGTTGTGAAGTCTCCATCCCTGGAGACATTCAAAACCCGCCTGGATGTGTTCCTGCTCTAGGTGATCCTGCTAGAGCAGGGGGGTTGGACTAGATGATCTCCAGAGTTTCCTTCCAACCCCTACCGTTCTGTAATTCCGTGATTAAAAGCATTATACAAATGCAGCGACTTTAACTGGTCAATACAGCATCAGGAATAGGAAAAAGGTATCCCAAATATACACTCAAGGAGCTGCCATATCCAAGCTTTGTAACCAAAAACACCTTATTCACATAGGTAGCACAAAACTTGCTTTGCTGGTGAAACACCAGCGAGTGTGACAGCTCCTACTACACAATGTTGGTCATTACTAAGCTGGGTCATAGTTTTGCTTCCTCTTTATTAGAAGAAAGTATAGAAAGGAAAGCAATTAGCTGGGCTGAGCAGTTGCCTAAGCAATTTACTGATAATTACAAAGTACCAATTCTTATGGTCTCCAGCTGGGCTTTAAGATAAAATAGTAATTTTGATTACAATCTGTATGTGTTATAGCATCTGAAAGCATTATTTAAACAAAGTTTAGCCAGTTCTTTTGACTGTAGCTTTGCTGTCTGGCATTTCTAATCCTACAGGTCACATGTCCATTAAGCAGCCACTTACTAAATACATTTTTCTTGAAGTAATCTTCAATCAAGTTTTTCTAAGCTATTATTTTTTCCACTTCAAAGGATTGAACAGTAGAAATCAGAAGCTTTGGGATACCAGTTGGCAATGTCCATTTTTTATAATTATTTAGAAGACCAGAAAGGAACTTCCTAAGTATCATTATGCATTTGGAGGATTATCAAACTACAGAAAGTTAGGTACAATGTGCATGCTTAAAATATCTGTTGTGCTTCTAATTCTTCTCAGGTATTAATATTACCAGCATAGTCAATTTGGACATCAGCAGAGTGTACCAACCATGATGCAAGAGTTTGATATCCCAGTTAAAGGGCTTTTTCCAACCCTTGTGAAGAACAGGTTTTACCACAAAATTGAAGTCAAAAGCCCATGCAAAAACCCATCTCTCTCTCCTTCCACTTCTTCCCACCCACACACACTAAAAGGTGAAATATTTATTTCTTATAAAGCCAAGAAAATCCAACCACAAAATAAAAGAGGCTTAAAAATAAGCAATACCAAATGAGGGTTTTTTTGAACCTCTAGTGTGTCTGCTTAGAGAGAAGAGTAAATTATTAATCAAGGCTTTATTTCAATGAAGTGTCAAGTCAAATGGAGCCTACAAAGAAACTACAGCAATGTTTTTCCATGTCCTGTTTGTGAAATAAAACCAATTTAACATTTTAATTAGCAATTACCTTTAAAGAAAGCTTTAAAAGTTGATATTAGGCAATGCAAATTACAGTTCGTGCAATTTTATTCATTAATTATTCTTAACCTGTTATGTACCCCCATAGCTAATGTTATGTCTAAATATTAATTCCTTAAAAGGAAATGGCTTCAAGCTAGTCATTAAAGCTTCTATGAAGGGAAGTCCAAGCTATCTTTAATACAGGAGCTAAAATACCCTAACACATTACAGAAGGCAACTAAACGGATTGTATAGAATTCCTTCTCTGGTTGATACAAAGTAACTTTTAAAAATAACATTACTTTCAAATAAATACTTTGTCCATATTTGTATTGTTTATATTAACATTTTGCATCTATTCACTAAGATACACAGGTGCTCATTTTTCATTCTATCATAAAAGAAATTTGTAGTTTATGATTCTGTATACTTTCTGACCAGTAAATAACATTACATGTTGGTTGGTACAGTAATATCCATATAAATCAGCTGCAAGAATTTTTTTTAAACGTTAAAGGTTTTGGTTACTAAATTAACAACTTGAAGGACACATTTTGGCTCTTTATAATGATACAAAGCTCTACTACCTTCTCCAAAAAGAAACCAATTCCATTATCTCTAACTCGCTTTTAATATAAAAGTTATTTTTTTAGTTTCAGAACATGATACTGGTCTTCATTCTTCTTCAAATAAATTCTTGGTTTAAATCAAATGCACAAAGAGAAGCTGGAAGTTCAAAGCAGGAAGAACGTGGCCGAGGATGCTCTTTAGAGGCAAGAGGAAAGCCACGTTCAAGTGAACTTAAAAAAGAACTATGAAATTATTATCTGGGAAGAGAGAAAGACAATAGGTCAGAATTTCCAGTAGGCCATTTTCCCACCCCACACTACACAAGAGCACCAACACGAGATTTAGATACTTATTTTCTTATCTTCATTTTGACAGGTTTACAGAATGAATAGATAACCGAGTTGAGAAGGAGATGACAAACTATACTTTGGTGTTACATTTTTTTCTCTCAATGTAAACACTGCTGCCTTTGGTTTAACATCACATTCATTTATTTTAGATACCCAACATGCTAAATGCTTGGGAAAGCTCTGTAGAAGTTACTAGAAATGTGTAGCTAAACAGACGGCACAGAGTAGTTCAACTACAATAACAAAAAATGTCTACTATCAGAACCAGACAACTTGGCCAGAAATGAAGAATGGCTCTTCATGGTACAACAGAGTCTCTAGTCCAAAGCATATTTCATACCATTTCACACTACGATTGCTGAATTACATCAATTTGTTCTCAAAAACTCTTTGTCTTCTCCAGTGCTCACAGCTCCCCAGATTTAAGAGATGAGCTTAATGTGAGTTCCCTTTATCTGTGAAATAAACAGGGTTAGACAAAGGCTCTAACCAAGAAACACAGCGTTCATCAAAATGCTCTATCTAAAAGAAATGTCTCCAGTCTCTGCATGAGCAACTATAACCATCACCAGGGTATAAGCTGGCAGCAGCTGTGAGTGGCGGTTCAGGCCCCACGTGTAAACAGCTTTGTACCAGAAACATGGAGAATGTTAAACAACAGCATCAAATTAAACACAAGTTTTTTGGACCTTGGTTGCTTTTTTAGCAATGCTGTAGGAACGAAGGACAACAGACAGCAGTGCACTACATTCCCAATGCTAGAGAATGAAAAGGCCATCCCCTCCTATGTGCTTTCCACTGTCCAATGGTTCCAGTTCTTCGCATCCACAACCATAAATAACATTATACAGTGCTTAAAGTAAGAAGATTTTCTAAAGAAGCAGGAGAAGTGAAAGGTAAATCAAACAGTTTAATTTAACGAGCTTGAATTGAATTGGGATTAATTGCTATCAACGCATCAGAAAAATAAGCTATTTTAAAAATAGATTTTGGCTATTAGTCTCTTAAAAACTGAACATAAACACTCATGCTAGAAATACCAGTTGCTTCATCTTTCCAAGACAGTGTGCCTTGAAACAAAGTGCAGGTCACAGTTACCACTGGGCATATTAATATCTTTTACATTAATTTCAGCTAAGCTTGACATTAAATATTTATCTGAAACTTCTTATTACAAAACAGTTTTCAAGACTAATAAAAAGTAACCATAGTCTATAGCATGAAAAGTGGATATTAAAATCTACAGTATTTTGTTGAATGCTTCCATAAGACTTCTTTTTTATAAATCGGTTGCACACAATTAAACATCAAAGCTATACACTGTAAGTTCACTCTAGTCATTCTGTAAAATGTGGCCAAACAATTCTGCTAGGAATACATTTCACAAAATGGTGTTTATTTGTCATCAGGAGATACAAGGTAACATATCCCTCTGAGTATAGGAAGAAGCAGGCAGGCAACTCTGCAAACTTTTCTGAATGTCTTTAAAGTTTTTACTCTAGGAGACGTAACAGGGAGTTGTATGCCTCATTCATCTTGCTTTTAAATGGCCAAGAAAATGTGAAGACTGGGAGACATCCCAGACGAATGGAGGCTTATGTTAGCCCCATCTCTAAGAAGGGTTCAAAGGAGGACCCAGGTAATTTTAGACCCATTAGCCTCACTTCAGTCCCTGGGAAGGTCACGGAACAAATCTTCCTGGGGACTGTCCCAAGTTAATAGAAGTATGTGATTGGGAAAAGCCAACAACGACTAACCAGGGGCAAATCATGCTTGACAAACAAGTCTCACAGTGTCCTCCTGAAGAAACTGACTAGTTACGGCCTTGACAAATGGTCTGTGCAGTGGGTGGGGAACTGACTGACAGACCATACCCAGAGAGTGATAGTAAATAGTTCCTCCTCAAACTGGCAACTGGTCACAAGTGGGGTCCACCAGGGATTGATATTGGGCCCAATGCTGTTTAACATCTTAAGTGATCTGGATGTTGGGATCAAGAGCACCCTGATGAAGTTTGCTGATGACACCCAGATGAGTGGAGGGGTTGACCACTCCAGAAAGGAGAGCCACCCTCCAGGATGACCTAGACAGGCTGGATTAGTGGGTTAGCAGGCACCTCATGAAGTTAAACAGAGAGAAGTGTAAGGTTTTGCACCTGGGAACAAGTCAACCAAGAGGACAGTTCAGACTGGGATCCACCTGGCTGGAAAGCAGCCTTGTGGAAAGGGACCTGGGGATCTTTGTGGATAACAGGCTCAACATTTGTGAACAGTGTGCTGCAGCAGCAAAGAAAGCCATCAGGATGGTGGGCTACATCAACAAGGGCATCGCCAGCAGAGATAAAGAAGTTATCATCCCTCTCTATTTGGCAATTGTCACACCATACCTGGAGTATTGTGTTCAGTTTTGATCCCTGCTCTATAAATAAAGGATGTAGACAGGCTGGAGAGGGTCCAGAGAAGGGTCACAGGGATGATCAGGGGACTGGAGGACCTGCCATATGAGGAAAGGCTGAGAAAGCTCGGTTTGTGCTGAGTGGATACCAAGAAGATGTAGACTCCCTATTTACAAGGAGTCACATGGAAAAGACAAGGGGTCATGGGCACAAGTTGCTTCTGGGGAGATTCCGATTGGACACAAGAGGAAAATTTTTCACCTTGAGGACAGTCAAACATTGGAATAGACTCCCAAGAGAAGTGTTAAAATTCCCCCACATTGGACAGTTTTAAGACTCAGCTTGACAGGGTGCTGAGACATCTCCTAAACTATAGTATTGCCTAGAAAGGTTGGACCAGATGATTCTTGGGGTCCCTTCCAACCTGGCAATTTATTATTCTATGAAAAATCAGGAAAATTAAGCTGGTGGCGAACACGGGAATATTGCTTCTCAAAGGTTGAAGGATGTAAATTTCCATCTTGAATACCTTTAGAGAGTGGGTTCTACTGCAGCACTTTTACTTCTTGTTGAAATATATCAGGGTCCTTCACTAATGAAGAATTCCTTTTCCTTCTGTTGTTTGTGTTCACAAAAAAATATGATTCTATAGCTTTTTCTTCGAGCGCTGCTATAAGGTAGCAAACAACTGCAATATCAGAATGAGTTGCCAACATGACAGAGAGTTTAAAAGGAAATCCCACCACCACTTACTTTTTCATGCAAACACCCACAGCGCTTATATATTAAAACATGTACATTAAAAGGCCACCTTAAGACAATTTGCTTGCAATGAGAAATTTAGAGCAGAAATAAGATTCAAGTACCCTACTCAAAGTAACAGCAAGTTGAAAGACAGCGCCTGCATCACAGATTCAAATGGAGCTACCCATGTCTAAGCGTTCAGATGCCAAACTGCTCTGAATTGAAGAAGTGACTACCAGTCAGCTGCACTGGTAACGAAACCAGCTAAGATGTGAGCTCAGCCCCTGGCAGAGTGAGCTGCAGGGAAGATGAATTACACAGAGGGCTCAGGGACGGGATTGCACTTAATGCCTGGGAATGTGCCTCGGCAGAATGCCCACGTCCGGCACTGCTGGCTGGAATCCAAGCAGATCCATTACCCTCCCTTTATACATCAGCTCAGCGCATGCCTTGCTGACACCACAGATACGCCTTTCCTCCTCCCGTTTATTTTTAACTTTAGTATCTTTAACACAACTGAGATACATACTTCAGGCTATACCATTAAGGAGGATTTTAAACCCAGTTTAGCACTTGGTAAATTATTGCATTATCTTTCCAACTCTAATCCAATACTGTTCTTAAGACAGGCAAATTAAACTACTGATAGAGTTCACACAGATGCTTACATGAGTTACACTGAACCAACCGCACTTCCAATCCTAAGCTATCTGTCCCTGAACCTTTCAAATGTTCCATAAAAATAATTATTTTGTGTCATGAAAACAATTATTTTGACTCTAAACCTCAGGAAAAAACTTAGTCCACTTTAGGACATTCTTGTTAAACTGACAGGACAGAGAAAAGGTGATGATAAATTTCCTTTCAAAATTGATTATTATTTTTTTTTTAATCTGTATCCAGTTATACCCAAATCTGGTTGAGAAACAGTGTACCTTTGAAATTCTGTGCCTCTTTTTCACTCTGTCCCTAAAAGAACTGTATTTTTATCACAGATAAACAATATCGTAAGAACATAACTGTTTTCACTCTTTTTTTCCCCCTAAAATATAAGCCTCCAGAAAGTTTTTCTTCTTCTTAATTTACCTTATATATACTTAATGTAAGACTGGTTTTAAGCCCTGAAGTATTACCATATCATGCTGGTTGGAAAAAGACCTTTAAGATCATCAAGCCCAAAAGCCTCTAGACTGGCAGGAAAAGATCACAGTTTCAGTACATCTGATAAATTGTTGTTGTTGCCTAGAACACCTAGTAAGCTGGTTGATAAGACACTCTCCTAGGATATGAAAGACACAGACTAAGCTTTGTGTTATGCTCTATCCAGATAATTAATTTGAGCCTATATATTTTGTATCCCAACCTTCAGACTCCACTTATTCTGGAAAATACCTCTCCTCTCTATTCTTGTTCTAGGCAGCAGAAATATTTCTTATATTGTGAACACAAATGTATTCCTTTGTTGTAGACTACAACCACCTGATTTGTTTTCAGGACAAACTAAAAACTTACTACTACAGGAAAGACTGAAACTTTCTGTACACAAATGCAGATGCCCAGGATTTCCTACCATAGTTATCATTATGCTCAAGTGTGGCCTTGTTACTTTTAACACAAGGCCACTAAAATTCCTTATCTAACCTGGCATTATGAATTCCCATGCTGATAAAGAGAGCTGGAGAAAAATTAATTGCAACACTACACCCACACACACCCACAAAGAAAGGGGGGAGCTTTTACTCCCCCAGTAACACTCAACACAGAATTCATGGCTTGTATCTGTTTTGCTACAGTGCATGAGAACCCTGTCATTAACAATTTCAATATATAAGGCACTACACAAAAATAACAGAAACAAAACCAATCCAAGTTTATATTTGCTAGATGAAAATTTCTCCCTCTTTTTTTTTTTTTTTTTTTTTAACAAAAACAACTTAAACCTTTCCTCTGTGTGGGAATTGATCTTTCCCCCCCTTTTTATTTGGAGGAAGTTGAAGGTTACCAGCCCTCAACCTAACAAATCAAGAAAACAAACCACATGGAGCAAATTTAAACTACAAGAAAAGGAGGGAGAATATGAAATAAGTAACCAATCAAGAATTCCACAAGATGAAAGCAGTCAACAGTTTTTATAGCCTTTTTCTATGGTTAACGTTTTTTTTAAAGGTAAGTAGTACAACTTAACACTTCAATAAAGTTTCTCACCTCAAGATTCAACTTCTGCCACCAAAAATCTCATAAAGACTCTTGATACTCCTGATTCTCAAGTCAAGAGTATAAAAAGTGTATATGTACCTTGATCCTGCTACTTCATTTCATCATTAAAACTAGCAAGGCATTTGATATCATTAAAGTCACATTCTTTTTTGTAGTACTGAGAAAGTACCACAACTTTCATTGATAAACTTTTAGCCCTTACAAATTAGAAGTTTCAAGCCTGGAGGTTGAAAACAATAAAATAAATCCACATGACCTTAAAAAAACCCCTTTACATCTTCAGGCAGTTCAATTTTAAGGCTTGATTCATGACTTCTGCACTTATAACCACTAGATAGATCACCCTACCATGAAGCTCCACTTAGTCTCTTGACAACCCATTGTTGTCCCATTAACAGGTTGATTATGTGGTAGGTATTCTTCTTATAAATGAATATAACAGCAATTTAATTTCTTTAAATGTCAGACATTTAATGGACACTTTGTCAATAATGCAATATGCATACATCAGTTCCAAAAACAAAGTAGTGCAAACTCTGGAGGAGAACCGATTCACTTTCTCTTCCCCTGCTTCCCCCACTGTAAAAGTATTATATTAAATAGAAGGACTGCAGAACCAAAACTGAATAAAGTACATTTTTACTGCAAAAGCAGAACAACTGTTTTTATTAATTGCTTACAGGGGAATTTTCTCATATTCAGCAAAATAGCTAAATACAAATATAATTATTCAGTTCATGTATAGGCATGAGTGTTGCTAGCACGTCAACTTCAAATCCTTATTAAACTATTCATAGACTCTGCCCTTTGTGAAGTATGGCCTGTATGACCAATACCCTATCCACAATCAAAAGCTCATCACTGTGGTCTCATGGCTACCTCAACATAACATCAGTAACTCTTTATCTGTCTATTCAATGTTTAATGACAGACAAGACACATTCAACAGCTTGCTGAGTTGACCAAAAGCTTTTGTAATCTTCCCAGCTACAGCAGCTGGTCTAATAAAGGAAATTGCCTCTCTCAGCTTTGTTTTGCCAAACACATTCACAAGGACACTAAATGGGCTAGAAGCATCCTTTAAGCACGCAGTGATAGGAAACCTGACAATCTCCAGGTCTGAAGTACCAAGGTAACAGCTGAGATATGACCTCCAAGACAACAAGGAACACTTTATGCATGAAGCGTAACACACTTCAAAGAACTGCAAGCAACTTTTAAGCCGCTTGTGGTGGTCTAGTCAGATCAACTATGTATTTCTGATGGCCAGAAGCACATGTACGCAACATGAACTCATAGAGGCAACATGCAAACACACACAGCCTGCTGACCCATACAGAAGGGTGTGATTTCATCCTATTAACACCACACCCAGAATTTACTCCCTACACAGCCTGGCCCAGAGCTACTGTGTCCACTTCCCATTACCTGCCACTTTCAAACTCTGAATTTGAAGCTGAATCTAGCCCACTCTGGTTCAGTGATGGAGGGTGCAGAAGCAAGTATTGCTTCCTGCTGGCAAGTGGCAGTGCAGGGTAGACCCTCCTGTGGTGGAGTCTGCTGGTCCTGGAAGTGATGGAGGGAGAGTAACCTAACCTGCAGGCTACTCGAAGGAGAAAGGACACTGTATATGACTTCATTCTGCAGCATGTATCATGAGGATGAAGTCCTCCAGGGAAGACTCCTACACCTTCACAAACACCTAATCAGCAAGCAATTAGGGGATGAAAGAGATGAAATTCTGTCCTATTACTATCAGAACTACAGTTTCACAAATCCTTTCCACGAAGGATTCAGCCATGTGATGGCTCTCAGGGAAGCAACACCTCCACAAAGCATGACCGTGCACTGCAAAGGAAAAGTTATCTGTCCTGGAACATGATACACTGCTTTAGGTTTTACACAAAGGAATCTGACTATGAATCACTATTTCTGACTGCATCTTGACTGCACTGCTGTCATTTCAAGAAGGAACTTCTTCATCACATTAGGTACCCATGATAAACATTCAGTAAACAGATGGCATATTAGCAGATGGAAGTGCATTATTTTTTCACAGAGCTGTTCGCATAAAGAATCCAGCATTTATTCCTATACAAAGTCTGTTCCATTAATACATGCAACATTTCCGGTACACCTAAATCTTTCGATTTTTCTTCGTATTTTTCACTTTTGTGGCTGAAGAGAATATAAATCTTAAAATTCAAGACTAACAATGCAACACCATTTCACAACATGACATTGTCAGTTTTCAAAATTTAACAGCAGCTGCAAAAAAAGTATGTCAGCAATTTCCTACAATGTTTTTTCTGGGAGATCGAGTAGAGACATTCCATACAACAGGCATATTTGGAATAAAAGAAAAGACTGTGTTCTAGGAAAAGTAATTTATACGCTTTACACTCTTTATTGTCCATGACAGTTCTTCAACTAAGCTAAAAATATTAAGTCTGAAATTATTGTTTTAAAATCCAGAAAGAGAAGAGTTGCTTAATTTTTGTCATTTTGGTTTTCCCTGTCAAGTCCTTCCCATAGGTGACAGCCTAAATGCTGTTATTTATGACTTTTAGGCCTTTAGTACTCTTTTCAAAAAAGTTGCTGGCGACAGCTCAAGAAGGACAAGCATGAATTTCTTTACAGAAGTGCTTAAGTACAGTCTTATGTGAAAAAATGAACAATTCTTTTTTTCCCAGAAGGAGAAATACTTCAGCAGTAACACAAACACAGGCAATAAACACTGAGCTATAAAAACAAACTCCACCTCTGATATAATACAGAAACTGATTTTTTAGAATGGCAAATTAAAGTACACATTTTTTAACTGTATACCACAAAATAGAACATGCTTAGGTATTATAAATTAATTCCAACGTATTTTAAGTTTTTGTTGAGAAGCTTCCATATGGGAAAGTCTGGCTATATCCAATTCAAATGAAAAGAGCTTGCAGAGCTTAAAAAAAATTGTCACTTGAGTAAAGAAAAAATAGCAGCATGCACTGCCAGATAATCTGGTGGAGGGTTAGCCCAGACAAAGTAATTCATAGCACAAGAAAAGCATCTGCACATTGTAGAGCTCAAACTGAGCTCAAACAAATGGAATCTGCATATTGTTTAAGTAACTCTATTTACATCACTCAGTTGGTTCTCAAGTGTTTATAAACAACCCTGGCTTAAGGACAAGATTTCTGCAGAAACAGAATATGAAAGACTACATTTCTCTGACTGTAAACTTAGGAAATCATGTCCACATTTCTAAGTAGTTCCTGTAACTGAATAATTAAAAATATTTATATATATGTATATATATATATCTTCCTCTAAATTACATTAGTGACACAAAAACTTCAGGAAGACAAACCAGATACTGCACTTGTGTGAAGTACTGAAAAAATGTTTTCTCTGATCTATGCAAGTTAGTACCAAAAGTTGTTTTGAGCTTGTTTTCTTTTTAAAGAGAAACAACTCCCCAGGTTATTCCACTGTGGACACTACTCACTGCAAAAAGTAGAAAAGCTACTCTTAAGAGGAGATGGATCTCACGAGGAACAGTTATGCCTTAAGAACCAGAAATCCTAATGTGAACAACTAAATAAAGTAGCAGTTCTCATTTGTTCCCTATTGGAAAGTACAGATTTTATATTAATGGTTTACACTAGATAAAAGCATCTAAATTTCTCTGGGAAAACCTGGTTTTAAGTTGATAGATGCTTTGTATTGGGTTTTTTCATCTTTTGAAGATTACAATGTTTAATCCTGCTGTTGCACACCTGCAGCAGATGCCGGTCATTTTTTTACTTATTCCCAAATACAGAAAGGGTACTACTACATTATAAATGCATATGTATATAGCTTTATATGCAGTTCAATGTATTTTATTTTAATACTGCATTATAATTTGTTAATAGGTTACTAATAATAGTATCTCCAATAAAAGGCATTATCAAAGTAAATGCCTACTTTTAGAAAAAGAAAGGTTAAGAAAATTATTTCCTTCATATCATGTAAATTTTTCATCTATACTAGATGTTTCTGCAGGTTTTGGAGACAGGTGAAGAAGCTTCTCTGCTGATTTGGCAAAGGAACTGCTTGTTATAGAGTTCATCTCTGCAAGACAGTCACTCTTGAAATTTGCCCTACCTGGAAAGGGGCACAAAACTTGAGGAACTACTTTAAATCTCATTTGATGTTTAAAGCTGACAAGACTCTCTTCTCTTGTCTCTCAGCTCATAGTGTAATAAAATCCTTTACAAGTAGCAGTAAGGAAACCCGGTATTCTGAATAATAAGGAGGCATGTATACTGAAGGAGCATTTCACACAGTCTTATCTGTAATTTATCTTTGATAATTATTTTAGCTAGTGTCTTTCTGGAACATTATTCAAATAAATTAAGCCTAGTTATGTTAAGTAATCTTATTATAAGAACCAAAGTAAAAAGAAAATTACACGACATTACAATGTACCAAAATTTAGTGACCTAGAAGTACATAATAAAGAAAATCAGCAAATAAAATAAATAGCCCTAATGCTATTGTAACAGCTATCACAGCACAAATTAAACTAGATTTTGAGTTATTCCTTCTTTTTTTGGGTGCTTTATGTTTTCAAGATGCTGACCCACTTGTTAGAAATAGCCATATTTAGCCAGCCACAGTTGTTACAGAAAGGAAGCTTCTGAAAGGAATTTTGATACAGAGCTCTCATACTAAACCAGCAAACACATGTGTAAACCAGTACAAAACAGCATCAATGGGACAAGAGATGCTGCTGCTTGTACACAACAGATAATTTCTTAAAAGAAAAAAAAAAAAGGCTAATTAGCATTATGTTCAAAATTTTTAGGAAAAAAAAACACCATGACACAGCTTCCACCTAAGAAGGCGGAGAAAAAAAACACATTACAATATTTTGAAACCATCTACAGTATCTACTGGAGGAAATGTCCCATGTCCCCAGTAAATAACTAATAATTTCTTCTCTGGGATTTTTTGTTAAAAATCAGAATATTATTTTGTGCAATTCTTTCTACTCAAAAGAGCATTTTTTTTATTTTTAGGCAAGCTGTATGTTTAGATGTTTGCCCACTAACATAAACAGCCAAATATTCTCAAACACTAACCCTTTATTATGTTGAAATTAAAATGTTGCTAAAAACACAACAAAACCATGCAGCTTAACTCACCATATCTGTCTACATGTATCAAAGTGCCTAGAAAGAATGTTAGAATTTATTTAATCACTGAAGTCATATAGCAAGAGTGAATTCAAATAAAAGGTGACAGATCAGATGAAACATAGTTAAAATTTTAACCTCTAAGACCTCTAAGATTATATTTGACATCATGTTGTTTCATTATCAATGAAGACACCTGCACAAAGAATCTCTGTGCCCACAGAGAAGGAAAAAAATGTAAACATTTTCAAAGCCAAAAGCTTCAGGATATAAATATCTCGCATTCAAAAAGCTGAAATGGATACTATATATATAAAGTTGAGGAACAAATGCATACCCATAAGTAATATTTAAGTCTACAATTAATTATAACATCATACTCCTGCAGATTCCATACCCTCTATACCACATTTTATTTCAAGCACACAACATGACAATGTCTGTATGTCACTAATGCCAGGAACGATGTTTGTGATATATTTAATACCTCGGTTATTGATTTAGACTCTTTGGTGGATACCTGATACATAGGCTATTTCCATAACACAGTGAAATACAGAATTAAACAAGAGGTAGCTAAGGTTACTCTGGTTGGTTGCACAACAGGAACAGTTTCAGAAAGACTGCATTATATTTAAGGAAAAGAAAAAAAAAAAAAAAAAAGCTGTCCAGCTAATTCCAAAGAGCTCTTTTTGCAGGGGAAATTAATATTTATTGATGCTTAAAAACTAGAGGAATGTTGTTTTAAAATGCATTTTACTAACACATTTTAATATTATTTTTGGGCTACTAACTGAAACTCATTTTGTTTAGATGAATTAGGAAATAACAATGTTATTGAGGCATTTAAATGCACAGAAACAAATTAATCATATTGCAGTACTTCAGCTTACTTCCAGGTGCATGGTAAAGAAAAAATGTAACAGGAACACATTTAGATGATACACCAGAGTTAGAAGGTACACCTTTCACAGTAGAAGTAAACTGTTGGTGTACCAGTCACAAACTCACTACCCACTTTCTGTTCAAAAACAGCAAGTACTTATTGCATTTACCTATAAAGGTGACTGCCTTGTCATGATGTAAAACAGTATTTTTTTGGTAATATTTATCAAAACAGTAAATAACAGTGAAATCACGAAGTTGGCAGAGAGATGCTTCCACATGCTGGCAAGAGCACTGCCCATGCCTTGCTGCACCTCAGCTGCACTGGGCGCTACTGCCAAGAAACACCATGGGTTCAAAGCACCTTCAATCAAACTGGCCCCCCAAAGGCTGCCAGTTTTCCAGATTCTACAGTGGAAAGATGACTTAAATGCACCATCTTGCAGATGGTTTAAGCAGCCAACCTGAATATGCAGTAAGGAATCCTCCAACACCTTTCCCACCACACTACAAATCTAAAGCTGTGATGGGGACCACTGCCTGACTGTGCCCTGCACCCCAAACCACTCCATAATACATTCTGTTATGCAGAGAGAACAATGGTTACCAGAAAAATAAGATACAAAAAACCAGCAGAACAAGATTTTAATGGAAGATCAAGGAAAAGCAGGGAAGAGAGTAAAAAAAAACACCAGAAAACATATAATCCTTACTTAAAGATACTCCAGCCCACAACAGCAATGGTAATTTTGGTGATTTTTACACGGCCTTGTTTTACAACAGTGTTTAAGCACTAATGATCTGACTGTGTGATCAGGTTTGCACCTGCTGCATTCAAATACAAGGCTCCTCTAAGGCCTGCAAGCTATCACTGAGTAGCATGTTTGATGTGGATTAGAACCAGCTGCATTAAGTTTGAAAAGCCTGTTAAAGTATTCTGCTGCAGACATTTATTTTATACATCCTTAATTTTACTTTGTGAGCATCCTAGTAATCTATTGTATTTGCTGTTACATTTGCATTCTCACTTAAATTCTAATAGAACAAAGACTCAGGGATAAACACTTCAAATTATTACTTAGAAGACAAACTATTACAGGACTTTTGATCCAATAAAAGCAGGCAGTTTTTTTTCCTCCTATAGATACAGAATCTTCCTCTATATTTCTCAGATTAGATTGCACATATTCTTTCTGGTTTTATTTTAGAGCCACATTCCTCCCTCCAGGTGATTCCATACATCACCACAAATCCTTATGCAATTTTATCCCAGGGTTCTGTATTTATCAAGACACCTCACCTTAGGAGCAACGCTCTTCTCCTTACCAGGCTTTTAAAATAGACTGCATTTTAGAAACTCCCACAAAAATTCCCATTCTAACAAGATTCACCAATGTCTCACAATTTAAAGACCATAACTTATAAACAATGGCTCCTTTAAAGAAATACTCTATTTGGTGACCAAATTCAAATGCCACATATACACTTTTTATCTGCCAGTACCAAAAATCCTTCACGCACAGTTATTACACAAAGCTTGCCTTCCTAAATAACACCATCTATTACAAAAAATGTTCAGAAAGATACTGAGTGAGAAAATGTGGGCTAAAAGTACTGTAAGCATAACTTAAATGACGAAGTGGTCCTGGATTAAAAGGATGCGTAAAAAACACAAAAATCCCAGAGCAACACACTTCTTCCTTCCACTGCTCTAAAACTTTCTTCAAATTATTTAAACAAAATGCTGCTTTTGACATGCATGCAACAGATTACACTTGTTATAGAAGCATATAACAAGGACTACTGAGAACACCATGAACATATTTTACATGCATTTATTTTAGAAGCTAATAATCAAATAAAAATACACTAAACAGGTAACATGCTTACAGTAGACATTATTTTGCAAATCATCTATTGATCTGGTTTGGAAATGTTACCTCAGTGAAAACCATGCACAGTATTTCAGAACTCGTCTAAAACAACTCTTAAGTCAACATTCATCTCTTTGGAGACACAGTGCACCTCTCAAAATGTCACCAAGAAACACAGACAGGACTTCAGAACTTTTTAAAGCATTTTTATCAGCATCCAAGTCTGGCAGTCCAGAGATATCTATTAAATCGGCGATAAACTTAAGAGTTACATTTAATGTAACCTCTCTCCCTAGATTATCCTGTGAACTGTGGCACTTGCCGAGTTTTCCATAGCCCTGGGATTTGTAAAGAGGTGCTCCAGTACACTATTTTGCCTCTGCCATAGTGGAGAGTGTAAGGTTATAGTTTCAAAATAAGTTTTTGTTGTTACACATGTAGCCCCAGAAAAATTAATCTAAGCTCTAGTTTTAATAATTAGAAGTATTTTACTCCCAAATGCTTGGAGTAACAGTTTTCATACCATTGCAACACACAAAGTCACCACTATCTCTGTGGCTATCTTTGCTTCTGTTTGAACTGTTAACATCGGAAAACAGGAAAACATACAAAGCAGTTTAAAATTAAATAAAAAAACATTTAAAAGAGTCTAAACAAGGACTGTTTCAATAAAGACATTTTAAATCAAAAGAGAATTTCAGAAATATCAGACATTAAAAAAAATGGCACAAACGGTTAGTTAACTATTGTTATAAGCATTATCTTAGTATTTTCAGCATGATCAAACGTAATATAATACTGTTTAAGAGCTCCAGGACAGGAATTGAGTCTCTTCTTACTTGGAAGGATTGTAGCACATTGCTGATGCAACATGAGGAGTATAGAATAGATAAGATAAAGAGAATCAATTAGACTAAAACCATGGTAGAAAGCATTAACAAAAACACACAAAAAATGTTGTTAGTAAGTTGTGTTCTCATCTTTACCTCAGGTAAGCAGTATCAAATATTGAAGTACCAACCAATGCTTCTACAACCTTAGAAAAAGAATGCTGAAACCAAACCACATTTATCACCAGACAAGGCCTTGCACATGCACAACATCACATATGTGCTAGTAACAACTCCAACCAGTCACATATGGAAAGTAGTGACTTAAAATTAGCACAAAATGTGACATTCTGCAGGGAAGGCAGCTTTTCAAGGATTAATCCAATTACATTCTTATTTCTGAAAGTAGAGACTAAACACATCCATAAAACACTCAGCAGGGGCAGAAGCCTCTGGCAGCTCACTGCATCTCAAGAGTTCTCTTATAATTTGCAGTTTATGCATGTACAGGATGAACACCACAGTACCTTAGCAAGTTCCAAATTTAGTTGGAGTGGGGAGGCAGGAGTCACTGCCTCTCACAAAATGCTACAGCCTCTAGAAATGTGCCATTCCAAATTCACTTGCATGCCCTTTGGCAATCATGTTCTTGATTCTTGACACTGATCAAGGTAACCAAGCTGACTGCAAAGCTGACAAGAGCAAGCAGCACACTTAAATAAAGAATTCAAAAAGCTTTAGGCCATATAATGTAACATTAGTACAGCAAACTGCAAGTTCTGAGATAACAGTGACATAGTAGACAATACTGCAAGTCTGATCAAGGTTATAGATCCTTGTGTCATTTGAATAATACTACTAAAGAAGAAAAGCAGCCTGTAGAGTATCACTGCAGTGTGCAGTGCTGCGTGTGTATTTTCAACCTGGCTGTGTTGGTTAAGATAACAGAAGAAATGCTTTTAGTGAACTTCAACCCAAATCCCTCACTTAAGTTACACTTATAAAAAAAGCTCTTATGCCTTCACCTCCTCCTTTTAGCTTCGTTAATTTTTTTAAAAATTGATCCAGTTTTTCTCAGCACATGCTATAGATGATCTAAGATATGATCAATGCAGCTTCACTAGTAGATAACAATTGCAAATAGAACTAAAAGTTGGTATCTATAAAAAAAAATAAATTAAAAGTTAATTTTGTAATAAAAGCCTTTGTAGAGTAGAGATCTATAATCAGCACTAGGGACTTACTCCAATATATATTAGTTTTATGTTTCAAACTGTAGGTCAGCAAATGAAGATAGAGAATGAAAATAACTCCATAAATCAGTTATTGAAACACTAAAGAGACTATATGAAAGATGAACTGAGGTAAATCTTACACTAAATATAGAAAGTGTTATTATTGATATGCTACCCACTTAATGCAAGCTGTCAGAACAGATAAGCGGCAGTGAAAATACTGATAAAAAACAGGGCCAAACACCGTTTTTAAAAAAAACCCAAACTGAACATTTATTGCCAGAATAAACAGGAATTATATTAGAACACAATCATAAGCCACTACAAAATAAAACGGGCACTATCCATTCCAACAAATGCAAAACAGATTAACTGACCCTCTAGGACATATTGATTCTGAAAAGACTTGCCGACAGGCTTGATTTCATTCACTCTGAGCAGAAGTCAGAAGTGACAACAACCAACACAAGAAGGATTAAACCCACTGCAGTGGCATGTGAAGACTGGAACGAAAGAGCTAAGAAACTATGAGTTTAAATGGTATGAGTCTTTGATTTTAAAATAATGAATAGCTTTAGAAGAAAAACAAAACACTGAATTTACAGAACTTTAGCTTCAATTTATTGTTTGCTAGCTTCAACAGTAAATTGTATCTCTGAAGCTGTCTAGAACAAGCTATAGCTGAAAAATTTCTGATTAGTTTGATAGAGACTATTTTTTTTAAGACTAAAGGAAAATCTGAATAGAGTTGTCACTTCAATTACTTAAACTAAATAAAGAGAAAGAATTTGCTATGAAAAGTTTGATTCAACAGCAAAGCTGTTAATGGGTGTTAACATCTCGCTTAGCAGAAGAATGAGAACTTACTTAGTAGCTCAAATTATGCATCTTAACTGCACAAGTTACGAACTGAAAAAAGATTGCTCCAAAACAATCTAAAGGTGACATATTAGTTTCAACACTGTTTTGCTTTTGAGTATCTCTTACTTCTGTCAATAAGAAGCTACAAGTAGTATCTCTACTGCTTAAAAGAAATGCAGCATGTTATTTTGGCTCGATCACTCTGTCCCTTAAAGCTTTTACCATCCTGATCCACTTCTAGTTTACAGGCCTTAATGCCATTTTCTGCATGGCCACTTTCCTTTAGGTAGTTTAAAAAAGTACAATACATTAATTGGAGCAACATGAAGTACAGGACAAATAACTTTTGCCTGTAACTATGACAGCATCTCCAACAGTATTTTTATTGGAAAATTGAAAAGTTTAAATTGAATAATCTAGTTAATATTTGCAGAGTCCATCAATCTACTGTCTCCAAAACTGAATCCATTAAATAAACTATAGACTTTCAGGGTCCTTCCAGAGACTTAAAGAGCATATTTGTAGAACTGTCCTGTGTTATATGGAAGCTAGTCTATGAACATATCAGCTCTACAACTAGATCGCTTTACTCAACACATTTTAAAATAAGTGATTACTCCCTGCATTTAACACTTGTATATATACCTACATACACATCTGCTTACACAAATCTCACATGTATATGAAATTGGTCTCAAAGACAGGACTTCTTAAACATAATGCATCATCACATATATAAATATAAGATATACTCTAGTGGATCTTTAGAGCAACAAAATACATTCCCAGTAGGATTTCTAGTGAAATAATGGATGCCTTCCTCACTAGGAGCTACATACAGAAACCCAGTTGTAACATGCGCTGTCCAAGGAATCAGGACTAATAGTTCATGTATTTAGAAACATGCTTACACAGAAAAATCGGTTTCCTAAGAAGCAGCAGCTTAGAAATTCTCCACACTTAAGACTGCAATTTAAAAAAATAATAAAATCATTCCTTATTCTTAACTCAAGAATAAATCCGGTGACTATTTACCTGCCAGCAGTTCAGTCTGTTCAGTATTTGTTAAGAGGCAAGACATCAAAGCATGCAAACTGTTGATACGCCCAAAGCTTCCTAGATTGCAGTAAACAAATTGGTACTACAAGTAGAGACTGAAGTCCTCCCTCCATCCCACCTCAACACTCTGGCCTACAAAACATTTAGGTCTTCCAGTCTCGAAATACCTAGCCAAGCCCAGTCAGCACTAACTTTTCCAAAGGAAGAACGGGGAAAATCCCACTACCTCCACCAAAATAATAAAGTTGGGAATTATAGCTGTATTTTGGAACTTGCGAAGATTACTTAGCAAATAATGTCTACCTCTCTGTCCTGGAACATTACCTGAGCACACACTGATGCTCCAAGGCAAACTACGTTTTAACGTCCATAGGACACGTTTTGAGTATGCAAAGAGGAAATCGTCCTAACTGCTGTGGGTGATGCGTTTCAGACAGAGAATGAGATATAAACGCACAGCTTCCGTGAAGGAGTCTTTTTGAAAGGGTAAAAAACGATGCACGACTGTCTAACAGCCCCTGACGTGTAGATCAAGCACAGTGGCAGCTCTGAAAGTTACCGGCAAAAAACGTAGCTCAGTACAGACCGTGTGCTCGGCAACCCACACGGTTCATCAGGTGGCACGACCAGCGCTGTCAAGCGCACGGGGCAGCGCTGGGCGCTGAGGCAGCCCCCAGCCTCCTTCCAGCGCAGAAAACGAAGCTGCCGTCAGTGCGGTCAGACAGGATTACTTGAAGCGTCGCAGTGTGAGTCCCGGCTGCTGCCAAGGGGACCGGAGACGCACGTTACCTGCGGGACAACCTGAGCCGGGAGGGCTCCCGGAGCCGGGTTCTGCCCCAGCGCCCTGAGGTCCGAGCAGCTCCAAGCCCGGCCCGCCCGCAGGCCGCTCCTTCGAGC
>NW_009953390.1:561150-564648 GCF_000747805.2 Chaetura pelagica | reverse complement strand
CCCGGGGCGCCCGGCCCGGCTCCCTGCGGGCTGTAGCTGCCCTGGCCCTTCCCCCGGGAAGGGGAGAGGGCCCGGACGAGGGCCGGGCTTGCCCGGTGGGTTCCTGGGGGAGAGGGGACTCGGCAGCAAGGGTTAGGCGTTTTGGTTTCGTCAGGGAAGGGACAACCGAAGGCCTTGCTGTGCCGTGCGGGTGGAGAAGCGGCCTCTTGCAGCGGCCCTCGAGCCCGTCACGGAGCCCAGCCTCACGCTGGTTGCTGATGTGACTCTTCTTCCAGAGCTTTAAGCCACAGCTGAGCACGTGAAAAGCTGTGGGCCATGAACTGGGTTTGAAACCCCTCGGGAAGGCCAGGGTGCAGAGCGAGGCAGGTGTGGTGAGCTTGTGCTGGCAGGGCTTAGCCTGGTGCCACGGGCAGTTCAGGCTTTCCAAGTGTTGGAGATGTGTGTGCTTACATTACTCAGTGTTTGTTCCAGACAAGAAAAAACAAAGGCATGAACAAGTTCAGAACATCCTTTTCAAAGGCAGAGTAGAGTTTCTCATGAAATACAGATAACAGAAGATACTCCTTACAGGAACTGCCGTGGCAGAGGTGTTCGTGAAAAGCACTGCAGATTGACTTGACTAGCAGTGATCACTTGTGACAAAGACAGCTATTCACCGGGAATGTTTCAGAGTGCTTTTTAGTCCACCACCATAGTTTTAGCAAAGCTCTCTAGGCCTTGGTTAGATCGAGTTAGCTGATCATATTCAAACATTGGGCCATCTGACAATGAGTGATATGTCAGACAAAATAAAGCAGAGAGGAAGCTAAATATAATTTGTTGGTTGGCAGTGTCAGTACCCGTGTTTTCAGAATAGTTCACCTGGTTGCTCCATGTGAATATGGGAAAAGACTGGGGAGAGAACTGCTGCATGCCGTTTCCCATTATTTTGGTCTTTGGTTAAAGGCTTTCAGAAAGTACTCAGTTCATTTGAGCAAACCGTATTTCACCTCTTTCTCATACAACAGTCAGTACTGTGTTGTCAACATTACAAATGCTGTGGTACAGGCTCTGAAACATACAATGGTTTGGGTTGGTAGGAACCTTAAAGATAATTGAGTTTCAACCTTGCTGCCATGGGCAGGGACACTTTCCACTACACCAGGTTACTCAAAGTCTCACCCAACCTGACCTTGAACACTTTCAGTGAGGGGACATCCACAACTTCCCTGTGCAACCTGTTCCAGTGTCTCACCACCCTCACACTAAAGAGTTTTGTCCTATTGTCTAATCTAAATCTACCCTCTTTCAGTTTAAAAACTTAGCCGCTCATCCTAATGTTACACACAATTTTAAAAAGTCCCTCCCCAGCTTTCCTGTAGCCTCCTTCAGGTACTGGAAGGCTGCTATAAGGTCTCTTCGAAACCTTCTCTTCTCCAGGCTGAACAGCCCCAACTCTCTCCGCCTGTCTTCAAAGGACACATGCTCCAGCCCTCTGATCATCTTTGTGGCCCTCCTCTGCACTTAGTCCAATAACTCTATGTCCTATGATGCGGACCTGAGAACTGGACACAGTACTCCAGATGGTGTCACATGAGAGTGGACTAGAGAGGGAGAATCACGTCCCTTGAGCTGCTGGTCACACTGCTTCTGATGCAGCCCAAGGTGTTCTGGGCTGCAAGTGCACATTGCCATTCTTGTTGAGCTTCTTACCAGCCAACACCAAGTCCTCCTTAGGGCTGTTCTCACTCCGTTTTCCACCCAGCCTGTAGTTGTGCTTGGGATTGCCCCAACTCATGTGCTGGAAACCTTGCAGTTGGCCTTGTTGAACTTCATGGAGTTTGTATGGGTCCACCTCTCCAGCCTGTCAAAGTCCCTTTCCTCTAGTGTTTTGACCACACCATACAGCTTGGTATCATCAACTAACTTGCTGAGGGTTCACTCAGTCCCTTTGCCCATGTGGCCAACAAAAATATTAAACAGTGCCAGTCGCAATGCCAATTCCCTGATGAATGCCACTTGTCATAGAATCATAGAATCATTAAGGTTGGAAGGGACCTTAAAGATCATCAAGTTCCAACCCCCCTGCCATGAGCAGGGAACTCTACCACTACACCAGGTTGCACAAAACCTTGTCCAACCTAGCCTTAAAAACCTCCAGGAATGGGGCATCAACAGCCTCCCTGGGCAACCCATTCCAGTTCCTCACCACCCTTATAGTGAAGAATTTCTTCCTCATATCTAACCTAAATCTCCCATCCCTCAGTTTAAAACCATTAACCCTTGTCCTATCACTATCTTCTCTGGCAAAAAGCCCCTCCCCAGCTTTCCTGTAGCCCCTTTCAAGTACTGGAAGGCTGCTACAAGGTCTCCCCGGAGCCTTATCTTTAGGCTGAACAGCCCCAACTCTCTCAGCCTGTCTTCATAGCAGAGGTGCTCCAGGCCTTAGATTGTCTTGGTAGCCCTTCTCTGGACCCTCTCCAACAGGTCTGTATCTTTTTTGTGCTGAGGGCCCCAGAACTGTACACAGTATTCCAGGTGGGGTCACCAGAGCAGAGTAGAGGGGCAGAATCCCCTCCCTGGCCCTGCTGGCCACACTTCTTTTGATGCAGCCCAGGATGCAGTTGCTCTCTGGGCTCCAGCACACATTGGTGGCTCATGAAAAAACTTCTCATCAACTACCAACCCCCAAGTCCTCCTCAGGACTGCTCTCCAGCCATTCTCTGCCCAGCCTGTATTTATGTCTGGGGTTGTGCCAACCCAGGTGCAGGACCTTGCACTTGGCCTTGTTAAACTTAATGAGGTTGGCACTAGCCGACCTCTCCAGCCTGTCAAGGTCCCTCTGGATTGTGTCCCTTTCCTCTTGGGTGTCAACCACACCACACAGCTTGGTATCATCAGCAAACCTGCTGAGGATACTCCCAATCCCACTGGCCATGTCTCCAACAAAGATGTTAAACAGCTCTGGTCCCAATACTGACGCCCGAGGGACACGACTCATCACCTGCCTCCATTTGGACATTGAGCCATTGACCACAACTCTCAGGGTGCAGCCATCCAGCCAGTCTCTTATCCACCGAGTGGTCCATCTGTCAAATCCATGTCTTGTCAGTTTGGAGACCAGGATGTCATGTGGGACAATGTCGAACGCCTTGCACAAATCCAGGTGGATGATGTCAGTTGCTCTGCCACCATCCACCATCTCTGTAGCCTTGTAGAAGAACACTAGATTGGCCAGGCATGACTTGCCCCTTAGTGAATCCATGTTGGCTGTCACCAATCACTTCTTTATTATGACCTCTCGAATATGATGGACAGAGGTTTAGCAGTTTCATCCACCTGCTCCCTCAGGACCCATGGGTGAATCCCATCGGGTCCAATAGATCTATCCACCAACTCTGTAACTCCATTGCAGAAGGCCACCAAGACTTCATGGAAACGTCTTTTTGCTCTCTATACACTGACATATGGTAAGCATTCATCAGTGCCACTAGAGTAATTTTAGATCACTCTCTTTCG
>NW_009953390.1:549648-561127 GCF_000747805.2 Chaetura pelagica | reverse complement strand
AGATTAGTAGATGGTAATTTCAGTCATCTAACTAATGGCATCTCAGAATGTATCCGGTTTTCCATTAGCAGGAGTGCCACTGAGTGCCATTCTGTGAAGTGTTTGGGACATCTTCAGGAATGTGCCACCTGAGTCCTTACCAGGATACAGATCCTTCAAAAACACCTTCCTTTGCTTATTGCAAAATCACCAAAGAGTGCAACATCTGGGGTGAATGGTTTCCATCTCCACAGACTAATATACATTGCAAATCTTTTTCCTGTCCCCAGAGATCTAGAAAATAACTTGTACAGGAAAATCCTTTCTAATCCTCAGATACTGTAAAACAGCAGCGAAATCCATCTATCTTCATGTACAAGCACATTGCAAATTCCCACTTCTGCTGTAGAGATATAAACCTTGCACCAAATTCCTGTCCCCTATTTCTGTTTCTCTCTAGATAGACAAAGTATTTTCCATCTCTGTGTTACAGTTTGACACAGAGTATTTGCACAAACATATTAGAGTACTTCACTTTCTGTGTCAGCCAATAAGAAGCACTTAATAAATGCTGGCAACATCCCAGATGCTGTAAGGGGTGGCTGAGAGATTTGGATTCTGAATGGCAGATCCACTGATACTGAACACACAACCACAAAACAGGTAAACAGGTTTAGTTCAGCACCCTGCCGGGCTTTTTCAGTTTTTATTTGAGTAAGAACAAGTAAGTAGGTCATTTCCCTTTCCTCAGATGACATTCCTGACTTGAACAGATACAAGTGCAACGTGGATGGAGAGCTATTCTCATATGACTGCAAGCACGCAATGCTGATGGGGAAGTTAACTGTCCTTAGCCACCCACTATTTCTCTCCTTGCAGTAAATCACCCCTTGTGTGCGGTGTCCAGTAGTGCAGAGCTACTGCTGTGCTAATGTGGCTCACATCTGTGTTGCAGTAACTGGGCTGCTATGTTTGTGGGTGCTAGAATGTGTGCCTAAGTAGCTAGAAAACCACTGGCTGTTAAGCCTGTTTCAACTCATGCAGTATCACTGTAGGGGTAGTTTACGGCAGAAAGATCTCTGAAATAACACTGACAGTCTCATAAATATAATACGAGTTTAATCAGAAAAACTGAGCTACACAGTGACAAATACCATCAACTACCTTGTTGGCACTAAAGTGTTAGTTCAGAGGCTCCCTTTCCCATCCTGTAGTTTACTTTTCCTTGGCTTTTATAAGCAGAAATAATTACATTTAGCAAGCTGACACACTTGCTTTTAACAAGTGCTTTCTAATTGTTGACTTCAGACTATGTTCTAGAGATATTTGCATTGCTGAAAATTTGCAAAAGCAAATTAAAAACCTAATAAAATACTTTCTTAAATGTTTAAGAATGTGATTTTCCAGTAAAACTCAATGTTCCACTGAATTGTTAGGTAACAATACCTAAATATTTAAATTTCTTGCTAGGCATAATGAACGTAATAAGAAGTCACATTAAAAGACAAAAACACACTACAGTGAAATGTACAATGAAATGAGGATTGGGTTAGGGATCAGTTGAGTAATCTGGACATCCATAAATCAATGGGTCCAGATGGAATGCACCCAAGGGTGCTGAGGGAGCTGGCAGAGGTCATTGCTAGGCCACTCTCCATCATCTTCAGTAAGTCATGGGCAACAGGAGAGGTGCCTGAGGACTGGAGGATAGCAAATGTCACTCCAGTCTACAAGAAGGGCAAGAAGGAGGACCCGGGTAACTATAGACCAGTCAGCCTCACCTCCATCCCTGGAAAGGTGATGGAACAACTTGTTCTTGTGACTATCTCCAGGCACATCAAGGACATGGGGGTCATCAAGAGCAGTCAACATGGTTTTATCAAGGGTAAATCATGTTTGACTAACTTCATAGCCTTCTATGAGGAAATTACTAGGTGGATAGATGATGGTAGAGCGGTAGATGTGGTTTATCTTGATTTCAGTAAAGCATTTGACACCGTCTCCCACAGCATCCTTGTGGATAAGTTGATCAGGTATGGGTTTGGTGATCAGGTAGTGAGGTGGATTAGGAACTGGTTGAAAGGAAGGAGTCAGAGAGTTGTAGTCAATGGGGCAGAATCTGGTTGGAGGTGTGTGACTAGTGGAGTCCCTCAGGGGTCGGTACTGGGTCCGGTGTTGTTCAACATCTTCATCAACGACCTGGATGAGGGTATAGAATGTACCCTCAGCAAGTTTGCTGATGACACTAAGCTGGGAGGAGTGGCTGACACACCAGAAGGCTGTGCTGCCATTCAGAGAGACTTAGATAGGTTGGAGAGTTGGGCGGGGAGAAACATGATGAAATTCAACAAGGGGAAGTGCAGAGTTTTACATTTGGGGAAGAACAACACCATGTCCCAGTACAGGTTGGGGGCTGAACTGCTGGAGAGTAGTGTAGGTGAAAGAGACCTGGGGGTCCTGGTAGACAGGAGGATGACCATGAGCCAGCAATGTGCCCTTGTGGCCAAGAAGGCCAATGGCATCCTGGGGTGCATTAGAAAGGGTGTGGTTAGTAGGTCAAGAGAGGTTCTCCTCCCCCTCTATTCTGCATTGGTGAGGCCACATCTGGAGTATTGTGTCCAGTTCTGGGCCCCTCAGTTCAAAAAGGACAGGGAACTGCTCGAAAGAGTCCAGCGCAGAGCTACGAAGATGATTAGGGGAGTGGAACATCTCCCTTATGAGGAAAGGCTGAGGGAGCTGGGTCTCTTTAGCTTGGAGAAAAGGAGACTGAGGGGTGACCTCATCAATGTTTACAAATATGTAAGGGGTGAGTGTCAGGGGGACGGAGTTAGGCTTTTCTCGGTGATGACCAGTGATAGGACAAGGGGTAATGGGTGTAAATTGGAGCATAGGAGGTTCAAGGTGAATATCCGAAAAAATTTTTTTACTGTGAGAGTGACAGAGCACTGGAACAGACTGCCCAGGGAGGTTGTGGAGTCTCCCTCACTGGAGACATTCCAAACCCACCTGGATGAGTTCCTGTGTGATGTACTCTAGGTGACCCTGCTCTGGCAGGGGGGTTGGACTAGATGATCTCTCAAGGTCCCTTCCAGCCCCTAAGATTCTATGATTCTATGAAATGAAACCCATGTGAGTCCTGTAATTCTTAGGAAATCTGCTCCACTCTGGTGAGATCCATCTGGGGTACTGTGTCCAGCTCTGGAGTCCTCAGCACAAGGACATGAACCTGTTGGAGCAAGTCCAGAGGAGGTCCACAAAAATGATCAGAGAGTCAGAACACCTGTATTATGAAGACAGGCTCAGAGGGTTAGGGTTGTTCAGCCTGGACAAGAGGAGGTTCCAGGGAGACCTTACTGTGGCCATTCAACACTTAAAGAGGGACTAAGAAACATGGGGACAAACTTTTTAGCAGGGCCTGTTGAGATAGGACAAGACATAATGGTTTTAAACTGAAAGAGGGTAGATTTAGGCTAGATATTAGGAAGAAATTATTTTTTACAAGAGTGTGGTGAAACATTGGAACAGGTTTCCCAGAGAGGTGGTAGAAGCCACATCCCTGGAAACATTCAAGGTCAGGTTGGACAGGACTGATGTTGTTGAAGATGTCCCTGCTTCTTGCAGGAGGGTTGGACTAGATAACCTTTAAAGGTCCCTTCCAACCCAAACCATTCTATTATTCTATTTTTGGCAAAGACTTCATTTCTTCCAAGTTTTGTTCCAAAATCAAAAGCAAAATTTAAAAGTACCAAGTAAACCTACAGCTCTGCATGCCTGAAGGTTCACTTCAATGTCTCAGTGTCTTTTAAGAGCTGTAGGCCAAGTTCCAAAAGGGATCCACTCTCTGCTAGAACTCCAATCCTCTCAAGAGCTTTAGGCTTGCTGCCAGCATTCATTTACTCTTGTAACGGCTTAAATTAACTCCTGTTACATTCAGTCTAAACCCTTTCACTGTTTTAGATAGAATAAGAGTTGAGAGATGGATTCAGTCATCTGGTCTGAGAGCCACGCATCATACTTGTCTTTCGGGACTTCAAATGCTGCATAAACTGGATTAGGGAAAGTGACAACAAGCCAGTTGTGAATAGAGGGAGAAGCTGGCAAGCCACCTTTTATATACATGGCTCTGTTTCATGAGACAGCATGGGGCTGGTCTGACTTAGTTGCTGTATGTACATTTGACAGCAAGCTCCAACCAAAAAGTAAGATTTCAGTGGGCCAGGCACTGCACTCATATTTTGAATACTTTCCTGGGTAAGCTGAACAGACAAGCTGATCAGGAAGCAGGAAATATCACTGCTTGGTTTTTTAGGTGAAGAAGTGGACGACAGACTAAATTTTGGCCAAATGCAGACAGAAGACTGAAACAAAAGTCTTACGAAGCCAGGCCTCCTTTAGCCTCTTCAGAATTACTTTGGTACTCTGAAGAATATTGCTTGTATTTTGTTTTAACAGACATGAGAGCAATCTCTCTGCGTATGATTAAAAGGAAAATACTCTGAAGCAGATAAGGATAAGCACAGGAAGACAAGGTTTCTTAAAAGTGATAAAATTAAATAATCCTACCATACTGAAAACTGCAGGGTGCTTGGATAAAATTGGACAGTCATTAAAGTTGCCTGGCTTATACATTGATCTCTATCCAGAGTCTTGAAGGTCCTGTACCAAGGTTGATTATGGTGACGGTTGGGAGTTGACTTTAGGGATTTACAAAGCTGTTTTTTATGCTAGAAAAGCTATTATTAACAGAATTTTAGAATGTTTTGTGTTGGAAGGGACCTTTAAAGGTCATCTAGTCTAACTCTCCTGCAATAAGCAGGGACATCCTCACCTAGATTAGGCTGCTTAGAGCCCCATCCAACCTGACCTTGAATATTACCATAAATTCTACCCATCCCTCCTTTACCAGAAAAAAAACATACAATGAACAGATAAGAGGTCAGTTTTCAGGAAGCCAAAATACCTTCCTCTGACAAAGAAGCCTTAAGATGACAATGTGCTGTTGGTTTACAGAAAGTCCAGTTAATTTGTAAAAAGGCTTTGGAGATGATGGAAATGGAACTAGTTACCAAAGAGTCAATATTAATCCACTAGTAATGCTGAAAATAAATGTGAACATTTTGTGGCTGGATAGCAACATTCAGCTCCCAAGTATGAGTTCACAGCAATCTTTGCGTTTAGGACCTAGGCTATAAATATAGCTTATCTTTAAATATTTTAAACTTGTTAAAGTTACTTGAAAGCTGATCATGATAGAGTCTATTAAAGAGGAAAAGAATCAAAATTTATCTAAGTGGCCCCAAATACCTCTCATAGCATTGGTTTATACTGACCTAACACACTGTCTTCCCACATTGTTCCTATGCAGCTAGCTGAGAAACACCTTGCTGACATATGTAAAAAGTTCCCTGTAACTTAAAAACAATTACTTCTTTAAGTCAAGTTGAAAAAGTAAGGCAAAAATTTGAAAGCAAAATTCTTATTTTAAATGAATTTGAGAATTGAAGATACTAGTAATGTAATTGGAAAGATTTTAAAATGCAGTTTCTAAGTTGAAAGTGACCTTTTTATAATGAATATTTGATTCATAAAATAAACGGTACACACACTATTGAAATACTGCTTTTATGTGAATAAAAAATGCAGATTGAAACAGATACTCTCTTGTGAATTAACTTGTGCTTTTTTTTATTTGAAAAGTATTCATTACGGCTCTCCAGGTTATGCTGTAGGTTTCAATTCTGTGAAGAATTACATATATTATGCCTAATTTTAAGCATTTTTTAAAGTTCTGTGCTCTGAAGCAAGACTGCTCCTACAGCGTAAAATTAACTGTATACCTAAATCTTTGAAGACTGGGGACTTGCTTGCTATTAGATGAGAACTGTGGTTCAACTGCTGTTTTATCTTTTATTGATAATATTCCATGGCACTTTTGCAACAATAATAGAGGTCCCATGGTCCCCTGAAGACATTTTAAGTAATGGAATTACATTATGTGCTTTAGTGGTTAATACTTTCCTCATGGTTCCAGCTGAATAAGTTATACTTAATTTCTTTTCCATTTCAACCCTTCTTCTGTAGTGTTACTAGTGCTCATTACACGGATAGACCCATATATAAGTGAAATCCTATAATTTTGACTCTTTACCTATATCTTTGTGTACACACACACAAAAATATATTTTTATATATATATTGCCAACAATATATTAACTGTAGGATTTCCTTGAATCTTATTACTAGTGCTTCCCATGAAAATGTAAAGTTTTATTGTGGGGAACTTACTGTATTTTGGGGAGCGTTTGTACTCATTTCTTTCATTCTCTGAAATCAGCATGAGCATTGCCATCAAATTTAATTATACCAGGATTTTGCCCTAGGTTTTATAGGAAGGGTTGGCAGCAATAACTATAGTTAAGGTTGCCTAACACTTTTTCACTGCATAGATTCTGTACTTAAGAAGAGAGAGGGATAGAAATTATACATAAGGGTGCAATAAAACAAGTCAAGATTAGCAAAGTTAATTTTATTCGTGTTACTTGAAGAAACAGAAGGATTTATTAGGGACTCAGACTCTGCAATGTGACTGATGTAATTTTAAATAATTATTGTTATGTAGTTCAAAAAATTACAATAAAGATGGCAAATACATTACTTTAGAGTATAACTAAAGAAACAAATACAGAACTATCAGTATTTTAACCTGTAAAATATTTTTAAGTATATGTTTTCTGTAAATTTGAAGTAGAAGAAGCACTGCATATCTTGTTTCTTTTCTTTTCCCAGGCCACTGTCTAAAGCTATTATTAATAAGACTTTGTAGTACTACTGTGATTTATTAATGAAAGCTACCTCAAATTATAACATCTTTAATACTGGTGAAGTGTATATAATTATTTCTTTGGAAAAAAAAGGCATTATAAAACTCTAAATTACTGGGGTTTGTAATGTATTCTATTATTTTAAGTAGCATTTACTTCTGCTCAGAATACCATTTATGATCTTTGCACTATTTTTGTATGAGCAGGGGAAGGTATGATTCTTTTCTGAATACATGTGTTTAGTTGTTTAGTAACTAAAATTAGTATAGGGTCTGATCTAAGTTAATAGCACGAGTGTGTGGTAGCCACATACATTCACTATCTATTTTGTGACCCTTTCATAAAAAAGCTGAAAGTCCTAATACAAAGTTCATGTGGTCACCACAGTATTTCTGTTTCCACAGATGGAAACACGTGGAGCGTGTGGCTCTACTAGAGTTGAAAAATAGCTGTATTATTTGTGTAAATATTGTGGGCAGACTTGGTATATTTGCTAATTTCCTTAGTTTGTAGTTACATTAACAGGTAATGTTGGAGCTACACACAAAGGTACAGTAATAATGGCACTAATAAAAATCCCCCAAAGAAAATGCAGACAAAGCTGCTCAGTTGGCACCACACCATTCAGGGAGGAGCTGTTGGCTCAGTACACACAGTCCATTACGGGACCCTTCTTTAAAAAAGGAAGGGTCTTGAGGGAATTTGAGGGAGTTGATACTCTGCAATATCTGCACTGCATGTGTCCAAGGAGGTATGAGCTAACCAAGATCAGAAGGTCAAGATACAGAGTGGCTCACCTTCACAAGGTTTAGGGGGTCTCCTGTTGACATGGCATTTATGGGTCTTCGTATTCACACAGCTTAGAGTATGGCCTCTCTTGTATCTGGTCTCTAGTGGAGAGATTTAGCATCCATCCTGGGGCACAGCCAGGACACTGTGGTGCTGGTTCTGATCCCTGAGTCCAGTCCTGCTCTCTCTTTTATGTAGCACAGAGTATGTACCCATACAGTATTAGTCAGGATCTATAGCAAATCAACTGTAACTTAGTTCCTGAGGAAAGTGGACTGGTGAGATTAAACCACGTGTAACAGAGGTTTGTGCAGAATGGGAAGGGTATGTGAGACATGGCTGGGATTCCTCTGGCTAAAAAGAAACATCTACATAGAGGTGTCTGCATCTGAATTAACTGCCTTATGCTCTTGTTACAGTCAGTCAGGAGAAGTATACATCTCTGCGTCATGATTCATCTCATCCTGAGATAGATGTTAAAAGTGGCTCAAACCAATTTCAAAGAAATACCAAAGAAATACCCATTTCACTCTTCCTAGCTCTGAGGGGAACTGAGATGCTTTTAGTTGGGCAGTAAATATCAACACTTAAAGCTGCTTTAGTGTACTGCTTTCTGTTGCTGAGGAGATTCTTGAAAAGGAGCTCTTGCAGATCTGGCTATCAGACTTGCTGAGCACGTGCACTGTTGGGGTTTGCAACGAAGGAGATAGTCAGATGTGGTTTGATTATGGTGACAGGTAGAAGCAGAGATGTGTTACTTCAAGGTGCAGCTTAGTGAAGAATGTCTTATTGTTGTTGCATGTGAAAAGTTGTGATACCCTACCTAAGTACTAGCTTATTACTAGGCTTATGAACATCTGTATTTGAGAACACTGGAATTTTATGTCTTTTTTGTCTTGCCTTGTATGAAAAATACGCATATCCACTGTCAGTTCAGACATCACTCCTATCATCTGCTATGGAGGTAGCTCAGAGGGAGCTCACAAAAGCAGATGGTCCAGTGTTGCAGAGGCTACTTGCCTACTTGCCTGTGGTGGCTGAAGGCACTTGGGAGTGCCAGGTTTACCGTGCTAGGCTGCCCCTAAGCTTAGCCTCTGTGAATTGGGAGAAGGCTACTGATGAAAGAAAGCTGTTGATTGTTGTACACAACAGGAGAGACTGCCAGTTTGTCTCACAAGACCTGAGGTCAGCCTGGGATTTCCCACCCCATAAACCCTGAGAAGCTGCAGGAGGCTGTGGCAGCAGTGGAGGACTGAGGACCAGTAGAGCCTATAGACCATCTGCTGGAAACAAGGGATCCATGGTGTGATCTTACCTCAAATGTACCCATGCTAGCTATCTGTTAACACCTGGTAACCACACAAAAAGAGCCCACTTATCTTATCAGACTTGAAAGGACAAAATGGAAGGCAAGTTTGAGAGATAAGTATTGCTTTTTTCATTTAATAAATTGTAGGCTAGCAGTTTCTATTACAGACTAAGTAGGATCTAACAAACTTAACATCCATGCAATCTGTGTTTGTTCTCTTCTCCTCTTTTTAGTCTACTCTGCTCTTCAATCTCTTTCAATATGTCTGTTTTATTCTAAGTCATATTGTGGGTATTCAGCAACTAGGTTTACTTGCTGATGACCAGAAACTCAACTACCACCAGTGAATGGGGAGGTACTAGACTCCCTCCAGCAACAGGATACTCAGCTACTCTGAAGGGTTAGGGTATCTCATCAAGAACTAGGTATTATGGCATCTGTGGAGGTTCACTAGAGTTTGATTGTCTTCTTTCGGTACTATGAAGCACAGTAGGCTGAAATGACTTGTCTAAGATCTTAAAGCAAGGCAATGACAGAGCTGGAAATAACCCTTGAAGAAAAAAACTATTTGTAACATATTTTCTGCAAATACTGTGTTATTTGGATGGTTTCCAGTTGATTATTGCAAATATAAAAAATACTAATTTCTGCATTACTGCACTTTTGAGGTCCATGTTTGATTTTAAATCTAAGGATGTCTGTGTCTGTCTTACGCTACTACTCCTCTACTGTCTTACGTCCACCTTATATGTAATTTTTAATTTTTCCTAGCTATACCTCCACTGATTTTAATTTGTTGTAACTTATACTCTGAAGAGACAGGACAGACTATGGTCCAATAAATGCAAGTAACAAGAAGATGTAAGAAAGCAATGGCTGTAGTGTGGTGGGAACCTCTACCCCCTTCTTCCCCTTACAGGGAAAAGAGAGGGAATAAGGGAGAGAGACTCTTATGGGTTGGAAACTAAACTACATAGCTTTAATGAGACAGTAGTGATGAAAAGTAATGAAATACATACAAATCTACATGAAAGCACTATTGTGCTCCTCTCTGCCCAACAATAACAACCCATGTCACCACCGAGGCTGCAGGCCAGGCCCTGGAAGAGTTCCGGACTCCTGGAGTCAGCAGCAGATGGGAGCTGGGATTCAGGAACATGGGGGTGCAGAAACACAAGGATGGGAATCAAAAGCAGATGAACAGAGGGATCCTCTCATGATGCTGGCCACAGATGAAGATAGCAAGTGACCTTGACCCTTGTGATCCCCAAAATTTATATCCAGTATGACATATGTGGGATGGCGTACTTCATCTGGTCACCTGTCTGGTCCACTCCTCCCCAAAGGAGGGTTTCAGGTGTGACCGCTTTACTCCCTTCTGGTTCTGAAACATAAGATGTTGGGTTTTTTTCAGAAACAGGCAGTGGCCTTGGTTCAGCATACCATTCTCTAGCTGTGACTATAAACATCAAGTGTTACCAGTTGTAGGGGCAGACATTGAATGGAAAACATGCTGTTAATTTCAGTAACTGCAGCTACTTGGAAGAGACTTCACTGAGAAGTAAAAACACAAAAAGAAAGTTAGTTCTGTAACAAACCAGGACAACCATTAAACAAATTCTCTTTCATGTGATGGGATGAGTGACTAGACTATATGCTTATAAATTTCAAAAGTTATGTTAAGCTGGAAGAAGTTGGAAATACACTGGAAAAAGGGATCAGAATAGTAAAATTCCTCCTAAGCTAATTCTCCTAAGCTGCAGACATGGCTTAAAATCAACAAGTGCAATAAATACAAGTTTGTGAGATGATGAAGGAGGAATCATTTACAAGCAAAACAGACAAAAATACCCAAACAAACCAAACTCAGATGGGATAGGAAGACTATAAAGAAGACTGCAGAGATATGAAGAACCTTAAAACTAAATGAGGTCATAAATGCTATCATGACCTAAAGCCAGTTCTTATGTATGATATGTGCTGTCAGGGAGATAGAAAGAGTGAATATTCCGCTACAAATGATAGAACAGCTCAGCTTGGAAGGGACCTTGCAAACTATTTGGTCCAGTCTGTCACAGGAAAGGAAGACTAGATGAGATGCTTTCCACAGGTCCAAACTGGTTTACTGTACCTAGTTTGGGATATTAAACTTTAAAAAATACAAATAAGTAGAGGTGAGTTCAACAAAGTGCAACAGTATAAGACGAGAAAAAACTGCAAATTAGTCTAGACAGTGGAAAGTAAAGGAGGGAAGTGCTGACAACTCCCAGTATGGACTTTCCTAAGAAGAATAGTGATTAGTTATTCTTCAGTGGCCTTTCAGGGAAAAGGAAGGAGAATCAGCTTAGTTTCCAGGTTAGAAAAACCCTTTTCATTATGAATATAGGGAAGCAATGGAACAAGCTATGTAGAAGGGCTGCAGAATACCCTTAATGGGATTTGTTTTTTTTCTGGACAAATGAAGTAACTATCTCTTGGGACTGTTCTTTAGATATTTCATTCTGTCCCAGTGCTGCAGTTTTAGAAAGTCATCTCTTGAGATCACTCCGGCCCTAAATTTCTGTGATTCTCTGAAATCTGT
>NW_009953390.1:539716-549602 GCF_000747805.2 Chaetura pelagica | reverse complement strand
GAAAATGGAATGTGAAAAACCTGGATGATAGAGCCTACCCTTTAGGTTAATTTCTTATATTAAAACTTGAAGTATGAAAATTATAATATTATGGGTTTTTTACTAAATACTGTTGATGTATTTAATTTTAATCTCGAACTTGTTATCTAAATGGCATAAATAACAAGTTGCTCCCCCTATATGCGCTGTAAGTAATTCCAGGCCATCCATAACCTGAACTGATGCAGCTTGGTTCAAGTGATTGAATTCTGGGCCAAAGGACAAGAATGTCATTATTTATACTTTACATTTCCACTGGTTTCTCTGAGGTCTTTAATGTGTCGTTAAACTCATCTGCCCTGGCTTCTTCTGTGAACCCTGGAGTTATAATATTGATATTGTAAAATACATAACTGTGTTGTCATATAGGTAATAATATTATGGGTTAGGCTTATGAATACGAAGTAAGGGCTTACTATCAGCCACATATTTCATTGTAGTAAATCAGAAAAATGGTAAGATGTTTACTCTGAAAAGGTATCTTGCCTAGTTTCTTCTTAAGTTATATTTCCTTGGCAGTTATGAAAGCAGAAATTGCTGCTATTGTTTTACACACACACACAAAAAAAGAGATTCTGCAAGAAAAAAAAATAATGTAATTAGGAACACTTTGTAGTCTTCAGAATCAGCCACATTTTCCCAGCCACCCAGATTATTTTAAATTGTAAGCAGTTTTGCAAAGCTGCTAGCATTATTTTCTCAGCTCACCCAGATTTTTTTTTCACAAGACATTATCTATGATGAATCATAACAGCTTTTATTAAAATAGTTATAAGAGCATTAAAGCTGTCAGGTATAATTTGCAGTTTTTTCTCCTTTAGATTCAGCACTCTTACTGAAAAGAAGCTAATTTAATAGCTAGGGAATCATGAGTTACAATCAAATTATTATATTTACCAGACTCGAATTTCAGATGAGATATCATTAAAAATGTACGTGAAGAGCAGAGAGCAGAACTGCCAGTGGGCATTGAATTAGCAGCCTGAAAAACATTTAATAGCGTTGTGATCAAGAGTACTGTGATGATGAGAGAAATTCTGTTTGTCTTTCTCTGTATCTTTTACATGTTTTGCAAGCTGAAATGAAGATAGGAACCTCAGTTCAGAGCTTTGGTTGAAGAGTGTCCTTTTAAAATTTTTATATGCCTTACAGTATGCCTTTATAACCTGGCACTGCAGTTGTGCCTACAATTCTCTGAATTACTGCTGAGAGGTAGATGCTGTTGTTTATGTGCATGTATGAGCACTTGCCACTGTTTGCTGCATACTAGATGTCAGCCCATGAGTTCTGCATCCACAGAATTTCTGCTGAATTCTGAGTGAAGTCTGTGCTTGGAAGACTTCTGGATCAAGGCTCTCATGTCTGAAGGAGCTCAATAAAAGGCTTGTTCAAAACAAACAAACAAAAAAGAAGCAGTCCTGCTGCTGACATGAGTCTCCTCTTAGTCTCAGTTCCCCAACCCCCTTAACCAACTCTGTGACATAGATCATATCTTATTTACATATATATGTGATCACGAGTTGCGTTTGTACTGTGGAGATTTTAATTCCAAAAGGTGTTGCCAGCTTTTGTGTACACAATTTAAACTTAAGCAGAGTTTTTAGTCTTCCCAAGGGCTTTACTGACTTTCATGTATTTAAAATCTGAAGTTGTGGTTCTCTTTGATTTATTCTCTGTTAAAAGAATCTTGGCTATACTAAAACTAGAAAAGGGATTAAAAAAGAATAAAAAGCAGTATTCCAGTGAACCAGGATACTATAAATATTTCTTTCCTGAAGGTACGTTGCCACCTAGCAAACACTGAAAATAATGGGCATATGAATAGTAAAATAGAAGATCCAAAAGACCCAGGAAATTTTGCTTGACTTTGAAAAGCTTTATTTAATAAAAGAGCTTGAGGTTTGAGCATTCCTAGTGAGCTCTTTGCACAAAAGGAATTGTCTTTGTATGGATGTGGCCCATCATCATCAGGACAGAAAAGGTCAGGTGTTCATCTGGCTCTGCTGTAGTTCTAGCCCTCCACAGCTCATAATACTCACATCAGGAAGGGGAGGAGGAGGATGTTATATTAACTCCTTCTGGCATTTCAGAACATGTGTGTGCTATAATGCAGAGCCCTGGATGCTGAAGGTAGCTTTAAAAAAGTGATTATGGCACAGGGGCCATAGCTGGTATGAAGATACAGGGTCTTGCTCTAGAATGCAGTGTTCTTTTAGTCTCTGTTGTACACACATAGTTCTTTGAGAAATCTCATAATTTGAGGATGACAAATTTGATAAGAAAAATGGAAGAGAACAGATTGTTAATGCAAGAACTAAATGAACTTTTAGCCAAAGCATAGGAGCAAGGTGAAATGTTGTAATACCCCATGCAAGGTCACTGGGTGTTATTAGTAAGGGCAAAATACTAGAATTTCTCTTCTAAATGCTCTCTGTCTTAAGAGCCTGAGGACTTCCTACATGAATGAGTATTTCTTGCTCCAGTCATCAGCCAGCCACACCAAAGCAGACTAAGATGAAAGGCAAGGCTGCGGTGGAATGTGGCACTGATGAGATAGCTCCATACTGAGAGCAGAACTGGAGATGAAATCAAAGATGAATTGAGTTGACTGTACCTTCCTGAAAGGTAAAGAAGCAGAGAAGGGAAAGAACCTTTCGATAATAATTATCAGAGGGAAGAAACAAAACGCAGAAGACAAGATTTGAAAACAGCTCACATGACACAGCAATTTTACAGCTTAATACTGTCAGCAAAAAGAGATTGGATTAATTTCTGCAGACTCAACAGTAATTGCAATGTGGCAGCAGTTAGTACTATTGAAATGCTGGAACTAATGGGAACCAACTAGACTGTAGTGACTGGGAACAGATGTCCTCAGAAGAGCATAAGACAGCATTCTGCAATGTGAGAGAAATCTTTGCCTATCAGTCTATCCTGATGGTTTGTTTTGTGGACTGGGACACATATCTCTCATTAGTTAGAAATTTTAAGTTTTCCCTTCTTTTGTGTCAGTAGATACCCAGTCAGTGAAGCTGGAACAGTCATTTCATAAATGCATCGTAATATACATTAATTCTCAGCAGTTCTATATGTTCTGAATATCAGCATTAAGGCTAACAGAAGAGCCTGCATTTGTGAACATATTCAAGAAGGACTGCAATGTCAGGAATAGTTCCTCTCCAGCTCCGTGTGAATTCATGTTTTGTCATAACTGACCTTCAGTCAAGCTGTTCATATTCCCTTTTGGAGTAAGACTGAAAATCAGTTAAGCTCATGGTTTGATACCATGAAGCACTTGCAGCTGGAGGCCACATGCATGAAGCTTCCCTCCAGAAGGTTTGAGGTTGCTGCCTGATATTGGCCCAGTGGACACAAGTAGGATTTGAATTTACAGCCTGGCAAGGGTGGCTGAAGTCCTGAGGGTCAAAAGTAATCCCATTCAGCTCCAGTCAGGAAGAGTCCCTGAACACACAATAGCCCTGAGCTCAGTCTGAGAAAAAAAATGTCATTTTACAACCTTCTACTCAGAAGTAGCTTATCTAGGGACTACTCTTTAAAGGAATTGCTGGTAAGGTCAGGCTGGAAGGACAGTTTTTTGTATGAAACTGATGTTCCCTGTCTCATGGTGTTGCCTGTGCCAGCTTTTCTTCTCAGTTTTCTTAAGAAGAATCATGCAAATAAAAGGTACCATGAATAAAAAAGTACTATGCTTATCAGCCATCTTGGCTTATGTCTGTTCTCCATAATCTAACAGGACTACCCCAGTGACTACTCAAATGCTCTAAAGCAAAGATCATAGCTTTCTGAAATATGAAACCTTCAGTGATTTCTATATGTCCTGTGAAATAGGAAACCTTAAGTAAGATAAACTTGCTTGACACAATTTTCAGAAGTGCTGAGGAGGTATGAAGCAAGTGTAAAGCAAGTGTTTTAAATTTTCACATGTGAAAAAAAATGCCACAGATTCATTGAAAGTGTAATCTCAACAGAAAGATGAGGCCAGGAATTCAAAACAGTGGGAGCTTAAAATCAGGCACTGAAATCCTTATCCTTACTTAGGACGTAAGTAAGTAAATAGTGGAAGATTATCAAGAGATCTTGGTGGATCTAATTTTCTGTATGTACTTTCTGAAGTTCACTTACTGAGCACTCACATAAAGCATCTTCAGAGTTTTTGAATGATTACATTCATTCATTACATTACATTACATACACAAAAACAGACACCAAAGAGCAATTCTGAGAATCTTGGCCTTTCAGTCTTAATTTGGGCTGTATTTTTTGAATATTTGCCCTTGGCCTTATAAAACATATAATTTCAAATCATTTCAGTAATGGCAGTTATTTGATTCTTTGTTCCTGAAGAGAGACTCCACTTGCAAAACATCGTTATAAATGACCAACTCTCTTCAAGCATATTACCAGTATGCTGTTATTTTTCATGTGTGGCATTTTTGTGTCTTACAGATTTATTTTTACCTTTCAGAAATGCTAAGAAATAAGCTGCATTCTCATTATTATCAGAAAAATTGAATGCCTTTACTTTTTAAATGTTGAAAAGCAATATATTTGACATTTGGATGGACTCTGTGTTATACAGATTTTACCCAAGGGAAACTGAAATACAATAGCAGCTACAAGATTTGCTTGTCTGAATACTGTACAAAGATGTTTAAAATGACTAGCCAAAAAATTATGAAAGCAGCATATGACTAAAATGATAAATAAAATATGGGGACTACCGGACCAAAATCTGCATGCGGGAAAAGCTTACTGTCAGTCTTCAGAGGGGATTGTTCAAGAACATTTACTAAGGACTCAGTCCTCACAGTTTTACACTTGAGGGTCAAGTATTTTGAGCAGCTGGACTGCAAACAGTCTTTCCAGAAATTTGTGGAGCGACTGTAAATGTTTAAGCAGTTCTTAGATCTTTTACTCATTTCCCTGTGCATGGTGTACCCAGGCTGTGCTTTTATCTGTCCTTCTGTGGTGACTTCCACCGTTTTCTGTAGTTAAGGAAGCTATGACCAAGAATGGCACATAAATTCTGCAGGTTTTTAATGAAGAATTGTAAGAGGGTTTTTTATCTGAGGGAATAAAAGCCCCTAATGTGCTTATCTTCTGTTCATATCAATTGTCAGAGCTCCAGCAATGGGGTGCTGCTATGACAGCTGAGGATCTGCTCTAGTTTATCGGAGGAATGGGGTTTTCAGTGTCATCACAACTATCCCACTGGAAGACACCATCAGAAAACACATATTCTAAAGAAGGAAGCAAGCTTATAATCTCTGTATTGCTGGTCTCCTTAGCAGCCCTTGGGTTACCAGATATAGAGCTGGAATGATCAGATGATTACAAGAATACAAGGTATGAATTCCAGGAAGTTCAAGCAAATTCCTTCTGCTTGTTCATATCAGGATTTATACAAATACCATAACACGAGCTTTGGCAAGATAATTTTCCTTCAGTATTGCTATGTGTTTCTTCACAAGTCTGTCCCCCATTAAAGAAAAGCAGAATACCTAATAGTGGAGGTCTGCCTGATGTCTTAACATTTGCATGCATAGTTCTGTTGGCTGCAGTGCTACTGCAGCAAGGGCAAGGTTGTCAGAGCCAGTTTGTCTGCATCTGCAGAAGAGAGTTCTCAGTGCTTAGCTGTGCTATGAAGAAAATCCCTGAGAATCCCTGATGCTAATTGTAATTCTCAAACCTAAAGCAATTTTTAAAGTGAGGGAAACATAGGAACCTCCTGAACAGTTTCTTCCCCCGTTGCCTGTCATTTATTTCACTGCAATGCCTAGAAAAAGCAAAGTAGATCAGACAGCATCTATTTCTGGTGTGAAATCCTAGTTGTGGATTCCCAGTGCTGATGTGTTTTTCAGACCCTCTGGTGAATTTGTAAGCTGTCTTGGAAGAACAGCTGCTAGGAGGGGACTGGAATCTTCATGATGGATTTCAGGTTTGAAGACTTTGATGAATCACAGAATCTTAGGGGTTGGAAGGGACCTCGAAAGATCATCTAGTCCAACCCCCCTGCCAGAGCAGGGTCACCTGGAGTACATCACACAGGAACTTGTCCAGGTGGGTTTTGAATGTCTCCAGTGAAGGAGACTCCACAACCTCTCTGGGCAGCCTGTTCCAGTGCTCTGTCACTCGCACAGTAAAGAAGTTTTTTCTGATGTTTATGTGGAACTTCCTATGTTCCAGTTTGCACCCATTGCCCCTTGTCCTATCATTGACATCACTGAAAAAAGCCTGGCTCCATCCTCCAGACACTCAGCCTTAACATATTTGTAAACATTGATGAGGTCGCCCCTCAGTCTTCTCCAAGCTGAAGAGGCCCAGCTCCCTCAGCCTTTCCTCATAAAGGAGATGTTCCACTCCCTTAATCATTTTTTGTGGCTCTGAACAACAGGGTGGGAAAGCTGGTTTTTTTTTAATATTAGAAGCAGCTATGAAGGCAGAGAAGCAAACTCTTCTTACTAAAGAGCTTTTCATCTCCTCATCCCATTTTTCTGAGTAGTGAAGGGTAGGAAAACCCTGTATGAATTTTGAGGGGTGGGAGCAAAGGAGTAGTGTTTTCTGTTCAGCTCCTCCATAGGGATAAAGATGCAACCTGACACACAAACGTGTGTTGTTGACTCTCAGAAAAGCATGGCCTTGAAAGCAAGAGAGACGGAGAATGACACTAAGGGCTGTGGAGTGACTCAGAACCACCGTTGTTGGTTTCTTTTTCCTGTTCTTGAAAGCCTGTTTTTCACTTACTTTAAACCTAGAAGAGACCACTGTTACTGTTGGTTAACTACCTGCCTAACATCAAACACAGGTTACAGCTATACATGGCAAAGAAACTCCTTACCTGAAACACCTGTAGTAATTGCTAGGTCATGGGTATTCCCAGTTCTTCACCAGCACATGGGATAATATAAAAAATACAATAGCTTACAACAGCGTGTGAAAAGATTACACTGATAGCAATTTGTGCAGTGCAATCCATTATCTCTCCCTTCACCCTGTCAGTGTAGTAGTTCACTAACTATTGGCAGTATTAGGACTATTGTCTGGCCACTGTTGAAAGAGCACTAAATGCCTTAAGAAGGTAAATATCATAGAATGTGAAATGTTTAAACAATGTCATTTAACAGCCTGTGATGTTCCAGTTGTCTGAGGATTGGTGCACCACCATGTTGATGTTTTAGCTGCCACTGAATTTTCTTCTGGAGTCAAACATTTTTAGTTGCACACAGCATTGCACAGTTAGCCAAGCAATCAAGACTTGAGATAACCTTGTGATACACTATCCATGGTTAAAACTATTCACCAGAGCAATATAATGGTTTATACCTGCATACTTTTCTAGTACACTACAAGATCCGTGATAGAAAAGGTCCGCTGCTTGCTTTATCTCTGATGGTGGGCACATTGCAGATACTGCTAAAGAATTACTGATTTGTTCCACAAAACATTTGACATACTTTACACAAAACTGAGGTTCCTGGAGAACTGACCTGACAGTGAACAAATCAAAGCATGTCCCTGGGATTCTTCTGGCTGAAAGGATTTTTATAATCTGCCTCACGTGAGCTGCACATTTTATCAGCCCTTAGTTTAGCTTGATAGCACCTAAGTTTCCGGTAATATTAATAATGTTTCTTGTCTCCTCAAGGGAAAGTAAGACCCTTGTACCTCCTGGATGCCTGATGAGAGGCTGCATAGAGCAGGACTATATTTGGAGTTTGGAGATGAGAAGAGAGTAAGGTTTACAAAATTTTGAAGGGAATATATCAGGTGAATGAGTAAATATTATTCACTTGTTATTCAACAGTTACAGCACAAGGATTAGGAGGTATTAAAACTAATAGGAGATTGGTTTGAAACTAACAGAAGGAAGTTCTTTTTTACACAGAGAATAATGAACTTGCAGAATGTGTCGCCATAGGAGACCATGGAGGCAGGGTCAAAGCAGGCTTAGGCAAATTCAGGGACAGCAGGTCTATAATCAAATCCTACAGGCAGTATGCAGGGCAGTACCTTCTAACATCCATAATCAGACTGTGCAAAGTGGCCAGGGACACATGTACTGTCTAGATGGTGTTTCCCACTGCTGCTGTCATAGAGAAGTAGTGGCATAGCTGTACCCCAGTCTGCTGTAACCATGTTCTTATGTTCTTACATTAACTGGAGAATCAAACAGGCCAGACACTGTCTCTCAAACCCAAAAGACAGCATGCATTTTCCATGACCTTCCACTCTCCCAAAGATAAAGCATTTATTCTCATACTTTTGTCCAGTTCTCTTATAAACTTCAGATGAGGCAAAAAAATAACTTACAGAGGATGGCAGTTCTCTGTGGGGAAGGTTTAGTAATGCTATGGCTCCCCACAACTACCGACTTCTCCAGAACAGTCCCTTTTTTTCACCATACAAAAGGGAAGGGTCTCTGGTCTTGCTGTAACAGTAGGAAGTCCAGGAGAAACAAGGTGAGATTCTATTCAGAGATGCTTTTTTCTTGGCCAATCAAAAGGAAAACATTAGTAGATACTCCGGGTAATTGTTTGAAAGAGATGGTTATATTAATTTCTGTCCCTTCACGTCACTGAATCACAGTGCAGTTATATACAGTTGAGTTACTGGTGAAACAGCAGAACAATAAAGGAAATCAACAGGCAAAACCATGCAAATATGTTAGTTATCAACAAAGTAGGAGGATAGCGTTTAAGCGAATGAAACAGACACAGGCATGCAAAACATTAGAAAGGATTATAGGAACTAGCAGAGTGGAGGTTTCCAAGTGACTGCATTCCAAGTAACCCAGCTACATTCACTACCAGCAAACAGGACTTTCTCATCACTACCCTACTTCAAGGTGCCACAATGAGGGGAGATGCTCACACCAAAGGTACCGGGTTTCCTAAAGAATGCAAAATTTAAAATGAGAGTGAGAAGAGGAAAGCTTTAGAGAGAAAGAATACAAACTCAATTTCTGAATACTATTAGATGGCTAACAGGCCACATTTCATAAAAAGAATAACTTTTAAGCCTGTTGTGGTTCAGTAGTTACATCAGCAGTCAGAGAAAAGTGCAATATATAGTACTGAAAATATTTTTTAACACAGAGGGATCAAAAGTATAAAATTTATTTACAAAATAGGGAGAAGTGGTAAAGTCAAGCTGAAGACTACAGGAAGAAAGTCAATCACTGAAGAAAGAAATGCAAATTTTCTAAAATATATTTGTAAAGCAAGGATTCCTAGGGATGGTCTAAGACCTTCTGCTAGATGGAGATAGTACCGCTAAAATAACGTAGGAAAGGACAAAGTTTTTCGTCATTTGGAACTGGGCAGGAAGAAGATGACAGAGATGGTGATACTGAAATATTTTCCAATTCATTAGCAAAAAAATATTTTTTTTTAGTAAATCCAAGTTGACAACTGAAGAGAACTGGTCTTGCAGTTGTACACCCTACACCCCACGGGAGCCCAGACGTCCTCCCTTGCCAGTCACAGCCTCCAGCTCCACTTTGATCCCCACTCACTGCAGAGCCACCCCGAGGTCCCTGCGTGGCGGGACCGCGCCTGGCGCACCCTGGTCCCCGGCCCTGCTCCCTCCCCCAGCAGCAGAGGCACCCGAGTCTGCCCGGGACCTGCCTGGTGCTCGGCTGGCTCCGGTCCTGGTAATGGGGGGGCACGGTCTGCGACCACGGCCAGCTGAGGGGATCACACCCGTCACAGATTAATGGGACCTGCAACTGCCCCATCATGGACTCGCTCATCAGCTCCCGGCGCGGGGTCCCTCCCCCGCTGCTGGCTGAGCGGTGGCACCTTGAACAGGCTCCCCCCGCTGCGCT
>NW_009953390.1:534787-539520 GCF_000747805.2 Chaetura pelagica | reverse complement strand
AGGGAGCCGAGCCCGGACCCCGCGGAGCTGCGTTGCGGGGGCGATGAGCGGGCTGCGGGCCGCCGGGCCCCGAGCGGTGCGGGGGGAAACCTCCTGGATGGCTACGATGCTGTGGGCGGAGAAGTAACCAGTCCCACCGAGAAAGCTTAGCGGAACCTTCGACCATTCCAGAAACTGGACACGGAGCCGGTGTGGACCACTTTGCCATGGGGGCAAAGGTGCACGCAGCTGCTGTGCCAGGCAGAACGCCCGCAGAGGTACGCGGAGCGCACCCGCAGCTCCTGCGGAGCTGGGCAAGCGCCGGGAAGCACCTGGAAGCACCTGGAAGCACCTGGAAGCACCTGGAAGCACCTGTCCCGGGGAGGTGCGAGGGGCTGCAGCTCCGGTCCGGCGCTGGCAGGTAAGGTCCGGCTGGTGGCCGGGTACGTGCCTTTGTTGGCACACAAATTGCCGCCCCACCTTCCAGGCAATGAACTCTATAATAAAAGTCTACCGAGCAAAGGAAGAACCTCAGGGACATCCCGCCTGCTGGCAAAGCCTGCGGTTGTAAATGACCACCGACTGCATGGGAGCATGAAACATGCAGGAATCTTTTTGAAAAGCCATCGCGTGTGCTTGGCCAGGACAGGCACGCAGTGCAAAGGGTGGGCAGCAGCAGACCCGTTCTTTCAGGGAGTGGTTGTGTGAGCTGTGGCCCACGAAGTCCTTGCCTTGCAGTCACCTACACATATGGCAACTCTTCATTTCTTTCTCTTTTCTCCTCCTAATACACGGCGCTGTGGCTGTTGAGCTGGAGGGACTTGCAAGATCATGGACAATCAGTTCACTACTAAGAACAGCAGATACAAGGCTTGTACAAATACACACATTAGAGAAATTTTAAACATATTTGGCAGCTTTCACTCTTACATCACCCTGTCTACCTTCAAGTATCACCAACAAGGACACACATTCCAAAAGACTGTATCAACACCTGTGTCAATGCTCTTGACTGTGTCTGACTAATAATGGCATTATTACTTTTGTACTTAAATTAAGGACTCTTAAAACATGTAGCCCGATAACTCTCTCCCTAGGATGGTCACAAAGACTATCTCATTTAACATAGTTTCACTAATTGCTGGATGCAGCAAAACCCTAATCCCCTAAGAAATCCATGCCAGATATCCTGCTGCTGCTGTGATCACACGGTTACACTTATGCTGGTGTTTTCTTGGACTTTTCCATGTAAACTGCATGTTTTACACTCCTCTGGTCTGAATATCTGGAGGATGGGAAATTGGCCCTTCTATCTTGTCTTCTGGGATTCTTGGAGGTAATTTTTTGGGGTCATAAGTACTTCTCTCTTTTCTACAGTTTTTTAAGTGAGGAAGCAGATATATTCCTCTATATGAATTTTTCTAAATCTGGAGGCACTTCATTAATCCAATCAACCTGGATCATGTGGTTACTAGGTTTTCACAAGTATTTTATTTCCAGGCAATTTAATGTTTCAGAATCATGACTTTCAGTAACTTTCACCACTGAGATGACATGAGTTTTCTTTGGAGGAATAATTTATTTAGCTATATTAATAGTTTAGTGCCCTCAGCAGCCATTCTGGGTAAATGCTGCATCACATGTACAGTGCAGCAGGTGGGATCCATCCAGCCCTATCTAGACCTCAGTCATGTAGAAGTCTACATCTAATATAGGCTCCCTTCATACATGAGGGAAAATTAAGCATCTTTAGAGAATGAGTCATGTCATCCTAAAGTAGACACCTAGAATAGGTCAGATGATTTGTGACCTAAAATTGTTCCTATTTCTCTGCATTAAATAGCAAGTAGTTTAGATCTTGATGCTTCTGTTGTAGCAGCCTCAAGTGAGATGAGATTAATTATCCTTAAAGCACTCTTGAAAATTCTTACTTGTAAAGAAACCTGAAAATAGCTTTACTACCAATATTATTCTCCTATTAATACTAATAATATTAGTAGTAGTATTAAAAAACCGCATTTAAAGGTTTGCTGACTGAAAGCATTTTAGTAAAAATGGCAAATGCCATGTGTTTCACAGGAAAGTCATAGCACCTCTCTTTTTAAAAGTGTAAGTCTTCCGGTTCTCTGTCTGCAAAGTTGGGAAAGAAATGAGTGAGATACATTGTAGGTCCAGAGTAGGATCCTGTACTTTTTGTGAAATTATGCAATCTGGAGGAATAAAAAAGCCAAAGCAATTTGTTATAGCAGGCTGATTTATTTTTTTAATGACAGTCAAAAATTGGTAAGTGAAAAGTTCATATAAAGCTAAGCTGGTGGGCAGAGTACTGGTGAAAGTTGTTTTTTTTAAAAAAATCATGATGTCTAAAGCTTGCCAAAGGTGTCACAATAGTGCAGTACGTGTGAGGAGAACGTGTGCCAGGAACTCCTCAAGAAATGCAGGATCCTTCTGACCAGCTCTGCTTGCAGGAGTTAGAACCCTGCATAAAGCTGATGAGTAAACTCTTGATGACTCACCATGACAGATGCAGTCTTTAATTCCAAGAGGGTATAAGGGAAGTGGGTGTGAATCTCGAGTAGAGGGGAACAAGGGGTAGGGATGTTCCTGCCTTAGTGTATTGGGGATAAAAGTGTAGGTTTTTAATACAGCCCCAGCTATCAGTAAAGCCAAACTTCTGTAAGGAGTAAGTTTGACATTACACATCGCACATAGATTTTCTGTGAAGCCAGGCTGGAACACCACCTACTCACAGATGGGTATAATTTTGGGGATGTCCTGCATAATTCATGTATGGCTTTGATACTTATGAGTAATTCAGACATCAAAGCCTCAACTTAGATAACACTTTTATAACACTAAACTTCCTATAGCAAATAATCTGTGGGCTTTCATTTAAGTTCCTTTAAAATAAAGCAACTATACTAACACTTTCTTCTTTACCTTCAGATTTTTTTCAAAGTATGCTAAATCCTAGAAAAAAATTTCCATATAATACTCTTCACTGAGACTAGAAATGTAAATTTTAAAGCACTGGGAAGGAGCTGGTAGCCTCTTTCCCAGATCTTCCTGGACTGAGAGCACACCAGATACTAGGCCCTTCAATCACTCTAATATTCCCTCTGCTTTGCAAGTGGCACAAACCTTCAGTTTTCAGCAGTCCAATTTCCTAACAAGCAATTTTATGTTCCCTTCCAAGTTAGCCATTACACATGGAAAAACCTACCCATTAATAACCATAAAGCTCCTTTATTGTTCTCCTTCAAATCCCCTTAAAAATTAGTTCTGACACCAAACACTTGTCATTGGCCAGGCCTGTTGCTTTTTATTCTCAAGGCTGCTTTTCCCTTATCCTTCCCCCATGGGTCTGTAGTATACACCTGTTGTCTTTCATCATGGGTTAAGATCATAAGCTCTTTGGGCACAGACCATCTCTCTTATTACATGTGTCTACAGTATGCAACACAATGGGACTGTGAGCCCTCAACGGGGGCCTCTGGGTACTGCCATGATCCAGTTGATAAAGAATAATGATTTTTGACATGGTGAGTTCTGCAGTTTTTCCCAAGTCATTCTGCAGTTGTTCAAGCTGATACAACCAGAGCGTGTGTGCGAGCAGTGTCCTTAAACACGATATGTAGGGTAAATGCTATGGAACTATTTACTGGAGAGCACTGACTTTCCTGCTTTGGTGTTGAGGGGGGGGCTCATCTGCTCTTGCACATCGAAATGCACAGACTGACATGCAGCAACTGTTTCTTTTTGTGGGTTTGTACAGACCTAGTGTGAGCAACCCTGCTCTGAAGCTTCTGCATCCTGTCCTTCAAAGAGCAATGAGGGCCGATGGAGTAAAATGTAAGGGAGGTGGCTCATGCGCCACTGGGATGGAGTCTGTTCCCTTAAGGTCCATGGGGATTCAGGACATAGCCTTTCCCTGCTGCAGTTTCCCTGCTAGGTATGGAAACAAGAAGTCTTTTTCTCTCCTCTCAAGTGTTAAGTCACAGTGGCAAGTGGGGGGATGCAGAAAGGCTGCACCGGTCAGAGTTGGGCTGCTGGCTTGTGTGGTGGGGAAGGCAAGGAGGCACCCCCTCCTCCCTCATGCCCACCGAGCAGGGGAATATGCAGAAAGTGAATTATTTTTCATTAACTCACTTGCAAAATTCTCCTTCTCCCAAGCTCTGCTCCCAGCCTCCACCAGTGACCTTCCTGGTCCTCACCACCGTAGCGATGCACATCAGCATTCTCACGATGCAGTCTCTCTCTCCCCAGCCCCCAAGATATTATGTTTCTTCTCCTTTTCTCCCTGCTTCTCTCTCTCTGCCCACCACCCCAGAAGAGCCTGACTTCAGGTTTTGCACTTAATTCAAGGGCCTGCCAGATCTATCCCCTCCCTCATGCAAGACTGCATCGTGCCTGCTCTTTCAGCCCTGCCCAGGCAGCCCTTCGGCAAAGAGCAGAGACCCTTCTGTCCTTTCGCTAATGAGTGCAGCTACATCGAAACGGCAAAAAAACACAGTAACACCAACCCTCGGCATCATAAGAGGAATCAGAAATACTCTCCCCCCTCTCTGGGTCTCTCCTGGCGGTTTTAAATAACTTTTTTTTTTTCCCTGCCGGGGGGAGAACACGTCGTTAGCAACACCGACCCCCCTCCTGCCGCCGTGCCACCTCCTGCCCGCCTCCCTCTTCCTTCCACCCTGCTCTTTTAAACTTGGGCGAAGCCCGGGCACGGGGAGCCGCGATTCGCCCCCGGAGAG
>NW_009953390.1:532977-534509 GCF_000747805.2 Chaetura pelagica | reverse complement strand
GCGCTGCCCGCCCCACTCCCCCCGCCAATGTCAAGGGGGACTCGGGCTATGCGGGCATCTCCCGAGGAGCCCGCTTCCCGCAGCGCGCCGGCTCGATATATTTAGCATCGCGCCGCTTTTTTCCTCCCCCAAAGTTTCGCCCACTTTATTTATTTATTTGCCTGCGTGCGCCGCGCTGCCGCAGAGCAGTACGAGCCGCTCCACGCCGTGCCTAGCGCTGGAAGCGGCTCTGTATTGCAGCAGGTAGGGCTGAGCGCTAGGACCTCGGAGAATCCTTCCAGCAGCAATCAGGACTACCTTAAACCCAGCCCAATGCCTCTTCCTGCGCCACTCTGCGTGCTGGATGGAGATCCACAGTCAAGAGCTGCAGCTCAGTGCTGGAGTACAACATTTCACAGGGAGCCCTGCAGAAGCAACACCTGTTTCGAGCCAGCCAAGAAAGACACAAGCACTTGTATGTTGCTGCTTTGCTTGTGGATCGTCAAAAATCGTAAACCAGTGGACATCTGCTGATCCTCCTGAGAATTCTGGATAATAGATTTGGACGTCAAAAGTTTTTTGTGGCTTTTTTTTTTTTTCTTTTTTTTTTTTTTTTTTCTTTTTTGGATTTATCTCAGCCAACAACGTGAGATTTCCCCCCTCCCCCTTTGCAGGATTCATGCTGATGTATGCAGTCTGTTATAGAGTAAAAACAGCGCATGCCTTTCTGGAGTCAGAATCCATAAATCCTGACGTAGCCTGTGCATCTTAAAAAAAAAAAAAAATCCCTATAACGCCTAGGTATTTAAGTTGCTATGGTCATTCTTATCTTAAACCAAATGGAGAAACTACGGATTTTTTTCTTTATTACAGTTGGATGGGCTGAAGACCGTATTGCTTGCTAAGAGCTGGGGATATATGCATTTATATAGATATACACATCTATATGTTTATAAATATGTCAGTGTGTGAGTATAAAGTGGTGGTTTCTTAGACTAACTGGTTTGACCTTGAACCTGTACCAGTCAAAACAGAATATTACTTTTATTTATGCATTTAATGGATTGAAGAAAGAACATTTTCGCTCTAACTGCGCTAGGGAGGGGAGAGGAGTGGAATATACCTAATCTTGTATCTCCTGGGTTTGGCACCATCATTATTGTTTATTCTTATTCTCTAAAAGCAGAATCTTCTGATGGCTCCCTTAGGTGAAGTTGGGAACTATTTCGGTGTGCAGGATGCAGTACCCTTTGGGAATGTGCCCGTTTTGCCGGTGGATAGTCCGGTTTTGTTAAGTGACCACCTGGGTCAGTCTGAGGCAGGTGGGCTACCTAGGGGGCCTGCGGTCACGGACTTGGACCATTTAAAGGGGATCCTCAGGCGGAGGCAGCTATACTGCAGGACTGGATTTCATTTAGAAATCTTCCCCAATGGTACTATCCAGGGAACCAGGCAAGACCACAGCAGATTTGGTAGGTATTATCCTTAACCCTTTAGTGGTCATGTGATGAAATAATGGGGCAGAACTGCGGGCGGGGGGACGGCGGGGGGGG
>NW_009953390.1:531312-532764 GCF_000747805.2 Chaetura pelagica | reverse complement strand
GGGGTGCGAGGCGGGCGGGGAGGGGGGTTTGTGCTGATGGTTGATCCGCCGAGGGAAAAAATGAATGTGTCCGGGATTGCAGATGTATACAAGCGGCACCACCGCAGCGGAGCAGGAGCCCTCGCCGAAGTCGCCGGGTGTTTGATAGCGATGTTTGTGTAGCCCCAAGTTCTGCTTAAGAGCAGACACGTACTGGGAGGTGGTGGTGGCGGAATTTTTACTCAGGACGTTTCTGCTGAATGATTTGATTTCGCGAGTTTAAAGGGTTTTTAATCATTAACCACTGCAATTTAAAATTCACCGAGTTTCCTGAAGGGAGTGGCAGTCGTCTTGTACGCAAATTAACGAGGGCTTTTCTTTCGTTTTCTCTGCCGATTACTTGCCCTAGTAACTGCATGAATTGCAAACCCAGCCTATTTCGCTTCTCGGCGAGGATCCATCGGGGTTTCGCCGCCTCCCCAGCCCGGCCCCGCTCCCGCAGCCGTGCGGCGCTGCCGGTGCCCGGCGCCCTGGGAAGGAGGGAGCGCAGGTGGGGTCGGTGTTCGCCCGCCGGGAAGCTTGCACCAAAACCTGCCTTTCCCGAGCTATGTGGCGTGTCAAGCTGGCAGCGAATTTGAAAGAGCCTTCCTTGGATTTCATTTCCAGGGGACGCTGCTTGTGACTCAGCAGCGAGGGCTGGAGGGCTCATGGCTTCGTCTACTCTAGAGAGCCCCGTCCACGCACCCACGCCACATGCACACACGCACACGCGAGTCAGTGGGCCTGGAGCTTCTTTGCTGCCAGGGAGACTGCTAAAGGCTGGGCAAACTGAATGTACGAAAGTAGCTAAAACAGCCTGGATGAGCTGATTATTTGGTGTTTTGAGGACGGATGAGGAAAATGTGCCAGGTTAGTTCGCCACGCTCCAGCTGTTGGAAGGAGTTAACTTGTGAGTGAACCAACCTGACAGCACTTAAATTCGGTCGTAAAAAAAAAAAAGTCCTGTGGTGATTTTTTTCCTCTCTCTTTGTATTTTAATGCCAGATGTTGAACGATATCTAAACGGTATTTTATTGCTTTGTGAAGCTGTTTAGATATTGCTGGTGTTGTAGGAGATGATCTCTAAAGGGCGCAGAAGGGAAGGGGCGAGGGGGAGGGAAAAGGAGAGGGCTGAGGCTCGCATGGTCGCAGGTTTATCCTCCATGCCCCGCCAGCCGCTGCTCCCTGACACTCTCACGCTGCTTCCAAGCTCTGCCTCCCTCCCACGCCGCCCGCCCGCCCGGGGTCCCCGAGGGGGTGGGGGTGGAGGGGAGCGCCGCGGCTCTCCCGGGGGCGCAGCATCGACGCTCGCTGCCGGGATAAAGTGCGGAAAGTGTTTGAGGCAGCGGGGAATGGGGGAATGGTGCACCTAGGCGTTTTCCTTGACACAGGCAAACGTCGCGCGTAGCTGCTGAACGACAGCCGCGGGTTCCC
>NW_009953390.1:517520-531126 GCF_000747805.2 Chaetura pelagica | reverse complement strand
ATTCGCGGCGTCTATTTTTAAAAATGGCTTTCCAGCCGCAGTTGTAGGAAGCTGACGGTTCCGAAAGGCAGCTCTTCCAGCTCTTGCAGCGCCTTGCCTTTAAACAGATTTATTTTTTTCCTTCTCGGTTTGATCGCTCTCTCCTTGCCAAGATGCACTATTGTTATAGACGAGTCCTCCCCCACGGAGAGCGCCGGAGGTGCCCCTGCTCGGTCCAGGGTCGGGCGGACCCGGCACAGCAAAGCCATGGGATGCGTCCGGGCTCCCGGCTAATTCTGGGGCGGGGAAGGGATCATGGTGCTTTTGGATCGGTGCCGTGACATTGCTGTTGTGTTTGCCGAGAGACCACCGAACAGCAGATTCTGTTCGGGTTGTGGTGACTATAAAGTCTTATGATGATCCTGGGAAGGTCTGCAGCCCAACTCAGGAGCTGCCCAGGGGAGAGCGGGCTAACTTGGTCTCCTCTCAGTGTATGACGGAGACCTGCGCGTGTGTGTATGTGGATGTGGGGGGACGAGTCAGAAGGAAGTTTTCCTCCAGGAATAAGGAGGACAAAGAGAAAACCCCGGGGGCTGCGCGTAAACTCTCTGGGCTCTGCCCTGTGGGAATCCCCCTCCCCGCACACACACACACACACACGCGTACACACCTCTGGAGAGACATCAGATAAGAGTAATTCTTTTGTAATGCTATGTTGGATGTGTGCCTATTGCATACAATAAACCGAGCCATATTGTGTGTCTATACTCGCCCGGTTCTGGGAGCCCTAGCATTTCGCAATTCCTGCAGCAAGATGTCCATCTCTGAAAGAAAAGCTCCCCGGGAGAGCCCGGCTCGGTGTGTCGTCCCCCCCTTCAAGTAATGCGATCTCAGGTGATCAAAGCCTTATCTCTCCTGAGTGACAATTTTTTTTTATTATTTTTTTTTTTTTAATGCAGTCTGCTTTAGTCTAGGGCATTTGCTAGACAGTGGAGTCATTGTAAATTCAGGAACTCTGTAACAGAGGAGAGGCGTGCCTCTGTGCGTCAGCACAAGTACTGCATGCACAGCATTAAAAAAATAGGAGCATGCAGGAAAAGAAAAAAAAAAAAAGCTTGTCAGCAGGTGACCTCCGCTCCTCGGGACCTGCTGCTACAAGGAACCGCTGCGTTCATCATCTGCGGGAGCCGCGCAGCCGCCCGCCCTCCCGCGCCTCCACCTCGCCCTGCCTGCTCCGGCTCTCGGGCTGGCGAGGCGGGGTCAGAGCCGGGGGGGACCCGGGGGGCGGCTCCAGCCGGGGGGGCCTTGCGGCCGCCCGCCCCTCCTGCTGCTGGATGCGGGGGGCCGGGGCTGCCGCCCCCCGCCCTGTGCTGTCTCCGGGGAAAGCCCGCAGACCGGGGCGGGGGTGCGTGATGCGTGCGGAGGGCTCTGTCCCCCGGGAGTGGAAATTGCGGGCCAGGCTTTAGGGGGAGGGAAGGGCCCCGAGCAGCCCCTTCAGTCTCCCCCGCTACTGAGCGTTGCAGAGAGGAGAGGATGCGGAGCGGCTGCGGGGGGGGGGGGGCTGGCGGCGCGGAGGGGCTGGGAGGGCGCTGTAAGAGCCTGAAACTGAAGCAGGGCCCTGTGCCCCCCGGGGGCTGGGCTGTCTGCGCTGCCGTCTCTTAATTGGCATCCCATGGGGGAGCGGGCGGGGCCGTGACAGCTGCGACATGCGGGACCCGCATCCCGGCGGAGCTCTCTGCTCAGCCCAGCGCCGCAGCCCCGGCCGGGGGCTGGGGGGCACCGGGGAAACCCCGGCACTCGCCCCACCAAGGACCTGACCTCCCGGCAGCTTCTCAGGCAGAACGGGCCCTGCTTTACTCGCCCCTCTTCTCTTCCCGGGGTGTACGATTGCTTGCTAAATACACGGCGGCACAGCTCCAGCCGCCTGCACTCTGACTGCGGGTCCTCGGTCACTTTCCTTCTCTCCTTTTACCCAAGAAATCGTGCAAGGTGGCTGGCAGAGATGCTTGTTTACTGTATTCTTTGATGGTGTGTTAAACTGCTTCAATCCAGCAATACAAAGACAGCCTATATATATATATATATCTATAGCCAAAGACAAAACTGCGCAAAGGGCTAGAATATTGGCAACAACATTTTGCAAAAATGTTCACTGCCTAAAGCCAAGGCAGATGCTTCTGTAAGTCTGTTCTTCGCTACAGTTAAGCTAGATGCAAGTTAAAATTTCATGTGTGAACAACCCAGCTCCTCTCTCCCGTGAGCCTGGCAGGGGAGCAGGGCCGGCAAAGGTCAGTGTCCTTCTGCCATCCAGCATGGTCAGAGTTGGATCGTGTGGAAGAAAGTGGGTGAAGGGCTGATGTTGGCATGTAAGGAATAGCTTTCCTCAAAACTTTATTCCTAATCTCTTTGTGGATGAGTAGGTCTTTACCTTAAAGTGATTAAAGAAAATGTTCAATGTCTGACAATCGGCGTCCCATGTACTGAGACACATATTTCCTCTCTTCCCCCATTTTGAGCTATAAATAGGGCCCTAGCTTTTAACGTTTGAAGCTGTCCTGATTATCGTTTTGTCCAGCCTCGTTTTGTACAGGAATATCTATTTTAATATCTGGTTCAGGTCCTAAGTACTATCTGTATATTACAGAAACTATACAGTGAAAATATTCACAGGAGCATTGGGCCAAATCATGTAATCCTTAAACTGGCAAGACTGTGTGACACTGCATGTTTGGCTCCAGATAATCTCTTGAAGGATTTAACAGCATGGCACATAAAACTTGCTGTGATGAGGCTTTTGAATATTTCAAATGAACAAGTCTCTATTCTGGTCTTAAATATGTGGATGCGCTTTGCCAACTATCTTAAATTCATCTTCTGCATTTGCAATAGGATGTGAAGAGCTTTTTTTTTCTTTTGATGCACAAAGCAGTGTGCTCCCAAGTATTTGAAATGTGTACAGCAATTAAAGTCTACATTTACACTGATGAGAAAGATGCCAGACTTACTAACTTAGCTGTAGTATGGTATATTAAATGCTTAACATAAGGTTTAAACTCAGTTAAAATTGCTTGGTAATATATATCAGGTAATATGAGAGTTTGGTAAAAGCTTTACAGAAGAAGCCTTAGTAGGAAATCTGGAGGTATTTCATATCCAGATACAGTGAGAATGTTTAAATTTTTCAATGGATTGACTGTATCTGAGATACTATATGTATCAGATAAGCAGCCTGCTACCACTTGTTATTACTTCAAAATATTCTGTTATTATTAAATATTTCCTCCCAGTATTTTTTATTTGTGCATATGTAGAGAATAACTTAAGATACCCAGGCCTTAAAAGAGGGTTACTAAAACTATAAGACAATGGTGTTTGTAGTACTGAATAATATATAAGGTAATGATCAATAGTCCCTCACAGGGAATAAATTTCATCTTTACATTAGCTTGACTGTAAATTGTCTCCATTGACTTCAACTTGTGCTGTGTTAGATTTATATGATTCATGCCTGTAATTGATTAGTGCAGGAGATGCCAAATTAATTGTTAAAAAAATCCATGAAAGTGCTTTTTTATTGGCTGTATGAGGCTCAACATACTATACGGTTATTTTATTATTTAATGTAAATATAGTTTCCAATAAGCTTTAAGAATAGCTCCATGGTGTTTTTAGACATGAAAATTAAAAAAAATGCATTGAAAATGCTACTCTGTGCTTTATCTTGTGTCTCAGAAAGTAGCATAATGCAGCAATGTGCTCCTGAGCATTGCTGGGTAGCAACTGTGAGATCATTACTGTTTGACATGAATGGTCCCAAACAGGAAGCAATTTCAGGTTGTTGTTTTGTTTGGTTGTTTTGTGTTTTTTTCCCCACAAGACTTCTAGGTTTATGCAAGGTTTGGCTGGTAGCATCCTCATTGAAGGAGGTAAACAATTTGCAGGGAAGGCTGCTAACAAAACCCCCAAACCCTCAAAACCAGATGAGCTGATAGTTGATGCAAACACTGGCCTTACCATGCACATTGGTGCTGAACCTAGGAGCTTTGCAGAAGCAGTGCTTCTCTGCAATGTGTTCTTACCTGTAGTGCACAAATGTTTGTGTCAGCTTACTGTTGTGTGCACAAGAAGACTTAGTAACTTACACAGTATTACTTAGGTTTAGAATGTATTAATTTTCAAATTTGAGGTGAGAAAAAATAACACACCAGAGAGATGGTTAATATCTAGACAAAAATGTGTGAGACTCTGGATTATACTAGGGAATTTAATTTCTCAAGCTTCTGGAAGACAATACCATGAGTACATCTTTCAACAAATTCCTGATTCATTGATGTCTGGAAGCAGATCTTTTGGTTCCATGGGTAACATTGTTTTAATCTCATAATTTTGGTTCAAAAGTGGTGGTTTTTTTGGCATATTTTGCAAGCCAAATATCACAGGTTCTTTAATATTGCTAATTTTGGCAATCTAAAAACTTGGTTTGTTTTATTTGAATCTGTAGTTATTTGTTGTGCAAATCAGAATATGACTGAGCTTTAGATTTTGTTTAGAAATGATGAGAATGATTGAGAGTGATCTTTTGATTTGGTTTGTTAATGCTGTCTGCAATGCATCATTCTAGCAGAGACTCAAAGGACTTCTCCGTTCAAGTATCATACTTTAAGATATAGTCATTTCTTCCTCATGTTCCTCCAAACAACTCTGAAAATGGGAACACACCTTTGAAAATAGCTGCTTGTTGCTTATGGAACAGCCACATCTAAAAAATATATTCAGTGGAAACAACATGTACATTGTTTTGTTTTTTCTGCATTTTATAGGTATACTGGAGTTTATCAGTATAGCAGTGGGCTTGGTCAGCATTCGAGGAGTCGACAGTGGACTCTACCTTGGAATGAATGAGAAAGGGGAACTGTACGGCTCGGTAAGTTCCCATTTGTCTGGGGCAGTCATGATCCTTGCCTTTTGTGGGAAAAGTACTTGATAGCTCCTACAAGTCCCTGTTGCCTTAGGTACTGTACAAGCACTGTTTCTGCTTTATGCAGTCTAATTGGAAACAAGACCCTGTGGGTAGTATAATGAGTACGGGAGAGGGAACAGGTGACAACATCAGGAATGAGTAGTAATGTGGATGGACAATGATTTAGATGCAAGCAGTGGAGACTGATGACCAGGGCTAGTCACTAAAGACTAAGGGATGCACTGTAAGATTTGTAAACCTGTCCTTTCAGTAGAGATCTGAAACAAGACAAAGTTGCTGCCTATTGTGCATAAACAGAGAGCTTTCTAGGAACTGACAAAAGCAACTAGAGAAGGAGGTGAAGGGTGGCATATGTAGATGAGAAAATGAGCAACAGGAGTATAGGTATAAAAAGGTATAAAAGGTATAAAAAAAAAGGTATAAAAAGGTATAAAAAGTATACAAATGAGGGCAAGAGTCTTGGTCTTGCTCTGAAAGTTCAGCTCGTGCTTCTTGAGGGATGGCAGCAGAAATGAGTAACAGGTTTAAGGGAAAAGTAAAACTTGGTATTTCAGATGTGCATTAGACTGGCAAACCAGCCTACGTGCATGTGTGTGTGTGTGCAATGTGACCCTTCCTTACCTGAGAACTTTTGAGACATCTGATGTACATCAGGGTTCACACCCTGGCTAGATCATGGGCAGGAGGAATCTGAAATCAAGCAGGTAACTTCCCAAATAGTAGAAGACAACCTCTTACAGTGTCCATATACATAACCCATGGAGGAATGTGAGGAAGTGGAACCAGGAAATGCTTTTATGGAGGTGTCCAGGTTCTCCGATCCCTTTCTAGTAACATTTTGTGTGAGAGAGGAAAGGTAGAGAGGGGAAGGGGACTGTGTTCTGAGCATAGAGCAGAGAGGAAGCCAGAAGGTACAGATCATGACAGTATATGTGGGAGGCAGAAAAAGAGGTGGTAGAATGTGGGGCAAAGCTGGGATGGACAATATGTGGATGCGGAAGAGGGGGAGATGCAGGGATGGTGAGAATCAGTGAGTGGGAAAGGCCAGAGAAAAGGTGTCTAGCATAAATGTCAGTAGGGAGGAGGAGAAGATTGGAAGGATGGAGAGGAAAAGAGAAAGGGAATAGACGTAATGGCAGATGTAAACAAGTTGTCTGTGAGTGAGTAAGTTGTCATAAGTCACAATCCTTGTGCAGCTGATGAAGAGGATAAAGAACTGGTGAAGTCATGAGTACTTTTATGGTTCAGTTAGGCAGCAAAAAGGCAGAACAACAACAGCAATATGAATCAGTAATGTTGATAATCATCAGGAAGAGTAATTGTTTAAACAGATAAACATAGTGAATCAGTTACTCTGCACTTCATATATTCAGAAGAAGAAAATGTGGTTATTGATGGAGTTTAAATGCATGGGCTTGGGAAAGCAAATGTTACATCACTTCTCTGTGTAGTTTATATTTTGTGTTTGCAATATGTTCGACTGTCAGAGTGACTTACTCAAAACATTCTTTACTTAAGAAATATGCACAAGAAATTCTTTGTAAATTACTAAGCTCACTGCATTGGTAAAATAGCTGTTCCATGAGCAGCAGTTATAAAGAAGCCTGTTTTCCTAGGGATTCATGTCTCACAGTTCAAGGCACAGGTTTCCCTGACCTTCTGTCCCTGCAGTAACACAAATTCCCCAGCCTTTTCTGTTTCTTGCATGGAGACAAAAACAGTGTTAGTTGTCCATGCTCACTGGATTGTCAGTTTGCAGGCATTACATAGTTTACCACTCCCAAGTGGGACGTGCAAATGATTTCTCTTCTTTACCCTGCCTCTGATTAGTTGCAAAACTGATAGGAACTTAATTTTCTTGAAGACCTTTGCCTCCTGATTGAAACTGGTTGAAAAGCTAAGGCAGGACAGGCTGGCAGGCAGATGGATGTACAGTATAACTGGATAACCTCTTTTCCCTAAGAAATGACACTAAAAATATGAAGCCATTCATAATGGAAAACTGGCAATCTGTAGGGCCAGAACGCAAAGTTCAGGTTAAAATCTGATGGATGATATGGCTTATTGTCAGCCTCTAGAGATGGGACGTACTAAAGAGTGATGGTAATTGAGTTACATTACTTCCAATGAAATATAACCTCTAATGGCTACTCAGTGTGATGATGCTTTAAAGCCTTGTCAACACTAGCAATCCTAGAGCCTATATTTCAGCAACTGTCAGCTCTCGTAGAAACACTGAGATAAGAAGGCCTCAGAGCAGATCTTTGTTGGCAGAACATTTTTAAGTGACAGTGTTTTGCTTTTGGTTAAAAAAATGCAATTAATTGAAAATTAAGTTCTCTGATGAGAGTAAGTGTTGTCATTTGAACAAAAAACAAGGCACGATCCAGAATTATCTTTCTGGCATCAGAGATCACTTTAACTGAAATAAGTTTTGAGACTGATGCGTGGTAGGCTGAGGTTCAAGTTTTTCACCTGAATTAAGCAGAGTGGTCACTTGAGTTGATCTGTTTCATAGCACCAGCAAGTCTTCCTTGTGCTGCCTGTGCTGGGAGGCAGGTCTCTCTGTCTTGATTTCTTCACTAAGGGTCATCAATAGCACCAACTTTGTCATGCAGAAGGTACACTTACGAGGCTGTGAACTTGTTTTCTAAGGTGCAAAGACTGTTTACCATGCACAACTCAATAGCAACCTAAGAAAAACCTGGTTCTGCTCTACATCAGCATTGTGGATCTAAGCAGGGGTGTTTCTGCAGGCATTCAGTACTGTAGCTCTTGACACTATCAGAATAGAAGCCCTGTGTCTATGACATGATCATATTTGTATTCAAATTACTGCATGAAAAATATATTAGGTGTGAATCTGATCAGTGACCTAAAAGACTTCTTTCCTTCTATATTTGTGTTTGAAACATTTGGCACAGGAAGATTTTTCCCAGCATATTTGTGGTGCCACTGGAGATGGGACATATGGCGAAGCAGAGCAGCCAGGATGAATCACTGCCAATTTTCATGAAAGGCAACAATAAAGGCAGTTTCAGCATATCTTGATCCAGACATGTTCCTCTTGCCCTTTCAAGATGCTGCTTTCCTCCTAGATTAGCTGCCTGACAAACTCTTCCCAACTTGCCACCATTACAGGGGGCAGCTCCTACTGCATCTTCTGATTAAAAGAGCACAGTGACTCTCATGCTGCTCTCAGGCAGCAACGTATGACATAGGATGGCTGTTCTTAAGTTCTTCCTATCCCACAGACTTAGCCAGGGAAAACTGAATATATATGTATGTGGTACTGCAGAGAAGCTAGTGGTAGCTACGTAATGATGACTTGGAGGCTGGTTAGGGACAGCAGCTTTCCTTCCTGTTTTTCTGTTCCTGCTCCCTTTACCTTGCCTTCCTCTTGCAGCCTGGAACTATGACTCATCATGTTTCACAACAGCGACTGCACTTGTCACTGGAAAGGAGAAAGCATCCTAACTACAGATAGGACCCAAAGTTGTGTTAAGATGAGACATGAAGACCTTTTTCCTACCCAAGTGCTGAACAGCTCTTGCCAGCACTTCTGGCAACAGTGTTAGCAAATGCCTTAGCTGTGCTCCTTGATTCTACGCCATGGAGTGTGTGTGGGGTGTCTTTCTGATTAGTCCCATGACCTTCATGCCTTCATGGGTTGTCATCACACTGCCCTGCATTGTTGGTTGCCTTGGGGAATATTGACAGTTGGTGCCCACATGGCAAGAAGTGATGAGAGCCCATACCACAGGGTCCTCATCACTTGCACTGCAGCCTGTCCTCGGAGGGAGTCCTGTGCTACCTCGAGCACAGGAGGACCATGGCACACCCTGACCTCAGCAGTCCTTGCTGTCCCAGGCTCTCCTGCAGTAGCAAGCTCTGCAGTATTCCACTGCTGGCACCCCTTCCCCACTGATCTCCTACAGTCACAGACCTGCCCCACTTCTCTTCTCTAAATAGATAGAAGAGAGAATTTTTTTACAATGAGAGTGATGAAACACAGGAACAGGTTGCCCAGAGAGCTTGTAGATGTCCCATCCCTAGAAACATTGAAGGTCAAGTTGGACAGAACTTTGAGCACCCCGATCTAGTTGAAGATGTCCCTGTTCACTGCAGGGGCATTGGGCTAGATGACCTTTAAAAGTTCTTTCTAACCCAAGCCATTCTATTGTTTGATGATTTTATGAAATGCTGGTGTCTTCTTTGCTCCTTGCATCCTGGGCAGGTGGCAAAAGGCAGCTCAGGCTGGACCCTCAGGAAGAAAATTTGGAGTTGGAAGATCTGAAGATACAAAGGGAGCTGTGCAGGAGGGAGGAGGAATATAGGAGGGGAGATGGGAAAGAAGAGAGGGCTAGGAAGGAAGGGTAGAGAGAGAGGGAGGTTTTGTGTGCCTGCAGAGCAGCTGGGACAGAGCTGAAGAGCCCAGATCTGGAGTGAGAGAGGGAGGCTCCTCACCTCTGGGTTTCAGACTTAAGGGGTGCATGCACCAAAGTGAGGGTTAGGACTGCTTATAACCGGGTAATAAATTGCTGTTCAAATAATTAACTAAAACCTAATTTGTCCTAATGTTTTTTGAACACTAGACCTGTCTTTTGCACCTAAAACTACTGGGGAAAGAGAGAGGAAGCGAAAGAGAGAGAGAGAGAGAGAGAGTACTGTCCTTGAGGAAACATGTTTTCCCAGTAAGTGTGCAGGGAGGTGACGATGTGCCTCTTTATTGTCCCAGCTGGACTGCACCTGCAGTGTTTTGTGCTTTTGTTTGGGTCTACATGGTCCTGAAAGGACCATGCAGCTACAAAATTAGGTGAAGAGATTTTTTTTTTTACAAAAAAAGGACAATTTTTCATAGTTTACTGAAAATTGTTTGGTGTAGGTAAGGATTAGTTTCGCTGCATTCAAAAAATACCTTATATGTTCCTGTGCAAGTAAGGGAAAGGAATTGTTCAGCCCTTCAAATGACAGGTCAAGGTGCACGGAAACAACGTGAAGAAAAAAACAAGTTGAAGGTGCATGTTTGGAACAGCATTTGGGCCAAGTATATGGTCACTACAGATATCTAAGAATAGCATAGATAAATAAATTACCACACAGTATAATTGACTAACTTTACTGTTAGTGTTAAACACCTGATCTAAAGCACTTCCACATGCTTCAAATTGATTGTTTCTTGTTTTTTGTTTGTTTGGTTCTTTTTTAATAATCTGGATTATCTGTCTGTCAGTGTACGTTCCGGCAACTGTGGCCTGGCACTCCCATGATGAAAAACCCCAATGGTGTCTTTTAGCAATAAGAGTGACTTGTGTCTTCTGCCTGAGTAAATCCCCTTTCAGCAGAGAAGCTGGAAGAAGCAGGCCTGTAGCTAATTTGAAAGGGCAAACTTTGAGATCTGAAGAGGACCAGTTCAAAAAGGGGCTGAGGGTTCTCAATGTGAAGGAAACTTGAAACTTTGTCAGAGGTGCAGAAATCCGGTGCAAACGGAATCTCAGCAGGGTGAAGCTGCCAGGGAGGATTTTGAGACTAACAGGCGCTGGGTGCTTGGCAGAGGGTCTGTGAGGAACAGGAGAAATGCAGGTTGCAGAAAAGCATGTGTCTGAGAGGTGTGGAAGCATGGGGATAAAATAGAAATTGTTACAATAAAGCTGACTGGGGCCCTAAAGCATATACTAAAATATAAGGCAAAAATGTTTTAAGCTATATAAATGAAAAGGGAACCAGAGTCCTTGCAGACACAGTGTATTTAGGCAGGAGTGTAAATGCAATATAGTCTGAATATGGCTGCTGACTGGGCTAGCCAGGATTTCTGATAGGCTCCTTGCAGTGGTGACACGGGGCTGGGGGACGAACACAGGGAGCAGAGGCAGCTGACACCACTGCTAAAAGAAGTGGCTTTTTTCCCTCCGACCATCTATCCCCTCCCTTTTGCTGGCACAAGCATTTCTGTTGCTGCCTGGTGAACTGAAGCAGGGAAGTGGAAAATGATCTGGCCAAGCAGAAGGGCTGTCTTCAGCTACAGTGGGACTCCTCCCAGGTCACTGCAAGATATGGTGCAAAGGTGGGAGCAAGCGTGGGTGAGGGAGTGTTTGCTTCTTTCTGAGGCAATGCAGGTGTTTGCCATCCTTGAGTGTTTGTGGACCTCCAGCCGTGTGATTTTTGTTTGGCTGGGGGCATGACCCAGGAAGCTGGAAGGCTGTCAGTCTGACTTGAGCTGTCCTCAGGGCATAGGAACACGCTTTTAAATGAAAGAGCAGAGGAAGACCTGGAAGTATATGCAAGGTGAATTTACTGAAGCTGGATAAAGAGTTTCAGGCAAGCCTAGTATTTTATTTTTGTTAGGAATTTCTTTTTGTAGAAACAGGAAATACAGCTGTGCTAATCTGCAGGGCTGCATTAGGTATGACCTGCAGAAAAGAGCATTTGCTACAGTAGGTAAAATGGTTGTTAGTAGAACACTTGCATGATAAATGGTGAAAAAACTGAAGAAAAGAGCAATGGGGAGTGTTGAAAAGTATTAGAACAAAGTGAAGCTATTAGTGGGGTTTTTATGGATTGGTCCTTCGGCTGGTTTTATTCTCTGTTTTTATTGGGGACATAAAACATCTTCTCATAAAAAAGTAGCAGTGTGCTGCTGAAATTGTTGCAAAGTTAGCAAGTATTTTCAGCACAGGAGGCAGCCTCACAGAAGGGACTTGGTGACCTAAAGTGCCCAAAGTGTTTATGTGGGGCTCAGGGAGAGCTCTCTTGGTGCCACTGCATGTGGCACTGGTAGGATCCAGTTTAAATGCAAAGTGCACTTGTTCACTTGTGCTAAAAAAGATGAATTGAGACCAAAAGAAGGGGCTTACTGGAATGATCAGAGGGATGGAAATACTATCATATGATTGAGTCTAGAGATCTTGGCTTATTTAGCCTGCAGAATGAAAACTGGTAGAGTACACTCTTGGTTTCTGTGAATACACTGAGGTTTAACATGAAGGAGAAAAAGTCCTTGATATAGAGGACAAGGATGAATTGGTTTGAATGGGTCACAAGAAAGCTTAGGCTGGATAATTGGGAAGTTTCAGTTCATGAGAAAGTGAGATTTTGAGCTGGCCTGAGGATTTTTTTGCAAGGAGGAGTGAAGTGAAGCATAAATGCTTTCTCTCTGTGCTGTATGGTAGGAGACAGCTTTGTAATTGTGAACATTTTCTTTGTGGAAGGCATAGGTCTGAGAAAAGCCTCGAAACTTAAATTACTTGGAAAGATTTGTCTACAACCTCATCTACTTCGCCTTTGCAATTAGCATCTCACTGAATGTGGACGGGCAACTTTGCTGAAAGCTTGGTACTGTTAAATGGTGTTCCTCAGAGGGACAAGCACTGGGGTGAGAGCAGAAACTGTACCCACTCAGCAAGATATGAAGGACTCTGTAGAAAAGAAAAGTCTTTTGAGATGCAGGTTCTGGTATAGGAAGAATTGATGATAGGTGAACCCATACACTTAACACAGGTAATACGGGAGAAAGCTCTGTGAGAAACAACTGCTATTACGGTTCTGCTTCTGGCTTCAGTTTGTTGCTTAAATGAGAATTACACAGATTTTAACACCTGTCACCAAAGAGGGACACCTGCTAATACTGTCCTGTGGGACAGATACTACTCTTTTACTGAGGTCTTTGATTTTCATCAGAGGACTTCCTTCCAGATGCTTACTGAGGTCTGAGGATAATTTTTTATGAGAGAAAACCCCCAGTGATCTTTGTACTTTGATCCACAGTTCTGTGCTGAATTTGGATTCTTACCACATGCTCAGTACAGGAAAGTATTATAATATCTCCTACATAAAATATATATATATGGGGTGCGTGTGTATAAAACTAAGCTTTGGTAAAGCAATATCCTACTCAAACCTTAATTTAATTATTTGCTTCCCATAATTAAAGAAGTCTGAAATTTTGTATTCTTACAAAAATGGGAGATTAGAGGTGCTGCTTGAAGAGGTAGCCAAGATGGTCTAGCACCTTGCAGAAACACCCTTCTAGAAAGGTCAGTCTTGGCTCCCTGCCTCTGCTGCCTGCTTCTCCTTCCTTCCTTGCTCTGACACCAGCACTCATCTGACCTGTCAGGAGGCTAATTTAGGGATCTAAAGCCGCAGAAGAAAACTTGCCTTCTTTATGCTGGTTGCTTCTCTGCTGGTTTAGCTCCCTGGACTGGCTTGTTGCCTGTTTGGACAAGCACTGGTGCTCAGTGGGGGAATCGGCTGCAGTGTGGGATGGGAGAGGGCTTGAGTACCGCCTTGTCAGCAGTGGGTAGTTAAAGTGCCATAACTGCATCCCAAACCCAAATCCTACTGGGTGAGCATGCACAGGGCATGTTCAGTGTGAGTATCTTCAGTTTCACTTATTTGCAGTTGTGTAGCTCCCCAGGTGCTGCAGTGCTGAACGTTTCTGGAGGCAGCTGTGCTAACAATATGAAGGTGTGAAAGGTTCAGTGTCTTCAGCTGATCTGAGAATACTGTGTTGAAATGACATGCTAAAAGAGCATCATCAGCAGTGACATACTGAGATATGCTTGGGGATTATTTGCTGCATCAGATAAAGATCTGATGTGCTCTGTTTCTGACTCAGGAGCCCGTGGGATGTGAATGTGGCACTCTTTC
>NW_009953390.1:504726-517453 GCF_000747805.2 Chaetura pelagica | reverse complement strand
TCTTTCCCACTTGCCCATTCATCTTTTTCAAAGACAGAGTACAAAACGTCTGCCCTGTGGGGTCTTCATTAGGGATTTTGTCTAAGTTGAGATTTGCTTTGCAGTCTGAATGTGTTCAGACTGACTTGGTGGTGTGCAGTAATGCAGTTCATTTATGTTGCATTCAAAAATCTTAAGAAATAAAGATTGTTACATGCAAATCTATTTCCCCTGTTTTTAGAAAGGCTTTGGTTTCTTATTCATTCCTTTTATAAAGGCAGACCTCTGCTGTTACTTTTGTTTTGAAGATCAAATTTTATATGTGTGTTCCATGACATGCTGATGTGAAGCTTGGCTTCTGGTGTGGATGCTGCATGCTTTTGAGGTCTGGCCCAGGGTATGCATCTTTAACATGCTAATCTTTACTCTTCAAATTTAACACATTTATGGAGGCAACTGTGACTAAGGAGAAATTTTTACTTGATTCTTTTATGGTTGAAATGCCATTTACTTCAATGGAATCGTAATTGAACCTGCTCCTGTAAAGCCAGCAATTAATTTTATGGTTGTGTCAGCAGACACTGATCAGGATAAGAGCTCTACTATATTCATTATTTTAAAAATCTAAATCTAAACAGAGTTCCTGCCTGTGTGATTCCTCAATCTAAAGACAGTCTTTTAACATTTACATTTTTATTGGTTTTGCATATCAAGGGGGATTTTGACCTGCTGATGCCTTTGTTAGGACAGGAAACTTACTGGGGAAGACTTCAGGAAAATTCTTTGAGTCATTTTAGAATACAGAAATGTAACGTTTCAACAAAATCATCAGGTGTATTTTTTTTTTTTCTTTATACTTTGAAAATCTGAAATCTTTGGAAGACCTGTGTGCTGCTGGTACTTGGTAGACCAGATTCTTGGTCTTTGAGCTCTTCAATCACCAGTTCTGTTGAAGATGTTTTTATGTGTATATATATATATATAAATTTTTCTTTCAGACTGATTGACAACTTCTTTAATCAAAGCTGAAAATAACTGCATGGCTAAAGCTTGACCCATTGAAAGACAGGTCCACTGATATGTATTTGTGTGCTTGTGAGGAGTAGGGAGCTCATGCAGAAGCAGAGCCACCAGACTTCCTCCTGCTTTTTCCAAACGCTGGGTTGTCTGGATCACCAAGAACATGAGTCAGGGCATAGCAACACCAAAGATAAGTGCATTTTCTGAGAAATCTTGGGGAAGTCTGTTTTGTCCTACTCAGAAAGTGAAATACTAAAATTGTGTGTGTAGATGCATGACTTTTTGGTGGGATTGCCTCTGGGAAAAGGGATGGGGAAGTCTCCAAAGAGTCCTCTCTGGAGAGACCACTTATAAGAAATGTTTGCCAATGGAAGAGCACTTCTGTCTATAAAGGCAAACGTGACATCTTTTCTTCAGCATCAGCTCTTTGAAAAGCTGGCCTTCCTTTGTGTCCAAAAAAGGGTGGGAAAGACCTTATTTTTAAACAACCTGAATATGCAATCAAGTCCTGCTGCGTAAATAACAGAGTACTAACCCTCTGCTGTACTGTCCATCAAAACATTGTAGATTTTTAAATCTCTTGGGTTCCAATTTCTTAGTTTCCCAGACTCCAGTGGATGTTTGGCATTTCAGTAGGGAGAACTGTATCTTTAAATAATGCAATAGCCTATGGTGTTTTGTTTGTTTCAGGACCCCCATCCGGAATGAGTGTGGTCAGTAATGTCCCTGTCCTCTGAGCTAGTACTTAACAGGTAGCTTTACATAAAATCAAACCAAAATATAGAGACAGGCTTTTGTTCATCAGTCCTAAAACATGAAGCACTTTGCAGTGTATATGTTTGTCACCACAGATGTGTTATATTTATTTGGTCCCCATGGTAAAGTGTTTTATGAAGGGCCCTGAGCATTCTGCTGTTTTTATGACGATACCTTGTAGCTGAGGGATAAGGTGCTCCTTTAATGATGGATAAATCCAGTTTGGGGAGTACCCACTGAGTGTAGACACTCATGCACTGTAAGTACTTTTGGTAGCTCTTTCTGTTGAAGGAGGGCTGTCTTTCCTTTAGCCTGGTGTTCTGTGCTTACAGAACGACTAAGTAAAAAATACTGACAAAACAGATGGTTTTATGCTCCATTTTAGTAGTATTTAAGGAAAGCATATTGTATTTAAAAATCTCTATACATTTAAAAGCTTAACTAGTATTTCAGGCCAAAGAGTGTGCCTGTAGCTGTAGGATAACAGCCTTGATTTGACATACATGTTGTCTTTTGATAGAAGAGAATTTGTGGAGCAGGGAGCCAGGATAGGTCAAGTTACAGCTTTCAGTAAATCTGAGCGTGCCTGAAATGGTTCTTTTAATGTCTTAAAATATTTCTTGCCTTTTTATCATTGCAAGCCTGATCCAAGTTCCATTTAAGCTGATGGGAACTTTTCTCCTGTCTTCTTTAAAAATTGGCTCTGGCCCCCGTATCAGATTGCATACCACCTTTCTTTCTGATTCTTGGAAGGGTTCAGCCAAGCGTTATGAATTAGATGCTTAGATAACATTGATGACTGCAGTTCTTGATTGTGCCAGGGAAACCAAAAATAAAATAGAGGTCAGAAGTGTGACTAGTAAATGGCACAGTGTGGGTCCAGTCCTGCTGGCGTGGGAGGGAGGGGAACACACCTGCTTGTTTGTTAGCTTTAAAGAGTTGACTTCATCTGAGTCCTGCTCCATTGTGACACAGAGAAGGAAGCTCTCCAGCTTCCATTAAATGGTGCTGTGACAGCTCATGTGGCCTGTCCCTGGAGCTTTGTCATGACTTCCAGCAGCACCACGAGCAGGCCCTGGGTGTTTAGATGAAAATGAGCTTTCATCTAATGCATCTGGTTGGGCAGATGTAAATCAAACCTTTATGGACACAAGCATGGCTGCTGGTAGGCAGCCTGTGCTGGCAGATTTGAGCTCAGGCGCAGAGAGGTTGCGCTTCCTATAAGATTTAATGTCCAGGGAGGGCATGCTTAAAGATGGACAGATGCTGCAAACTTAAAAACTCACGGAATCACAGAATCATCCTGGTTGACAAGGACCTTGAAGATCATCAAGTCCAATCATAACCTAAATCCACCTACCATAACATAATGTACCCATTTGATGCTTAAATCATGTCCCTAAGCACTACATCCATGTTTCTTTTAAACACTTCCAGGGATGGTGACTCCACCACTCAGAGGAGTTTATATCAGTAAATCCAAGAGCTGTGGATTTGGCACTGGCAAAAATGGATGGAGGCCCAGTTGGCATCTTGTCATCCTGCATCTCATGTCAGAATAACTCTGAGTAGGGCTGGATCCCAGTCTGTCCCTTCCAGAGGGGGTCTGTGATAGTGAAGAGAGCAAGAGAGTGGGAAAAGAGGGGCAATGAGGCAAAGGGAAGCAGCAGTGAAAACCCTGCTGCACTGACAGCCTCCTGTGATTTTATTGTTGATGTTGGAATCTGCTTGCTTGGTTCAGGAAGCTCTGCTTTTCTGTTGCCTTCATCAGGTCATGGAAGCACTATGGTGTCTGCATCTGTGCAGCTGTTGCTGCTGTTGATAACACTCCTAATGGGACCAGGTTCTGCTGTGTCTTGAGAGGTTTACAGGTTTTTTGTATGAAAGATATTGATCTTTAAGCACTCTCATAATTGCTGCATAGCAGCAGTACAGAACTGTCCTTTTTTTTTTTTTTTTAAGTGGGGATTTATGTATAATAAACATTTTATACAAATTACTTAGACATTTAGGAGGAGAAACTAAGATGAGTACTCCATCTCTAAAAGTACAAGGTGACCTCAGGTGGGGAGAATGCAATTGCCCAACTGTGGTTTTGCCAGGCTACCTTGCCTAATTTTCCTCATCTTATACAAGTGACACGGAATATGAAGTGCACATGAGTGGCAGCGTGGATGCCTGGCTATTTGTTTGGTCTCTCTTCTAGCCCTTCAGAATTTTCTGCTGTCTTTCTGAAGTGCTCATGGAGAAGCACTGATACACAGAAAACCAGTGAGTTAGTTCTTTTGGCAAGGTTTTTATGTTTTGTCAAATTCTTAAACAAATGTTATGAAAAAACACTGCTTGGAAAAACTGTTCAAAGAAAACTGTGATATTCACAGAGTCAGACACTCAATGTGCAGGGGCTTGCTTCCCATTGCTTTCGCACTTGGAAAAGAAAGTGGCACTGCTCAGACAGTGGGACTTGGCTTCTTGTTGTGGCTGGAGGTTGTTGGCCCAGCCAGGGACTAACAGGTTTAGCGTGGGAGATCAGACAACGCCACAGCAAATGCTGAACTACACCTTTATTTATGACAACTCTGGATGAGTGTTAATTATTAGCTGAATGTAGTATGTTCTAGAGGCTGTTTGCATTACAGCATGGGAAGGGCCAACTGAATGTAAAATGTGTGAGTTTGTAGGCAGTGCCACAAAGAAAACCACTTTGGAAAAGAATAGTTTTTTTTGTTGTTGTTTCTCTTCACCGCGTACACTGTTTTCATTAACATCATATAGCCATAATGGAGGATTTGCATAAACTTATTTAGGATACTACATATTTAAACATGATTTTGTGAAGACAGGGTGGATCAACATGGTGATAAAGTGCAGCAAGTATGTAGGAAGTGCTGACTATGTCAGATATACTTCTTGTTAATAGCTGTTTGGACTTCTGATTAGGTGTTTTCTGGTGGAGTGTCTCTATTGAATCAGTGTAGCAGTTTGTAAAAGGGAAAACTATAGTTAGCATAAAACAAGAGTTTGCTAGACATTAAATATATCTGTTGTGATTTTAGGAATGATGGTCTGAATAGGTTTCCTTTCGTCAGGTTACAAAATACATTGGAGTTTTAGCTCTGTAAAGTTGTTTAAAAGAAAAAAAAAAGAGTATTGATGTATTCTATCCAGGACCCAGTACTGTACTTTCAGTTACTAAGAAGCACAAATGTCTTACCATTCTTCAGATTCACAGAACCATTCTCTGGGCATTGTATATGTGTTTAGCCTATTTCCACTTATTTCCAATTAGCTGCTCCATAGGGATATCTATTTTTAAACAAGCTGGCAAATCTTTCTTTGTGATGGCTGTAACTATCTACTTCATTAATTTACAATCTCTTAATCAATCTACCTGGAAATAGGATAACATAATTATTTTTCTCCCTGGTTAGATGGTGGAGAATATAGGAGGGGTAAGGGATTCTGGGCTTGCTAACATTGACCAGGCAATTAGCAGACTTCTGAATTAAATCTACCTTGGGATTCCACCCTTATGGTATGTGCATCTTTGCATAATTCAACTATTTGAATGTTCCAAGTTAAATAACAGGTTAAAAAACCAAACCAAAACAGGTACATGTGGAAATGTAGTAAAATGAGAATAAATCACTTTGTATTAGAATGTATCAACAGTCCTCATTTAGAAAACATGTGGTAAGTGGTGCAACACCTGATTTATGTAATTTTGAGGTCACCTCTTACCTGGCCCCTGAATTAAAAGATTTGATCAAGGCAGGCAGCCTCCCCTTTCACAGGAATGCATGTTGGTTTCCACAGCTGTTCCAGTTGAGTATGTTTGGTATTTGTGTCAGTCTTTGACAGAGACATCTAGTGACATTAAATATAGTCCAAGGAAATACTGGCACTGAAAAAATGATAAAGAAGTCCATTGCTAGAAGAAATGTATGCAAAAAATGCTGTATTCTAGGGCTAAATCTGGCTTTTCAACTGTGCATACAGGGACTTTCTAAAAGTCATAGCCAGAAGGGGAAATACAAGCCACTTGTGATCAGGAAACACCATCTCTTTCCCATACTGGGGGAGTTTGCTTTCAGCAAGACTTTCCCATCCTAAGCTGGTGAGGTAAGGAGGTGCTTGTTGGTATGATGAATCAGCCTCACCCCTGTATTATGCTGATTTTTTGTTTGAATGAAGACATGTGTGCTCAAAACATGAGTGTAAACTAGTATTAAGTAGTGTTATGGTTTACTGGTGGACTTGGCAGTGTTAATAGCTGGATTCAATGATCTTAAAGGTCTTTTCCAACCTAAATGCTCTGTGATGCTACATAGATGACTATCCTATTGGTATTGATTTCTGTTCTGGTACAGGATAAGCCATTATAGTAAGGATCTCCCAGGGCATGGGAAGAAGGGTATGCTGAGATTTTTGTAGCATGTTATTTACAGGGTCAGATCTGAAGTCACTGACACTGATTTATTTCAGTGGTCTCTGACTAGAACCAGAATATCTAAGTGTCCTAAAAGGAAACAGTTTGATACATTAATAAATTATTTCACTTTCTGAAAGTGTGATGGTAGTGCCCCTAGATATCTGAACCTGCATCCTGATTGCTCTGTCAAATTCCAAAACCAAGATCAGCTTGTAAAATACAGATGGAATTTGTAAGCTTGAAAACTACTGAACTCATCCAGAGCACAGTACAATGCAAACTCCCTTATTCAAGGTCTGCTAGTTAAGTGTACCACAGCTCTGTCATGATCTATCAAACCTGCCAGATAAAGGGAGGCTATTTTAAAATTTCTCCTTTAGGGCACGGGGAAGTACTGTACTTGCAAAGACAGAAGTGTATGATGATGCTAAAAAAAATGCATATGAAGTGAATAATTAATGAATTCAAGACAGGACTGAAATATCTTCCTAAAATGCTGCTATTTTTAGCAGGGAGTGCTTCTGCAGTGCTTGTCATGTGATCCTATTGCCTTTCTGAGAGCAGGAAAACAATTTGAATTAGTTTCTCTTTCCCCATGGACTTACAGGCCCAGCATATAATACCCCTTAGCATCTGCTTCTGCCTTAAAGCAAACAAAGTGATATTAAACCTCATGCAAAATAAAACACTAATGAAAGCTGTACTTTCATTACAGATAAAGACAATCTTTATAGGAGCTGATGTAATAGTTTTTACACTGAGGCTGGACAAGGGGGCTGCTGCAATGTGTGTAGCTTTCAGGTGCTGCTGTGGCCCAGTAATATTCATTGCTGCTGCAGTTTCTAGCTGTCAAGGCAATTATCAATAGGAGGCGGCAGGAGCTGTAATGAGATTTATGCTTCTTTTCCCTCTAACCAGTATGAAGTGTTGCTTTGTTTGGGCTATTGTTGCACATTAAAAACATTGTAGTCAGAAAGGCCTTTAAAATAAATTGTTATATATAGCTATCCTGCACACATGTTTCCACATGTGCTGTCCAGCTGGACCTGCAGGGAGAGAATCTCCTGGTTGAACCACAGGAGAGGGTGCAAGGGATGGGACTGCCATCTTCTTCTGCTTCACTGGCTCCTCCTGTGACTGTGCAAGGTGCAGGCACCCATGTCCACACAGGGACATGGCTGTGCCATGGTGAGTGCTCAAGTGTTTAACATCCAAAACCTGGTCCTGTCAGGGTTTTCTCTTATCTGAGGGGTCATAAGGTTCCCAGTGCCCATCAAAGGGGAAGTCAGGAGCTGCTTACTTGCTGCCTTTTTTGCCTACTGGAGTTGCCACAGGTTGAATTTAGAAGAAACCTCCAAATCCCAAACCTTTAGCCATTGAGGAGGGCCCTGGCTTTACAGCCCAGTACCCAGTTTGTAGGGGTGCAGAGGTGTGCTGGCTTGCTCTCCTACTTGTGCAGGGGTTGTTCTCCCCATGTGGGATGGTTCCTGAGTGACTTCTTTAAGGAGCATAGCCCTCCTTGGACCAGGCTAGGACTCCAGTCCCCAACCCCAGTGGGCTGCAGAGCTTTGCTGGGCGAGCAGCATGCTTGCCATGCAAAGCAGCAGCAGAACACCTGGGCTGGAGCACATAGCTTTGGGAAAGGGTTGTGGGCAGAGTCCTGAGCAGCAGAGGTGTCCCCAGAAGCAGCTGCAGTCTCAGGGCAGATTGCAAGCTCTGGTGATGGTGGGTGTTTGGAATCTCCTGGATTAGGGCATGAATGTTGGCTTCCTGGGGGCACTGGAGCTTGAGATGTGGCTCCTTAGCTATGTTCAGGCAGACATTTATAGCTGAGGTGCCATAAATGCTTTGCTGCATCTGGGCCTTGGTATCCATTTTCTTGTATCTATCTAAAAGGACTGTTTTAAGATTTAGTGTCTGTAAAACACATGCACACAAGTCTGGGTTGTGTGGAGCTTTGTATTACTTAAAAATTGATCCTTGGCTGGAAGTTTGGTTTCGTTGATGTAAGAGAACACTTGTTAGGAAAAAAAATGTATTGAATTGCCATTATTATCTTTTTTTTTGAGCCAGCTGAAAAGACTTTTTCCAGGCTTATTTTTCTGAGCTTTCCATCAGCTTTCCCATACTAGAGCTCCCCACTGTTTTTCAGTCTTGTTTTTCAGGTTGCTTCTTTTTAAGCAAACACCATCTGTTTTGACCAAAAGGATTTAGAGGGGTACACACAGACTGGACAAGTGGGTAAGCTGAAAGGGTTGAGAGGCTGTGTCAGAGGGATCTGATGAATGGTTGATGTCTTCATTGGGTCCTGTCCGTTAGGACACAAGGGCAATCCTAGTAGAGCAAGTGTGGTGGAGTTTCCTCACCTAACTTGGTGTCAGGGCTTGGGGTTTGTGCTCCTGTTGTGGTTCTGTGATACATAAAATAAAGCAAATGAAGGATAGTAAATTGTGTATTTTTGAATTAGTGAAATGCATCAAGTTCTTAATACAATTAAAGGTCATAGAGATTTTAAGGCTCTGTATTGTATCACAGTGCTGCAAAACAGTTCTAGTTACCTTTATTTATATCTGCTTGTTTGAATACCTGCACTCATGACTGAAACAATTAGTTATACAAGTCCAGTAGTGTCCCGTGTGCAGCTTGGGAATGATCAGAAAGTAAAAGATCTGTTTTCAGATTTTTTGTTGCTGTTTTGATTTGGACAGTGAGGCTTTTGGGGAATAATTTTGTTTTGCTTCCCATAAAGTTATCCACCCTTGTGACTGCTTAATGAAATACCCAGCAATACAGCTTCACTTAGCTGAAACTGGGAATACTTAAATGGTTCTTTCTGCGAATGGACCAAGGAGGTACTCATTTCTAGTGGTGAAAATAGTAATTCTTTTAAAAATAGTTTATTTTTATGGCTATCTATCTCCTTACTGCATTTTCTTTTCTTTCCATAGGAAAAATTAACCCAGGAGTGTGTATTCAGAGAGCAGTTTGAAGAAAACTGGTATAACACATATTCATCAAATCTATATAAACACGTGGACACTGGAAGACGATACTACGTTGCGTTAAATAAAGATGGGACTCCAAGAGAAGGGACTAGGACTAAACGGCATCAAAAATTTACGCATTTTTTACCTAGACCAGTGGACCCTGAGAAAGTACCGGAACTATATAAGGATATTTTAAGCCAAAGTTGACAAAGACAATTCCTTCACTTGAGCCCTTAAAAAGTAACCACTATAAAGGTTTCATGCGGTGGGTTCTTATTGATTAGCTGTGTCATCACATCAGCTCCACTGTTGCCAAACTTTGTCGCATGCATAATGTATGATGGAGGCTTGGATGGAACATGCTGATTTTGTTCTGCACTTAAAGGTTTGTCCTCCTGGAGGAGAGCCTATGCCCACTCGCTTGATTTAGTACAAGAGGGAGCGCGAGAGTGAGTGCGAGAGAGAGAGAGAAAGGGAGAGGGTGAATGGGAGTGTGAGCGCAAGAGAGAGGAGCCAAGGGAAGGAGGAGGAGGAGGAAGGCCTGATGCATGCTGGGGAATAGACACGCTTTTAAATTTTTGATCAGTTGTACTTCATCATATATCAGCATAGCTGCCATACTTCGATTCATCAGGATTTTTGGCTGGTGGCCTGCTCAAGTGTACGCTGCATTTACAAAGGCATGGAGGGTGCAGTCTTACTTAAACAGGAGACTTTTCAGTTAATTGCTCTCTGGGTCTCACCCCACTGAGTTTAAAGCAAAGACCTCTCAGTAAGAAAATAAAAATAAAAAGTTAAATTTATTTATAGAAATTCCAAAGGCAACATTTTATTTATTTTATATATTTATTTATTATATAGAGTTTATTTTTAATGAAATATGTACAGGCCAGATAGGCATTTTGGAAGCTTTAGGCTCTGTAAGCATTAAAACGGCAAAGGCCACTATGAACCTGTGGTATATTCATGCAAGTAAATATAAAGGTGCATGGATAAAAAAACAAAACAAAGCAACACAATAAAAAGGTAATAATAATAATAAATTCTAGTGACCCTCATGTAAAGGTGACAATCTCTTTTGTGCCCGTATTATTGTACAAGTATGCACACCACTCATGACACTGAGTCTTCACTCTTCTGACTGCTTGTTTCATAGCTTAACCCCAGAGGATTAAAGAGAAAACTGGGTCTTTGACTTTTTTTTTTTAATGTGTCTGTAATATTTCCTCTCTGATAAAGTGGCTTCTTACATCAGTGTAAACTTCACAGCTGTGGAAAATACAGGGGTTGGCATATACTCTACTTGTTAAAACCTATTGCAGATTATACCAAAGCTAAATTATAAATATGCTCCCCCCCCAAAGCAGAGTGCCAGAAACAACATAACTAATATGAAAAATTGTACTAATTTCTAGTTTCCACAAGGAACACATAACGATGTCCGAGGGCAAAAAACAGGTTAACAGGATCATTCTTGTAAACATGTTTATTTGTGCTCTTGACTGTCTGCTATGAAGTTATACAAGTTCCATAGGGGTCATTGTAACACCTTTTATGAAAAATTGCTTTCAGTGTGAACTGTCATAATACATGATATTAGCACCCTTCCTAAAGTAAAACTTGCAAAATGAACTAATAAATCTCTATCAATAATGACAACGAGGGGCACAATATTAGACTTTTTTTTTTTTTTTCCCCCTAATGAATGTTCAAATTTTCATGAACTGGAAGTCAGCTGACAGTAAGTAATATTTAGGGATTGTAGGAATTTATGTTAAGTGCACAAACATGTTGATTAGCAGTTACCATTTGGGAATTAATGCTTAGGAAGAGGCATTTTTCCCCAGTACCCTGCAGTAAAAAAAAACAATAAAAAAAAAGAGAGAGAAAAATAATGTATGTTCCATATGACAAATGCATTTTGTAGTTGTTGTATCCCTTGGGATTTGAATATGGTGCCACTCAGTTGAGTGTAACCTTTGCCACTGGATCTGTCAGGAGCATGGTTGGTCCTGACACTCCCTTTTGTCTGCAGAGGTACAGAGGCTGAGCACAGATGTGCTTTGGAGGAGCTATACAGGAGTTTGTAGCCTATTTGTAATTAAGTACTTTTTGCTGTATGGCACTCTTATCCATGTGCTATATATATTATTCGACACATAATTCTGTTCTGGAATAACCTCTGGCTTAGTGGCCTGAATGAACGTGACCTCTCTTACTAGGGCAGGTAGGAGGGGCCACGTCTCAACTGGCAATATCAGTAATCTTAAATAAAACGTGGCATTTTATTATAATTGTTTATGAATGATAAAGATACGTAAATTATGTTAGTTGTTTTGTAGGATACAGTTAGACATACTTGTCTAGGGACTGTTATTGCCTGGGAATTTACAGCCTTCGACTGCAGCTCGTAAGTTTGTTTTAGCCCTTTGGAGCTGCTGAGACTTGCAAGCAGTTTAGCTGCTGTGGGTCAAACGGGTGCTGGATCATTTGTTCAGGTGGTGCAAAGCCATGCTGAACCACAGAAGAAAGCCAGCTTCTGGTGAGGAGTAGGGTTCATTGCTCAGTGTTAAACAGATTAATATTACTGCAGGGAAAGGAGGTCACAACTCTGCTTTTTCAGTAGATCTGACATAGACCAGGAAATTAATCACAAAGGTTAAAAATGCTGTGAGTTGAGGCCACAATACTAGGCCACAGTTTGAGTCTTATTGTTAAATTGACTTGGATTTTTAGTCATAGGCAAATCATTACTGCTAGTTAATGTTTTATTTAATTTATTTTTTTGTATTTTTCTAAAGAAAGGATTAAACCCAAGAAAAATGTTATGAGTTTATGGCAGTCCATATAAATAAACTGTAACCGATTTACTCGAATAACCCATAATGGTGTGTAAATACTGACTTTATGTAAATACAGAAACATGTAATTTAACATAGGCATTATTGCAAGATTGGATGTCCCAGAAGCTGGCAGTTTGCCACTCCCTGCAGGTTCATTGGGTCAAATTTGGCCTTTTTTGGGTGGCGAACAACAGATTCTGTTCAGTCACTTGTGTAAAATGAGTTATTTCTGTTTGTTTCCTGGTGGGCGGTGGACAAAACCATCATTACCTGGGTGCTCCTGAGCTGCTTTGACAAAGTGTGAAGAGGTGTGGATGCTCTCCTGCTCCGTGTGTGATCCTGCTAAAACAGGGCTGGAGAGGGCTGACATGGCACAGCAGGAAGGCTTGCAGTGCCTCTCTTCCTGTGCTGTGGACAAACAGAAATCTTCATTTTCTAGTGCTGTCCATCTGGCACCTTCCTTGAGCACTAAAATTCAGTTGAAAAAAAATCTGAGGGAAAAACAGAAGAACAATTGGTGTTATTTACTTGATATTCTGTAATGGTGTGTAAATACATACAGAATTATGTAATTTGTATAAATACATTGCTACAGAATTTTGAAAATTGGTATTATTTGCTTGATGTCCCTTCAGAGCATTTTCTTATAACCATACACATATGTCATAATGGGATTGCAAAAAGGTGTCCTTTCTTATTCCTAGAAAGAG